>NC_046301.1:8221463-8532713 GCF_004115265.2 Rhinolophus ferrumequinum | reverse complement strand
ATGCATAGCAGATCTGCTGGGGACAGCAGTAGGACGTATGGTCTGACGGAGCTTACATTTTGAGGGAGAGGGGCCAGGGAGACAGACAATGAACAAATAAGTATTTCAGGTGGCCATAAGAACAAAAATAGTATATACAGAAGGGCTATTTAGATAGGGTGTCGGTGAAAACTTCTAGCTAGGAAATATTAGAGCATAAATGAGCATTTATTTGAACAGTTAAATAATATTTTCAGATATCTTGCTAATTATGATGTTTTCATACCATCATTTGCTATTATCTCAAGGCACACTCAGGGAGAGAGGTTCATTCTTAAGGATAGTGTACATGAATCTATATTTCAAAGTCTTCTTGATAATTTCAAATATTCAAATAGTCTTCTTGTCTCTCTAAATCCATTTAATTGAGCAAACTTAAACTATAATGTTTATTATATAACTGAGGAAGAGTGCCTGTCATCCACTCTACACTATGTAACTTCTACTCTTTTTTTCAGAATGCCTTAGTGTCCTGTGATATGTAACTGACATTTGGCCAAGCACAGGTGCCAGTGCCAATGCACATACTAAACATAAGTTTATTTTCCCATTTTATTTAAATAAAGTGAAAACCTAATATTTTCTTTCCATGCACCAAAACATCATATTCAAGGATATAAAAACGTCATTGCTCTAGCCTTCAGAAAAGTAAGTTTGGAAAATTTACAAAGATTAAAGAGAACCGAGGAACTCATGACCAGGAACTCATAAAAGAAGAGTTCTGGTAGGTTCTTAAAAACAAGACTGCATAGATCAGACCTTTAAAAAGCTATGTTTACAATATTTTAAATAAAACAGTTATTTTAATTAAGAATATATTTACATATGCATATTGTGCTAAGTGAAAAATCATAGCATAGGTTTAACTGTGGTGATTTTAGTGGTGACTTATTTTTCCTTTTTGCTTGTTTGTATTTTCTAAATTTTCTTTAATAAACATTTATTACTTATGTAATAAAGGTTTAAACAGCATTAAATGAAAGTGTACATACAGAGTTGGAAGATCATAAAGGCAACTAAAGAATAGAGTAAATCAGAATAGCATCAGTCAGGGTAAATCAAGAAGCTTTCATAATCCAAGAAAAGCTTATAAAAAGTACCAAAGACACGCAAAGAGATGCTTAAAGCTATAGTCAGAGCAAGAATGAGGAGATTTATCCTGGGGGTGGAAAGAAAGCAGAGATAAGGTAAGAAGATAGTGAAAGGATATCTAGTAGTGCCTTCTGAGTTCATGTCTCTTAGATTCATTCCATGTTGCCTAAATAAAAGTTTGTACAATTATAGCAAACATGACACGAGAAACTTCAGAACACTTGAAATGGGGATGTCTTGACTTTCAAAAAGAGACAGAAGGTGAATTCCAGAAAATAACAATCTCAGAATTTGATTGCCTAGTAAAGTTCAAAAATGATCTAGCACGGTGATTCTCAACCCCACCAGGTTCAAGCCCACTCTATATATTTACTATAAATACTTTACTATCTAGAAATAGAATTCAAAGACAATCTTCTCTTCACCAATTCAAAAAAAATCAACATAGTGCCCTTACTGTTTATAGAAAAAGAATTTCTAATAAAATATGTATTTTAATTATAAAGGGAGGAACGACTGCACTATAGACAGATGCTTGCTTCTACTTATAATGAGTTACACTTAAGATGCACACTGACATTTTGAAAAAGGGTTCAATACATGTATTTGTACATATATCTGTCAATCATCAGGAATTAAATAGTTACATATGCAGATGATATAAGTGGTGACCTAATATCACAAAGTTGCTGACATGAGTTTTCATAATGAAGAACAACTCTCAGTAAAATCCTGGACAAAACAAAGTACAGTCTTCCCTCTACTTACATGGCAGCTACATTACCAGAATCAGTGTATACTAGAACTATACCCCAGAGAGTTTGAGTTTATAAGTAAATCAGAGTTAGGTTCAAGGCTTAGATAATCACAAACAGGTTTTACTGTTTGTCATGCAGGGTGTCATGCAGGGTCTCTAGTCCCGCTCCCTGCACAAGAATACAGGATATGGTGAGGCCAGAAGAGAACAACCACGGAGCCATAGATAGGGGAGTCATACCACTATAGTCTCGCTGGCGGCTGGTTGGAGACACAGGAAGCAGGAGCCACACTATCCGCTACCTGCCGTCCACTTCTCTCTGCCAACCAAACTCACCTGCTAGCTTCAATCGCCATGCTAACTGCAATCAGCGCTTGCTAGCTCAGCCACCGTCTTCTTGCTAGCCCCCATTTACTGCTGGCATAGCCAGGGCAGTTGTATTAGTGGCCAATGGCTCACTGGTTACAGCTGATGGCCAACTAGCCACAGCTGATGGCCATCCAATCACAGTTGATGGCCATTTACTACCTGAGCCAGCACCTTTCCACGTGAGGCCAAGAGCCTGGAAACTGCACTCCTGGCTCTGTCCCCACACTGCTACATGAGTGTGCAGTGGAAGATCTGAGTCTTTCAAGATATGTCTTTGGTGTGTAGGAATGGCCATGTGTAGCAGCAGGATGTTTAATGTCCCTGGCTTTGCCTTTCATATCATTGCAATTAAAGATTACATCCTTCTCTATAGTTGTGCTCAACAAAAAATTCCTCACGAGTCTCCAAGAAAGCCCCTAGATGGCAATATTATCCCTGTTTTGAATACTAACCTCTCAGCATAGGACACATACCAAGGTATATTCATAACAAGACCTCATATTTTATTTAAGAATAGAAAACATCGTAGAGTTCTGTTATGATCACCTCTGAAGGTATAGAAAGCAGGAACCGGGATACTATTCCGAATGATCTCAATTTACAAGAGTTGTATTGAATATGTTTAGGTTTAAATATTACAAAAAAAACCAAACATTTAAAACATAAAATAAATTAGAACTGGTCAGCACAAGCTGACCAGAATATCTAACTTTACCTGACTAAATATTTAAAGCAGATTAGCTAAAAATAAAGTGGCCCCTGCTTCTCTGAAGAGGTCTTAGAAGATAAAGCAAAGATAGGTTCCAACTTTTCCTCTAAAAACCTTGGGGAAATAGGAAGCTTGCTCTGATCAAATAAATGGGGTGGGGAGACGTAAACCACTAAATATGGAAGATCTGAGCTCAGCTCCCAGGTGGGGATTCTAAATTCAGTTTAGATGATACCTCAGAGTCTGCCTTGGACCCTAAATACTGCACCCAACAGGTCAGGAAGAGTTGTAACTACAGCCCTAGTACAACTACATCCCTAGGGACAGAATGCTTTTTTTTGTGAGACAGTAACCCGCCCTTGACTTAGGAGTGGAAAACATGACTGCATTGAAGTTGAAGTCACTTCACTTTTTGTTCGGAATACACAATGGGTGTATTTCATTTTTTAAGTCCATCTAGTTTTCAATTGGATCCAACTATATGGGTGGATAATAGAAGCTTGTGATAAATTTATCTTCAGATTCACTGAGGTAGCTTAGGAGCCATTGTGCAACAGGAGGGCATCTAATGGTTAACAAAGCACTTTCACTAGTCTTTGAAATAATTTCAATATTAATGGGAAGAAACCCCACAATAAACAAAAATACCAAAATGTTAAAGACAGGGTCTGATGCAAAAGAAAAACTGGTAATACTGATCCTGTCTTTATTGAAAATTTGAATATTCTGCTCATCTTGGATTTAAAAAAATACTGCATTAAAATATTATTTGTCTGGAGTTATTTTGTGCCCCCCTCAAATTTGAGCAGAGGTCGGTGCCTCGTAAGTCTCAATCCTGGTCCTCAGTAGTTCTCAAGAATAAGCAGAACCTCTTCACTGAATAGGGACCAGAGTACTGTGGGGGGGAGGGGGGCAATGCTTCCATATTTGGAATACTTCTCAACGTGGTATTTCAATAAATACTTAAGCACTTTAAAGCACCTGTTAACTAACACACAGCAAAGTGCCTAATGGATCTCCCCCAATCTTGGGAGGTCAACCATTGCCTTCTGAGCCTGGCACAGGTGCGCCACGATGGAAAACCTGTTGCAAAGGAGAAATTGAGAGAACAAAGGCGGTGCTCTCCCCTGCACCAGGCCTAGTCACGTGCAGGCCTTCCTGGCCCGGGGAAAGCAGAGTCTCTTAGATCGGTTAAGAAACTGAATTCTCGAAGATGAAACAAACTCATTACCCACCGACAGACACTGCTGGCCATGGCGCCCCAAATGCGTCCCCTCCCAGCCCACCCCGTTTTCTGGGAAGCCGACCGTGTTGGGGCGAGGGGGCGCGGCGGCTGCCCGTACGCACCCTGCTCGCGGGGAATCCGCACCAGGCAGTCCACCATGCCTTTGTACTGCGCCTCCCGGCTGATCTGCTTGGACGACGCCTGCACCTGCAGCAGCAGCTTCACCCGCTCGATGGGCGCCACCGCCGTCTTGGACACAGCAGCCGCGACCCCGCCTGCCAGCAGGTCCTTCCCGAAGGACTCGACCTCAAAGAGCCGCTTTCCCGCCTTCTTCTCCGGCGGCTTCTTCCGAGGGTCAAGCTGCATAGTGGGACGACGGACGTAAAGCCCAGCAGCAGCCAAGTCAAAACCAGCGCGCGAGAGACGACGAAGGGAAGCCGCGAACCGCTTCTGCGTCGTCCTGGCGGGAAAGCGGCGCTCAGGACGCTGGGAGATCAGCGCACCACTGCGGGCCGGAGCTGCGCAGGCGCCTCCAACCGCCTCCCGCCACCTGGCGCTGCCCACGTGACTGCCGACACGCGGTTCCTGGGCACGCGGCGCTGTGTTGGGAAGTCTCCGTGCCAGGCTTTTCTTCGCGTGCGCAGGGTCAGGCGGCGTGGGTTCTGAGCCGGAAAGGTGCAGGAAGGGACCCCGAGAGCTGTTTCTGTATAAGGATTGTTAGCAGCCAAAGCTAGAACAGAGCAGGAAGCCAACCCTCTGGAATTAACCGAGTCCCAAGGTTACTTGTACATTTTTCTCTTAGAAAGTACTTTAATTTCTGCCCCGTTTATTTAACAGCAGTTGTTTGTCTAGTCACATTCTCACCGGTTTTGCTGATGGCGTCCCCGTAGCATAATTCAACATGTTCTTTCTCCTGTGTTTTATCGAAATTGGTAGTTCTGTCTAGAGCAGTTCTCAATCCAGACTGCACAAAGGAGACGGGGCAGTGGCATTTAATTTTGTTTAATGCTCGGGCTTAGGGAATTCTAATGTGCAGGTTCTAGTGATCTATTCTAGAACAGTGGTTCACAGACTGTTTGATTTTAGGAACCCCTTTTCACTCTTAAAAATTATTTAAGATTACAAAGAAGCTTCTGTTTGTGTGTTACATATATTGATATTTACCGTTTCAGAAGTGACACAAACATTTAAAATATTCATGTCAAGTAACAAATATTTTAAAATAATTTTTAAATCTAGTGAGAAAAATACCCTTGTTTTATATCTTTGAAAATCTAATGTGACGGAATGAAAGACACCTGGACTTACATAGCCGCGTTTCAGTCCATCTCATGGAGTATCACACATTCTCTAGCTGGAAAACTCCACCTACACTAATGAGAGTAAAATAGGCAGAATATGTCTTAGTATTAAAAAGAGAAGTTTTGGCCTTATGGAGTCCCAAGTGTTTTGGTGACACCTACTACTCTCCCATACCACACTTTGAAAACTCATCTGAGGCTTATCAGATGCACATATACTCATGGGCAAGATGGGCAAGAATACTCAGATGTACATCAATTCTGCGCATCATGTCTGCCCCTATTTCCTTTCACCTTGCTTTTGTCAATTTGTACATCCTAGAGGGTCCCTCTGCAATAGCATATAATATATTCCTGATTCATTTTTATAACTTGTTTGATGATTTCTAACAAATGGAGATTCCATCTTATCTCTTACTCTGTAGGACCTGCAATCTTGAAACACACCGATAAAGCATGATTGATGAGTTAGCAACTTTTTTTTGAACTTTAGGTTCTAATTTTTTCATTATCTTATATGTGTTACATTTTTAATACTACTTGTCACTAGTGAAAAAAATAAATGTATAGGTAGAAAGATTCCAGAATAGGAATTTTGTTAATATTTTGATTACTTCACACAAAACAAGTTGGCAAGTCGTACTGTTACAGTGTGTCATGCTCCCTTCCTTTCCATAGTAATGGCTTATTTGACTCTTAACTGATTTTTCAGCCTAAGTCTCTCCATTTTACATACTGCCTCCAGATTACTCTTTCTGAAGCAACTGCATTAATCATTATTCCCAGGCTTAAAAAAATTTAATGTCTTACTGTATTGACTTCAGAATCCTTTGTGAAATTCATTGTAAATTCAAGAAATTACTGGTGTTTTATCTGCAAAAATCTGAAGAATAAAAGGACTCAGTCTTCTTTAAAGGAATTAGAAGAATTAACAATCATACAGGGAAAAAATTAAGGGGGTGATTACTCGAGTCACACTCCAAGATGCCAAGAGAGGTTGAAGGAAACATCTCTGGTCACAGGGAACAACACTCTCAGAGGACAGAACAGCAAATGTTCTGCTGCTCCCTAGGGCAGTTTTCCTTCCTTTCTTGTCTCCCTTTTCCCTCTCCCCCACTTTTGACTCTGTAGTTGATAATGTTTATAACATATTCCTTTATGATATCCTCATGCTTATTTCTGACATATATTTACTAATAGAAGACAGCAAAAGTGAAAGTATTTAGACATGTAGCCCCTCGCCCCCTTATTAAGAGCTTTGAATGGGCTTTTTTCAATAGACTAAGCTGAAAATGTTTATTTTAACTTGTTGCATTGCATTTTATTTACAAATTTAGGGAACAAAAAAAGCCCTGGTGATTTATAAAGTTGATATTAAAAGTATAGAGTCTCAGGACCTTTGTGCTGTTCAGTCTGCTTTCCTTAGAAATCAGCCTGGTAAGTCTCACTTACTTCAGGTCTGGGGGAACCTCAGCAATCCTTTCCCTAGCCACCCATTTTCTTCATTTTTTTCCTCTTGGCTTTTATCACCATAGTTCACTTATTTGTCTTATGTGTGGTCTGCCTCTCCCACTGGACCACAAGCTCCGTGAAGGTGGGGATTTTTAGCTGTTTTGTTCACTGCTGTATCCTCAGCATCCAGAACAATGCTTGGCACACAGTAGAAATTTAATAAATATCTTTTGGACAAATGCATGAAAAAGCAACACAACTGCAAACAAACATCCAAACCATCTTTATTAAAAACTATCAATATAGTATAAAAATAGCTTCAATTATACAGAATATAGAAATACAACTCTACAAAATTAAATTATTTTCACACAGTTTAGTGTATAGATTAAAAGTTTTAGTAAAATTTAATAACATTTTTAAAATATCCAAAGTATAAATCCTTATTCCCAGAAGTATTGTGCTGAATACTTTTCCTCAGCTTCTTTCCCACATTTCGTACAGTAGTAGGTATGATTTAGCTGACTCCTTGGTTTTCAACAAATGGATATTTAAGAATAATAGTAGTAGTAGCTAACACTTTAGCTACTGTAATGGGCACTATTTAGAGGAAACTCACACAGACAACAAACAATTATTCACGAGTGTGTTTTCAAGAGTGTTCAAAGCAGAGAAACCTAGTAAATTGTTTCATAGGTTTTCCCATTTGTATTAAAAACCTAAAAAAGCAGGCACTGCAAATGTAGTATCTTGCCTGTATGCATCACCATCAACAGTCCCTTGGCACAAATAAGAAACTCTCCCTTGCTAAGTACAGTTCTCTAATCCCACAAAAATAAACAAACCAATGAGAACTAAAGAAAGGTGAGGGAGGGAGGAGAGGGGATAGAATCTAAAATGGAATTCTGGAGAGCCAAAAACAAAATAGATGATGGAGATAAGACAGTACTTGATATCTTTTAAAATGGAATTTATATAATTTTGCCTAGTCTTTGGTGAAAGGGACCATTTGCAGGATGTGAACAAAATCCAACTTCTGAATGTTTCTGTACCTGCTAAAGAGTATACCTCTGGAGTATCTGCACTGTTACTCTGTCCCCTTTATTTAATAAAATCACATATAGACACTTACTATCCAGTAATCAGATTGATCTACTTTCGGATATGAATTTGAACCTAGTAGTTGGAAAAATGGACTGCTAAGTTTACTTATAATGTTTACTTCAATTCCCATTTACAGATGGAAACCAAGACGATGTTTGGTTTTATTTCTTAAAAATGCAATGTCTCTGCAACATGGACATATATCTACAATATAGCAAATGATTTCCTCTTATGAAGATCAGTAGTTTGTTTTTTTATTTCAGCTATTGAGCAGTGGTTTCGTGATTCTTTGATACCAGGAAAGCAGTTCAACAGACTGAAATGTCTTAAATGAAACAAAAAGTCTGCTAAGATAAAACCCCAAGTTTTCAGTCTGTTTGAAAATGTGAGGTAATCAATAGCTGCATTTATTAATAATTCTCAGTATGAAAAATAGCTCATGGTGTTTTGGGCGACATATCAAGAAATTTAAGACATTTAATACTTTTAAACAAAGTGCCTTAATACCCACGATACTTTAATGGCCAGAGCTCAGAGAGGCACAAAGACTCGTTCATGGTCACAGCACTAATTAGTTAGAGGACCTGGTTCCGTATTTCATGATTCCCAATTTCATGATTCTCTCACCAGATACCAATATTAATCTTGAGAAAAATACATACCACGGTATTTTTCTGATATAATTATTTCCAATATTAATTTTATGTAAAACACTTCACATTATTTCAAACTAGTCAATAAATTAATATTATATACCAAAATGGAAATAAATGAGCAATGCCTTTTCATATTTTGATCAAGTGTCTTTTCAAAAGTCTCACAAGACTACATAAGAAAGAGATCTAGTGCATCAAATCCCACAGCAGCATATCAGCTCGATATTTAATGTTATGTTCAATACTGAACAGTGAAAAGAACTAAACCTTGTCTTTTGTGTGTGGCTTTCAGCCGTCCTAACGCCGCCCAGTGCTCCATGTACAGTGTTGTTGTGCAGCAAGAAAACAAGGTTACAAGGTTAATCCGAAGAACAATTTAAAAGCCATTTCGATGGCAATTTCTGTGACTGAGTCATGAAAACAAACGTAAAGTTCTTGAACTTTGGGATGAAGAAAGAGTCTCCTGTAGAGGAAAAGAACATACTCGTTTTAGAAATTTATTAAAAGAAAAGAAAGAAAAAGTTCAAACTTTCAATGTATTTTTGTTTGTTTGTTTCTGAAAGAATCAGTAGTAAATTTAAAAAACCACTAATCTAAATCTATAGAAGGGGAAATACAGCCAGTTTTACTTTTAAATAAGTAATATAAGCCTTACGTCAATTATTTTTATTTTTCCAGGGTGTAAAAAGCCTATTTTGTCAGTATGTATTACTATATCCCTCAGTTTCTTAAATACTAAATTTAGTCATTATTATTCTGGTAAAGCCAATGGTGTTACCATCATTTTACGTAGAATAGTTATTGCACATTGCCATCTACTTTCTAAAGGTAAATTGTTATTAAAACATTAAATATATGATAGCTTTTTGCAGATAGTACTGAATTGGGATTAACACTGAAATTTTATTTGGTTTTCTTAAAGAGTTAAATTTTTAAGCTATTTAATGCTAATGTATGTAAGTGTGTGTGTGTGTGTGTATATATATATATAGAGAGAGAGAGAGAGAGAAAGATGGATAGATATATAGGATATATAGGATAGATATATACAGGATAGATATATGGATAGATCTATATCCATGTAATGTATTCGTACATCCATAAATATATAGATATTTGAGTATATTTCATATTTCTTCTGCTGGATGTGAGACCATTAGATGCAATGACCGTGCCTTGATCTTTCTGTTTGCCATACCACCCACCCACCACCACATTTTGCCAAGCACAGCTCCATTTACTAAATTGTTATAAATTATCAAGTGACTACATGCTAGGTGCCAGTGGCGGACAAGACAGATATGATTCCTACCCTCATAAGGCCAAATTCTAGTGATGCAGAGAAAGACCATAAATAAACAGGAAAATAAACAATAAAGGGGTGATATAATAGAGAATAACTGAGTAGCTACTTTAATGCGGGAAAGAGATCATGGATCTCTGCAGAGATGATGTGTTAGTACTGATCCGAATATCAAGGAGCCAGACATGCACAGGTTAAGAGGCAGAACATCCCACACAGAAGGAATAACAGGAACAAGATTCGACTGGTGCCGATGTGGCTGTGACATTAGACAGGGAGGAGAGTGACAGGAGGTGGAAACAGAGAGGTGGGCAAGGGCCAGGTGGGGCAGGGTCCTGTAGTGGATGGGGGATGGGGCGGAAGAGAGGGAAGGGAAGGGGGAAGGACAGAAGGAAGTAGGGACAGAAGGAAGGAAATAGTAAAATTTGAAATCATTTTTAGATTGTTCTTAATATAATTTTGTAAGATAACTGAAAAAGCTTTTTGTTTTTGAATAGAAAAATACTTGGGAGGAATTTAAAGGAGATACTTAGTAAATAAAATTCTAAAATATGTTAAAATATTAGTTAGTTTAATAATTGCATGCCTACATCTTAAAACTTTATCTCCTTTACCACTTTTCTTTCACTTTTCTAACATCTTACTTTACTTTCAAATACTTTTTTTCCCACTTACCCTACTACCCAGTAAGCCATGACCGGTGGTGCTTTTCTCTGATCAGTCCAGTTTTCAGGTGAGCATTCAAACAATACACCATGTTCTTTCACAGGGTTTAGAGAAGTCACTGAATTTGTAGAACCAGAATGATCTCCAACATTTAGTGCTTTCTTTTTCTGTAAATTAAGAGGTATTAGTATTAACTGGTATTAATAGTGTTACTTTAAAATGTTTTTACATACAGATCTGAATTGGCTGATCCTAATTCTTAAGTGTCTGCAACGACATTCTTCTCTTTACCTGCAGGAAAAGCTCTACTCTTCCTCATACTCACTTTAAATGCCATCTCCTAAAAGAGGCTTCATGGATAAAGTGTCCCGTGACTCTCCCAGGAAACCTTTTGTTCACAGCCCTAATTATTACTATTTATATTATATTACATTAGCAGTTTTATAGGTCGGTCTTCCCTGGAACATTATAAGCCTTTTTTCAGGGTTCAGACAATATACTATTCATCATTGTAATATTTGAAAGCAGCAGTGCCTGCTACATATTAGGTGTCTAATGAATAGATTCCTAAGTGAACACCTGATTTTGTAATAAAACACATAAAGCGGGATTGTCTCTTCCTCTGATGCATACACTCTCTAAATTTCCCATTGATTAAATCATTAGCGAAACAATGACTTATTTGGTTCTCCAGGTTGATTGTTTTATGATTTGGTTGTAATCTTAATGTGGTCATGGGAGGAGGCAAGCATAGCATTTAACTACTCTGCCATCTTGCCCGGACCTTCCTAAAACAATGACTTACTTGGAATATAAAGACTTTCGCAAGGCTCAGGCCAAAACAGTGGACTGGTCCTTCATTCTTCCCTTTCTGTCATAATCCTTATTGAATCCGTCAACAAATCCTTTTGTCTCATCCTCCAAAATATATCCAGAATCCAGAAGCCACTATGGTTTCTTGCTTAGAGAATTTCCACAGCCTCCTAACTGGTCCCTGCCTCTACCCTAGTGACCTTACAAAGCCTGTTCTTCCCACAGCACCCTGAGTGATTCGTTCAAAAACTTACGGAGCCTGTGTCTGCTCTGCTCAGAACTGTCCAAGAAAGCCCAAAGCCCTAGAATCTGTCAGGCCACGCGTGATCGGGCCCTGCTGCCTTTGCCATTTCACCTCCTACCACTCTCCTGCCCATTCAGCCACTCTGACCTCTGTGGCTTTGCACCTGGTATGCCCTCTGTCTGGAAGCTCTGCCTCCAGATTTGTCAAGTGGCTTGCTCCCTCAGCTTCATTCAGATCTTGTTCAAATATTTCTTGACATGATCAGAGGGATCTTTGAAATAGTAACCCCTACTTTTCATCCTTACCCTGTTTTATTATTCCTTTTGCAATGTATCCTATCTGACATATTACACTACTTGCTAATTCATTAGTTGCTCCTATTAAAATATAGACTTCATGAGGAAAGGGACTTTGTTTTGCTCACTGCTGAATTGCCAATACCTAGAATAGTGTCTGCTGAGTAATGGGCACCTCGATATTTAAATAATATGAGGAAGGCTAATTTACATTACTAAATATTACTGAATAAGCTAATGAAATACTCCCTTATAGAATCCATCAATTATGCTAAATGGGAAAGGAGGAACATAAGAATGCAAAGCACATAGGAATATATGGTCAAACAGAACATTTTGCTGAATTCCAATTTCCGATAGCTTAAGAAGAAATTCTGTAAGACACAGAACATTACTACTGAATGAGTCCTAAGAGTTTATATCATTCAGCCCATGCACCTTGTAGCTGAGGAAATAGGAAGAGTGGAAGGGTTCATCCAGGATTCCTATTCCCAGCCCAATGTTCTTCCACTTTGAAACCCAATTTCTTTACAAATTTAGGTCCTTAACACACTCACTGCTACATACATTATAATCATTTTCAGAGACTTTTTTTTTTTTTGGAGGGGGTGGTTATATGATGAATGACTAGTCACAAGTAAACTTCTGTATGTTTGTCCTTTTCTAGGAATTAACACTTACCTTTCCCTGCCATTAAAATAATCTAGCTGATATTTCAATTGTATACAACATTACTACTTATCTAGAAGGTACAATATTAAATGCAACTTCATTCTGGATGGAAAAGCCAGCAAACAACCAACCAAGTGGCTAAAATATTTGCAACGGTATTGTGTCTACTTCTGTACCTTACCCCTTTATGTTCCAAAATCCTTTATACTGTTGGTTGAATACTTGAAGAATTATCAGAGTTACCAACTGGTAGATGTTACTGTCCAAGTAAAGGTTGAATCACAGATACCAAATATGGGGGCTAATTGACATTATAAGCTACGCTATCCTACTTTGCTATAGAAAAACACAGGTCCACCACTTCCTGAAATAATCATCTAGGGTCAAACTGAGTATTATAAAACAAAGCTTTGAAGTTAAGCACTATGAGTATAATGTTTTTGCCACTCAGGTTAGATTGAGTGACTGTTAATGAAAACAGTCATTGCTGGACATATTGATTAAAGAGCTTTTAGAGAAAATATTTAGAGCTCTGGAAATGAAACTGGCAGAAGACTATATTTATAGCAGTGCCTTACCTCTTCCATCAAGGTCTGTTGGAAAACTGCACGAATGGAGAGACAACACTGATGGAAATTCTTTATTAGCTGAGGGTGGATAGAGCCACTTAGCTGGGCCACCTCTTCATGGGTCGGAGTAATAAAGATGCCTTGTACTGTTTCTAAGGCAACATAGTGGAAAAGTGTGTTCTCAGGACCAGATGTCAACCTTGAAAAGAAAAAAGACATTTAAGTAATCTTAAAAATATTGCTTCTTTTGAATTGTGTAGACTCCTAATAAGTTTTTATCTACAGTATAATCTTAGGATTGTAATTAGGGAGGGGAAACTAGGCCAAACATTTAATTTCCTCTTCCTCCTTAACTGAAGTACAGGCTAGGGTTATTATCAATTCTCTTAATGGAGGCAAGTATTACATGTTTTGCAAGGATAAATAAACACCAATTCATTTGCACGTAACTTAATCGCCCCTTTGCTAAACAGCCCGAATTGGCTAATCTCCTCTTTTTCCGTGGTTGGTAATGAATAAGTCATCTCATGTCTGGCCCAGATATCTACAAGCCATAAACATGCTATCAGTCTAGGGTAGGCCACATACAAAAACACCTTCCATCAAACTAAACACATTTAAGTTAGTAGCATAAAAGTCGTTTACCATTGGTCAAACAGATGATCCTGAAGAAAAATACAATTATTATTACCAACTGCAAAAATGGGTTAATATTCTAGAATACCATGGTAACTACTAGTTAATACCCCACTATTTCTCATCAGTACAGTCTTCTCTTCTGGGTTCTCTTAGTAGTTTCATTTATCCTTTCTTCTTCTCTGTCCTTTCTTCCTGTTTAGGTCTCAGGCCATCAGAACCTATAAATACTGCTTATTTCTACCAGTAGTAAGCAGAGCTAAAGAACAATAATGGCAATGATAACTGACTGTAATAATATACTGAATGCCTCTATATGCCATCCTGACCCTGCATACTGTCCGAGTTTTCTGTGGACTGGGATTAACTTACTTGAGGCCGCACAGCTAAGTGCAGAGCTCATCTGGCTCTGAAGCTTGCTCCACTGTACCTTGCTTTTTTTTCCCTCTCACTGCTCACTACTTATTGGTAATCTTTAAATATATGGAGAGCAATTCTCCATTTGCATCTCAGATACTCAGGCTGCCCCATTCTAATTCTAATGTCTGTACGAAAAAGTTCCTTTAGTTGATTTATTTTTCCAGCCATAAGCACAGAGGCAAGGAAAAGGCGTATTTCAGCTCTTAGGCTGGTACCGCCTCGAAGAAGCATTGGGCGCAGGAGTATGTGGGCGGCACAGCACAGCACCCGCCAGAGTTTAGAAATAGTCAACTCTACTTTAAAAGTTAGACACACAGAAGGGGGGTTACCTGTGGAGGAGAGATAAAGGGGGGCTCTCACATTTTGAAATATTACTTTATATGTGTTTTATCTCTTATAATAGGAGTATTTTTCCTATATGCATAATGAACAGCATTAGAGAAATAGAATAGATATTATCTTTAATATTAATGCTATATCATAATTACAATTGTTGAATAAAATCTCTGTATGTTATGGACTTATACTTTCTCATTATAAAATTTCTTCAGAGTTAAGTGCAAAAGAATATTATAAGGAAGTTTCTTACTTCATTGTGTTACATATTTCCAGTTCTTTTTCTGAAAGGTCTTTTTTCACATTCCCCAACTGAAATGGATTTGGAAGAGTTGACTTCTTTTTAGTGACCTGAAAAATATAGTTAAGTAGATCAGTTTATATCTAAGAATGGAATCAAACAGCAGAAATAATATAAAAGCTAAATATCCTTCTAAGAGAACTACTTACTATTTTCCAATGTTACCTTTGAATATTTTCAATGCTAACTTGTGTCTCTTGGCTTATCCTGGGCTAACAGAGACCCCAGGGCCATGTCATAGGAGGACATGATAGTTCTCCCTGAAAACCTCCAACCAGAGCCACAGTGTTACAATTCATATGTATATGTACTTGTCTCCCGGTCCAGACTGCAAAGGCAGGGGCTATCTCCTACTCATCTTTGTATCTTGTTTGTGTAGCATGGCCCTGGGCACATAGTAGGTGTTCACTCAACAACTGAATGGCTAAATCTTAGAGATTAATTCAGTTTCTCTTAGGAGCTGTTCATGGCTCCTTAATTCTATCCAAACCTTCCTAAGCTATATTTCCTACCAATTTCACCAACTGGGATAGTGAGTACAGTACCGATGTGAGCACTTCCTAAATAAACATCCACTTAGGGCTCCAAGAGTGCTCTATTGTTTGGAATTAGGAGATCCAATCTATGGTTATTTGCGCCATGACATTCAGAATCTCATGTTTTATTCCTGCCCCTTCTCAGACTCCTCCTTCTCCATACTTTGACATCACCTCCCTCCACCCAAATGACAACTTCCAAAAATGTTTCAAAAGGGCAGCATCACTAGAATAAGTAGAACGCTTCTCAGGGTGATTACTCTGATAATCATTTGTATAAGATTATGGTGTTTCATAGAGAAAACAAAGAAAATGATAAATAAGCAATCTGAAAAATGAACATTCTCTTTGCTTAATAGTCACATTTTGAATTCCTGAGTATGGAGACCAGACTTTCACAGGTACAGATTTAAAAAAAAAAATCTATAAAAAAATAGAAACACACACACACACACACACACACACACACACAAATACACACATACACTTTAAGTTCCTGATTCTCTTTCTGTTTCTGCTGAACATTTTATTGACTAGTCAGATCAGCCCTCCAAATGCACCCCAACTGGGCTGTTCCTGGTTAACACTGTGAATCAGGAAGGAGGAGATGAATGGAGAAAGCAGGACCCAGAGTTTCCCTACTTGTAAGTGGTGTCAGATATCCTGGAATGTTAAGGGGCTACTGTTTTATCACTTGATATTCCTTCCTCTTTTTAGTTCTAAATCATTGGTTTGCCAACAGTGACTAAAACAACCACCGGTTCAAATGAAGAATGATCTGCCATTAAAAATTCTCTTGCAATAATAAAATAAGGACTGGAAAGACAGCTTAGCTCCCAGAATGTACACCTGAATGAACACACACCTTCGACAAGGCCCCACTTTCTTCTGAACCATCAGAGCCCTGAGATTCTCTTTGCTTCCGTATTGCATCCGGTGTAGCATGGGGGCTTGAGCCAACACCTTCTCCACCTTCGCAACCATTGTCAGATCCTCCACTGCTTCGGGAAGGACTGGGCTTACGTGTTTTTACAGAATAGTCACCAAAAAGAGTTCTTCGGCATGTTGGAGAGGTTGCTACTTTGGAAGCACCTTGCAGCCTACTAAGGATAGGTGAGGTTGTCAAACCATCTAATTTTTCATGTGATCCAGCAAGGAACCAGTCAGCACAAGACAAGCAGGGACTTGGAGAAGATGCCAGTCGTTCATTTATGCGGGAATCGATTCCTTCCAGCTGCTGAAGAGTTGTTTTAACCTGGTCCACATATATACAGTCTGGTCCAGGATTCCCAATAGCTTTGGATGCACAGCCTCCAGCTTCTAACAGCACACATAACATATAATGCCTCTATAAGAAAAAAGTAATTAATAGAGATTTAGCTACAGGCATATATAAAGTTAGGAATACTAAAGATATATGGGCATATGGCATAACCATGTGATGATTATTAAAAACTCTTCCCCCACCCTTCCTGCTTAGTTATTTCAATGCTCTTTGATCACCTTTGAAAACAAATCTCTTATTGCTGTATCCTGTTATACCATCGGTCACTACTTTTGGCACACAGAATTCCCTAAGGTAGCTTTCAAAGAGCCTCAATTACTGGATTTCACTTACAGTTACATATTTATTCTGATTCTATAATCTGTTCATGTTTACCTCTATTTCCCAAAACAAACCAGAGGATAAAACCGCTATATAACTGAGAACAAAAGCTCTTAAGAACCTGCTAAAATCTTATCCTGGGTTTCATTAATATTTCTCCATGAGTATTAAATGAATGCAAAAGAAGAGGGATAAGGGGCATCAAACATTTTCTTGAATACTGATATCTGACTTGCTCATAATTTGAAATTATCCTATTTGTATATTTATTTAGATAGTAAATGGCAAGAGAGAAAAAAAAAAGAAAGAAAGAAAACAAGAAAGAAGGCAAGGTAAACTTACCAAGCCAACAATTAGCAAAAAGTATCTCCCTTCAGGTTCCTGAAAGACTTCAGTGTTTGAGTCTGTAGGAGGCTGGAGATGGTGTCGAGGAAACACTTCTCTCCATATGACCAGCTGACCAATTCTTTGTTTTGCTGCTAAAGGCAGCAGGCAATAGTGGCGACAGTAGACAACAATATCAATGAGATCATCCTTGGGCAAATGGCTGCATATCAAATACCCCTTGGATTTAAACACAAAGAAAAGTCAACTAGTGATATCAAGCAATCATCCTACAATATAGTTCTAAGAGTTTTATAGGTACTTCTTCAGTTGGTTTAAAATATAACAGTTTCAAATGGAATAAATTAGTAAAAATAATAATATAGTAATAATGATAATAAATAGTACAAATAAGTAGTAAAAATAAATGCCCCACCCCCATCCCGAGGTCAACAAATATTTATGATAACTTAAGTCTACAACAGGTACACTTCAGCACAAAGCAAGAGCACCTCTGAGAAGTGTAAGACTGTTTGGCATAATTAGAAAAAGTACTGAATTCTGAGGATGGAAAGTGGAGAATCAGGAGTTGAGGTGGGGAGAGACTTTTCACTGTGTACCATTGTCTATTGTCTGATTCATGGATGCATGGTTATGTCTGAAGATAAGAAACAAACACACTGCTGCAAAAGGAAACCGAGAAAGTACTGCTCTCCTCTCTCACACACTTGGTTCCTTGAGTACAGTTTCTCCTTAATACATTTGTAAATGCTTTAGAAGATAGTGAAGCCAGAAATATTTATTGTATTTGTAAATATGCAGGTACAAGTTTTGTTTTAAGATCTTAATTTTAGGGTTCCTACATTCAGAGGAAAAGAGACATATGTACTTTTCATTTTTGTAAAAGTTGGAGGAAATTTACTTTATGTCTGTTCGTATAGCAGTTGGACATTTATAAAAGCTTCAAGCTTCAGCTTACCTTGTAAAATAGAGATGACCCTAAAATCGTATACAGCCGCCTCATGTCATGGTAATCCTCAGACTGGAGGAAAAAAACCACAGTGGATTTAAAAATCCTAGTTAAGCTACAACAGTTAAAATGGCAATTATATTCTTCAGTAAGTAAACTTTTCATAGTGCCTTTTTTAGAAATCAATACAGGTACAGATATTAGGGTGAAAGATAATGTGCATATATATTTATTTTGACTGAGAACAATTTCATTTTTGATTCTTAAAAGAAACTGTTGATTAGAGACATCTGAGAATAAATATAAGATTTGTTACACCAAGAGGGATTAAACACACCTATCAAGACAAAAAGCTTCCACACTATACATCATCTAAAATATCCAATATTTTATCAAATATCAAGTAGTATGTCAAAATATACTATTTTTGAAAGTCCAAATTGGTACAAGCTATTTGGGGACTACTGAGTAGTATATATAAAAGAAATTTAAATATACATATTCTTTGAGTAAATCCACTTCTGGCAATCTACAGAAATACTCAAACAAGAGAATCAAGAGTTTTGTATAAAAGTTAATAGAATTATTTGTAATATGCAAAAATGGGAGATAAAGTAAAGTTCAGTGATGGAAAGCGGATAATGAAATTAGGTATGTTCATAAGAGAATATCATACCTGTTGTAAAAAAATAAGGTTGATCTATATGAGCAGGCACTACAGGTTTTACAATATATCGTTCAGCAAAGAATGCAGCTGCAGAAGAAAATATCACTATGATCTAGTTTTGGTAAAATCATATACGTGTACGAGGTCGGACAATTAAGTTTGCGAACTTGTTACAATGATGCTGCTAACCTTTTTTGATATCACAGGGATTATTCATTATGAATTTGTACCAACTGGACAAACAGTTAACCAAGTTTACTATTTGGAAGTGCTGAAAAGGCTGCGTGGAAAAATTAGATGACCTGAACTTTTCGCCAACAATTCATGGCTCTTGCATCATGACAATGCACCAGCTCACATGGCACTGTCCATGAGGGAGTTTTTAGCCAGTAAACAAATAACTGCATTGGAACAGCCTCTCTACTAAACTGATCTGGCCCCCAATGACTTCTTTCTTTACCCGAAGATAAAGGGAATATTGAAAGGCAGACATTTTGATGACATTCAGGACATCAAGTGTAATATGATGACAGCTCTGATGGCCATTCCAGAAAAAGAGTTCCAAAACTGCTTTGAAGGGTGGACTAGGCGCTGGCATCGGTGCATAGTTTCCCAAGGGGAGTACTTCGAAGGTGACTGTAGTGATATTCAGCACTGGGGTATGTAGCATTTTTTCTAAGATGAATTCGTGAACTTAATTGTCAGACCTCATATTTCAAGACTTACCACTTGGAAAATATTTATAACAATGACTGATTTACCAAATGAAAAATCAGTATTTATTCTTTCCTAAAATTCACTGCTTTTCTTACCAGTTCTGCAAAATCTGCAGCCTCCAAGTCACTCAATGCCGTGTCTAATTCCATCTATGTGGAGGAAAAAAGAGTAATATAAACATTTAACTCTTACTACTTTTTAATAATGGCCATATAAAAGTGCTTCAAAATTACTGGAAGAATTGAATAAGTATATTTTTCTTTTATGCTATTTAAGAAATGTCCCAAAATGGAACATCTTTTTTTAAAGCTTTGCAATGGCAAAAAAATCCATTTATTTAACATATTGGCATTTTTCAATTAAATCTCAGTTAGTTGGAAATGGGCTTCCCTGTTTATTCGATGCAAAATAATTAATGGGATTAAGAAATTGGTTTTAGTTTTAAGTTAGAAATTTTTTTTCAGCTTATTAAAATTCTTAGAGGGGAAAAAATCAGTCTTAATGTAGCCAATGTATTTTGAGTTGTTTTTGTTTTTCCATTTCCTGTATATTTCTCAACAGATGGATTCTTGGAAAATATCAACATTCTTCCCTGTCTCTCTTCTATGTTTTGTATAAAAGGACTGTTAATCTTTATTCATGGATTAAAACATGAAGGCAAGTGTTCCCCCTGGAACCTGGCACAGTTTAACTACCCTACAGAGTTATTAGAAAAATCTTTTACTTAGGATTTAGCTTTTGTTTCTATGGAAATTCCCTGAACTCCTTCATGCATTTTTTTTACCTCCCTAAAGCATTTATAATTTAAAAACAATAAATTTAAGCTGTAATGCATATACATTAAATTGAAAACTATTGGCAATTAAAGTCCGTAGCATATATGCTATTTCTGAAAAAGAATCTTTTTTTTTTTAAGTCCAAGGCACTCTCTGCAGGACTGTTTCACAGACTATGTCTTACTGAGATGACAAAACCTTTGGAAACATTAGTCATGCCTTTCAGTGCTTTTCACACAGTATGACTTATTACTCATTTGTGGCCTACATTTTCCTGCATCTAGCAAATACTTCATGTTCTCCTTTTTGCGGCTATAGTTTCTCTCGTGAAAAATTATACAACAAAAAGAAAAGTACCCGCTTGTGATTTTTGATTTCAGAAACATTACTGTTTAATTGCTATTCCTGCTACAGAACTCTTAGGCTAATGTATAAGGTTGCTATAATTGTTTCTTCATATTCCTTAAGAGATCTTTTCTCTTAATTATCCCTGTGTACCTTAGGAAAAATGATATTTTTAAAACAGAACATCTGACAACCAACGAAAATAAGGAAATTCTCAAACACCTGGGGGGAAAAAATGAAGTAAAACCTCCTCATATACTAAACTCAGAACAAGTTAAGTTTTTTCCAAGTTAAAAATATTCATTTCCACCTAAAATTTATCAGGCACAAATAACACAGAGATGTTTTTAACTAGATTTCTTAAGGCATAAAATTCCTTAATATTTTCCTTTAGGGAATATATATACAGTCAACAAACCCTACTATTTTTAACACAATAAGCAATTTCAAAGAGGAAAGGAAAGTGTGTAATGTAAGTTCTTTGAGTCTGTTGGTAAAAGAAAAACAAAAACTTCAAGGGTTATTTGTTTTTCAAACTTTACATTCATCAGAGACCTTTAGATCACTTTATTGAGGTATCTAACTCTCTTTCCAAAAATATTGTTCTTCATTTTCTTAATCAAGCTACAAAATATAGAAAACGTCTAAGCTATGTCCTCATTGTTTCCCAAGTATTAATTTCACCTATGCAGCTGAACTGTGAGCAACCAGAAGACTTTTCTGGATTCCCCAACGCATAACACAAGTCTGAGTCCCCCATACAATGGAGACCGATCTCCATACAGTAAAGTTGGACTTAACAAGGGTAAAAGCTACTAAAGCTTTGGTAAGATAAGCAACTGGTATGATTTGAGGCAACAAATTAAAAACTACACAATTCACAGAGTGACTTCTCAGTTTGATATTCTTTTAGGTTGAGATAAAAGCATACAGTCCTTTTAATCAAATGTATGCTAAATTAAGAAATGCTAATGAAAAAGAGATCTGAATACAGGAGGTAGCCTTCACATGGGATTTATAAGACCAAAATTGGCTATATTTTAAAATGTCTTAAACTTCTTAGGGGAAACGTAATATTTAATCTTAATATATCCACAGTCTAAAGACATTGCCCCTGAAAACATGAAGTACCTTCACTCTCGCAGAAAGACTGCACATTTTGAGGGAAGAGATTTCTTTAATGAGGAGGTTCTGAGACAGGGAAAGAACCTTGGTACTGCAAGACCAGACTAGCAGGCCTCAGGAGACGGCACCTTCTGACTCATGAAATCGACCATGTGTCTTTCAGAAGAAAAAAAAAGACTGCTGAGTGGGCATGAGGCAGACTTTGGAGCCGGGGTCTTTCTATCTTAAAGGTCGTTATCTATTTACTTTCTATCTGTAGTGAACACATATGATTTCTTAGGCAAACACTGACTGATAGGAGCAGGATTATATACCTCATACTTTTTAGTTATTACATGATTTAGGAAAATGGCAATCAGTGAGATACCAAAAGTTGCAGCCACGGGCAGTTGACAAAATAAAAATGCCAGAAGGTAAAGGTTCCTCTAAACAAGTTCTAATCTCTCAACTCCTTCCAAATAAAAACTATATAATAAAACTCTCACCACTACAACTCTGACCACAATGTGCCAGGCTCAATACTACTGTGTTTCAGCGAAAATAAGACCTAGGGGGACAATCAGCTATAATGCGTCTTTTGGAGCAAAAGACCTGGTCTTATAGTAAAATGAGACTGGGTCTTATATAATATAATATACTATAAGACCAGGCTTATATTAATTTTTTCTCCTAAAGATGCATTAGAGCTGATTGTCCGGCCAGGTCTTATTTTTGGGAAACACGGTAAGCACTTTCCCTGGAACAACTCATTATCTCCTCTGTGAAGTGGGTACTATTATTGTCCCTATTGTACAGATGACAAAACTGAGCAAAGCAACTGATAAAGGATTTTAAATTATTATTAAACTGTCAAATAGGCATTTATTTGGTCATACATTAAAGAGTTTAATGAAGAGTAGAACCCTGAATTGGGTTTTTACTACAGTATAGCCTGGGTTTCTTTATGGGCAGGGAACGGGCTGTGGCATAGTGCCTCTTTAATACTAATTCCAAATGCTGTGAGTGAATAGATCGTTGGTGATGAAAATGTCTGAAATGATCTTTTCAGTCCTTCAACAGAAAAGTTATTCTGGGTCTACAGGTAAGACCACAATCACATTGATAACACTCAACCATCATAAAGCCTTATTCCTGGTAAGCTAATTACAAATGTTCATGTACAGAAAGATTTTGCTATGATTAGTGGAGATCTGTACTTTAGCTAAGAATGTTGTTGGTTGGCCAATCATTTCATCCACTTTTAACCTATACAGAGAGAGATAACCCTAACTCAAGGACGTGGCATCAAGAAATCAATGTCACAAAATTCAAAAGTAAGATACACCACATAATTACGACGTCTAAAAGTATTCCAAGTTTGGATGAAGCTTAAATGTTAGTGTAAGATGAGAGAGCTAATTTCTATTCAGAAATAAAAATTTGTAAATTCACTGCACTGGTCCTCCTACTTCATCAACTAATTGTCTCTTGGACTCTTACTCACAATCCTGAAAATAACAAAAAGCCTAACAGGAACAAAAAGAGAGAGAAGACAAAGCATTACAAAGCGACTGGTGCTGATTCTTATTCACGACGTCTGCGATCACCTTGATCTCCTGTGGCAGGGGGAGCCACCGTGCGCCAGGGAGGTTGTCCAGAAGCACCGCGCTGGAGGCCTCGTACTGCTGCGCGCTGGGACTAGCGCTGGGATGCAGTCTGGCAGGCTGCAGTGCTCTTTGAAAGAACAAGTCGAAAAAGGGATCCAAACAAGAAACATTCTCAACCTGGCAAAAGGCACTGAAAGAAACAAGAGCTGTAAGTTAGAACATGTGGAAATGGTGGCCATCTTTTGTATGTTCCTAAGGGGACTGATCTCTCCTAACTACATAAACTCTCTTCCTTACTCCTCTCCCTTAGTAAGAATCACTGCTATAATGTTACTGATGGAGCGTGTCCGTATTTTTTACCCTGAAACCTACTGTCAAATGCATTAAGTAGATGGTGCTATGGAAGAACCATGGGGCTAATACGAGTGGTGTATGTACAACAGAATGGGCTGAAGTACACTTTCTGTAAAAAATGTAAGTTGCTTTTACCTCTGAGTAGCATTCAACCATTTACAACTCCCAATATCTTTCAGGCAATATGCGATAACAAAGAGATTTTGAACTTACTAATAGAACAGATATGGCTTTGAGTCTTATCACTGCTCTTACTAGGCAGATACCTTAGGAAAATTATTTACCTTTCCTTTGAACTTTTGTTTCCAACTCTATAAAAATAGGTATAATATAATTTAACTCACATGCACGTGTGTAAAAAAAAGAGTATGCATATTCATATTATACAGAAAATATATAGCAGGATACACATGAAACGAAATAGGCAATACCTTCTCTACAGTCTACTATGTAATATATTAGGTTGGTGCAAAAGTAATTGAGGTTTTTGCAATTGTTTTTAACCTTTTAAACCGCAATTACTTTTGCACCAACCTAATAGTATACAAGTACTTATACTGTAAACAGTAAGCACGTAAATTAGCCCAAGTTATTTCCTCCCCTCTTCACTAACAACAAGTCATAACTATTGAAAAACTCAAAAATCAAAAAACAAAACAGAAAAACTAAACACTTGATTTTAGCCATGTAAAAGTAATACAGCATTGCCTGCAACCCTTCATTGGAATAGCTCACTGGGTAACACAATAACTGGGATATGTACCACTAAGGTCAGAATAATATTTGTTAATTTATTCAACAAATTACTTGAGTGCCTACTATGCTCCAGGCACTATTCTCATTGTTGGAGGTACAGCAGTAAAAATACCAAGACAAAAGACAAGTCTCTGCTCCTGTGGAGCTTACATCTGAGTGGAGAAAGACAACAAATGAACAAACAGTAAACACATGATCTTGTACGAAGGATTATGCAGAAAACAAGACCATGTGAATGGATGAGGTGACTGGTTGACTATTTTAGTTCAAATGGTTGGGGAGGAGTCTTAAACAGAGCATTTAAGCTGAGATCCCAATGGCAAGAAGGTCCAATGACAGGAAAGAGTACAAAAGCTGTAGGGGGGAACAGCTGGGCCAGGTGCCCGCAGAACAGTGCAGAGGGGTCCATTTGGTTTGAGATCTGAAATCAGAAAGGCAGATAAGAGCCAGACAATGTAGAAAGACCACTCTAACTGCCTTCGGAAATTAAAGTGGCAAGATTGAAGGCCAGGAAACCAGTGAGGAGGTTACTGTAGTAGTGAGAGATGGTGGCTAGACAGGTCATAGTGGAGATGGAAGGAAATGGATGGATTTGTGATTAGGTGATTAGGACTTGCTGGCGGATTAGCTGGGAATGAAGGAAACTGTTACAGCTTTAATTTGATCACAACACTACACTTTGTTAATGTATAATCAGTTTTCTGTAGCTCACTGGGCCTTTATATCTTTCATAATCAGAAGAAAATTATTAAGAAATTATTGCAAAGTGACTATTAACAACATCTCAGACCATACTGCTTCTTAGTTTTAAGCACTCAATGGATTTTTAAATTTATTGCTTAGTTTGTCTTTCAAATTCTCACTTGAACAAGCAGAAACTAGTTAAATTGCTGCCAAGTTGGAGATACTTCTAAATCAATGGAACCTAAATTTCAAAATGAAATTCAGAGAAATTAAGAATCCCCCTGCCCCTAACCTCCTCCATTGGATTTGGCAGAACAACTCCAATTTATTGTCTTGATGTATAGAATTCATTGCAGGAATTTATTCTTTGATTATCTCTGGTTTTTATGAAAACAGAAACCTTCAATTACAGCAAAAACATATTAGTAAGGTTTGCTCATCTAGTATAAATTTAAGGTAAAGTTTATAACCACATCCTTAACTCTTCATCAGTTAAACATTTAGCCATTAGCAAAAGGTAAAAGGACTATTTGTGGCTGCCCAGCCTTTTGTAGTTCGCACATTTGGAAAATGCTAATAAGTAATTAATGGGGTTTGAGAGGAATGTGTCTCCTCAGCAGCTCTTGGAGGAGAATACTGCATACTAGACAATTTTCCCACATGGCACAGTCACAGAAAATTCCTTAAGGCTGCTTTGAGAATGGCGACAATAAAGATCCACATAGAGAAACAGAGAGCCAATATCACTATGGCTTGGAAAAACGTATAAACTATCTTTGGGTTTATATATTGATACACATTTAAGGTTTTGAAAACAAAGGTATTATTTTAGCTCTCTGAAGTACTGGGACTTCAGAAATCCCACAAAGAGAAAAATCTATTTTTCACCCATAATTTTACGTGTTCAAATGTGGAACAGTTACCTCAAATTTTCTCCTTCAGGTCACATTATATTGTAAGGTTAAAAAAGTAAGAAGCAGAAAAATACGTATAATATAAATCCACATGTGTAAAAAAAGAGTATGCATATTCATATTATGTAGAAAATACATGGCAGGGTGCACATTGAACTAAATAGTCAATACCTTTTCTACTGTATATTTTATTTATTTAAGAGTGCATACTTTTTTACTTACTAAAATTTTTTAAGAAGAAAGTATCACATTTTAGGAAAGTGAATTTGACAATCGTCTTATCATCAGAGAAAAACACACACAAAAATCAAAATCTTCTGTCTTTTCTGTATGTTATAAAAAAGTGCTTTTACATTTTCCCCTACATCACTATTTCACTAAAGTAACATATGAGACTAAAAAACAAAGGATCAAATGAAAAGCTGCCTATAGCTGTAAAATAAAAGCAGTCATCAAGGGTGAGAAATAAGAAGGAAAAAAAATTTAATTTGCCAACCAAGAAATAGTATTAAGTGCAAAAGGTGATTTAGAATCATACACTTAAAACTTGAGATTCAGTTCAAAGAAGTACTTACCTATCTAAAGAACCATACATAAATTTTAAGGTCTGGGCAACATCTTCTATCATATTCCTTAACTGAGGAAGAGGCACTCTAAGAAAGGCAAAAACACATTTGTTTATTTACGACACAATCAAATTATACATATCTAAAAGAAGCAGAGTAGCTTTATAGCCTCTGCTCAGTTCCTTAGCTGGGCCTTCTTATCCCCTCACTAAGAGCTCTACCTTTATTTTACTACTGTATTTTCTGTTTCTTTTCTTTTGCCTTTTGGGCTACAACAAAAGTCGAAAGACAAATGTTTTACCCTGCCAAAAGTATCTTATTGTGGATGTTGTACACTTGCAAAACAACCTAGCTTTTCATAATCCAACCCATTGGTGTAGGGCAGGCTCCTAGCAGGATTCATACTTAGTCCCGTGCTATCCTACATAAGGTACTCGACCAGCCGCTGCTTTTAGTATCCATGAGGGGTCCTGGAACCAGTCCCCCGTGGATAGCAAGGGACAACTGTAGTTCCTTTTCAGACAGAAAAACACACGTCAGCTGGTTCAAGAGAGCCATCATCTAGTCTATATAACATCCCGCCATGTTAAAAATTTTGAATCCCATATTTATGATGGATGTCTCTGTTGAATATTAAAGTCACCTTCAAAACAATCATTTTGACATTTTTTCACTGTAGCCTTCTTTGGGGTTCCTGTTTGTGGTGTTAAAACATGTCCACAAATAGTACGACGCTCTTGTTCTCAAGAAGTGGAGCTTAATGCCCTGCCCTTGAGTTGGGGTTAACTTGGCAACTCACTGTAACAAATAGCACATGGGGGAAATGACAGTGCATCTGTTCTAAGGGTAAGTCATAAAAGGTCTTGCAGCTTCCCTCTTTCTTTGTTTTGGATTTTGCTTTGGGGTAAACCTGTTGACACATTGTAAGGATACTCCAGCAACTCTATGGAGAGGTCCATGTGGCAAGGAACTGATGCCTCCTGACAAAGGCTGTGTGTGTAAGCCATCTCGTTAAGCAGGCATACGAAATTAATATGCTGTTATATACTGAAAGCAATCTAGTTAACAAAGTCATTAGTAATAGAAAACAGTCACATTCGTGTTCAGATTGGCTGGGTAATGTATATTTTTGGGTCAGCCTTTTTCTTGGAAAGCTTAAAGCAACACCAAAAGAAAATTTGTCCTAACTGGTATTTTCTAAAGTTGTGTCAGTCACATACTACAGTACTTGATGTTTGATAACTATTTGGTAGACAATGTGTGATGGTTCAATGGACCAGAAGGGAAAACTAAATTACTTTTTAAAGTAGGCAAGAGTCTAAATTACAAGTTTGAAAAGTCATTGAACAGGGACCTGGACTAGTCTGTCAGTAGTTAAATCTAGCTCCTTGGGGCTGTTCAGATTCCTATCCCCGCTGCCAGCTTTTCATATCCTACAACATTAGGGAAGCAAAGAATTCAGACAGACTCTCCTTCAATTTCCAGTTCTGCCTCTTGCTGATTTTTATATAACCAGCAAGTTATATAACCTTCTCTTCGTTTTACTTTCCTCATTTATAAAATGGGGCCAGTAATTGTTAAATCCATTTTGAGCTGATTTTGAAGATTAAATGAGATTAACAAATGTAAAGTCCCTAATGCAGCCCCTGGGTTCATGGTCAGCTCAATTATCAATGTCAACCCTGCTCTTACCTCCACCTATTAAAATAAGATATATTTCAAAATATATCAAGTTCAGAAGGAAACCATGATAATAAAAGACATACTATTAGAGAAGTCACTTTAGAGTTAAATATTCATTATATTGTCAAAGGTACTCAACATGAGAGCAAAGCACCTTTCTGCTGAACCTTAACTTCCCCAAATTTCCAACAGTAAAAAACTGCAAGCATGCAAAAGTTTGAGCAGAGGACAAGCTCATCTCTGTCACCTTGTATTGGCGACATCTCAGAGGAAAGTGACTGGCAGCCCCCACCTTTTACTGATTAGCCCAGCTGGGCCTTCCCGGCCCCTCTCTGCACTATTCATACCAAATGAACATACACAGTGCCTTCATACTAATGCAACACACAGGTGCAACAGAACTTTAAATTACAAAACTATTTATGGAATTTGCCTTTGATGAAAATGTCATAATTTTAACAAAACAGACTTTGCTAACAGTATTTGAGAGATAATTTTAAGGTAAACAAAAATCTCAACTTACTCTTCAGCAGGCAGGCCAATTAACAACAACTTGTCAGATTCTTTCCAGTAAGCCACATGAATTTTTTTCCCATTTAAAAGAAGGGATGAGCTAAGAAAAAAATAAAGTTAGAATATCTTTAAATGCCATAAAATTATAAACAGTCATTCATAAAAGATTACATATGGTATGATTTAAGAATTACATGCTTAATAAGCAAGTTTCTTGGCATATACCTAACTGCCACACAGAAGACAAATAATTGTATGACAACAAAAACATGTTCTGAAATATTTAACAAAAAAACCTCTAAGTCAAACAAAAGTAGATCCATTACAGCAAAAAAAAAAAAAAGAAAAAAGAAATTCTTTTGCTAACATTGACCACGTACAATTTTTTTTTCAAAAAAATCACAGTGTGTTAATTTAACAATTCTTTTCTAATTGCCTACTTATGAACATGATTTACTAAAAGAGATTACAAAAAAAGGAAAACATGGTCCCAGCTCACAAGATGATAATTCAATATGGGACACAGATGCATAAATAAGTAACTAAAATATAAATCAGATTTAAATGTGTTCTCAAGGAAACTTTTGGAGTGATGGACATATCACTATGGTGATGGTTTCAGCATCTATACCTACATCAAAACTGATAAAATAGTATATTTTACATATGTGCAGTTTATTATAATTCAATGAAGTTGGAAAACAAATGTGTTCTAAAAGGAGATACAATCATGAAGTATGGAAACAGAATATAATGATTTCTTCTTGTAGTGTGGATAGGTGGATGGAAGAAGAAAAAAATATATATATATATATTTAGGTTTTCTTTCTTTAAATGAAAATACATACACCGGTCTTTATCTGTTGAGTCCCTAGGATATAGTATACCTTCTATACTGAGTAGGTAAGTGTGTGGGATTTTAAATAAGAATTGCTAAATAGATTTTTTTTCCCAAAAAGGATATTACTTTTGGCTTAAAAAGTTTAAAAATGCATATCCTTTTAGACACATATTAAACTCTTTTATAGTCAGACATTAATATCACTGTAGTTTTAAAACAGTACATGCAACAAAAAAAACACATGTTGCTAAAGAATCCCTGATAATAATAATTATTTTCATGTTTGTTTCACAAAAAAGGTTTTCTACCTATATTTAAAAGCAAACCCAAATGGAGAAATTCAATCAAATTTTCTTTCAAATAAGATTAGAAAGGAGGCCTGCATCTTGAAAACATTATGTTAAGTGAGAAAATCAGTCACTAATAACCATATATTACGATTCCATTGATATGAAATATCCAGGATAGAAAAATCTGCATAGACAGAAAGTGGATTAATGGTTGTCTAGAGCTTGGGGTGGAGTAGGTGGGCTGATTGCTAAAGGGTGCGTGGTTTCTTTTTGAGATGATCAAAATGTTCTAAAATTGACTCTGGTGATGGTTGCACATATCTGCAAATATACAAAAACCACTAAATTCTACGATATATGGACTATATCCCAGTAAGGCTGTTCAAAAAAATAAAGGGAAGCTTGCAGCATGCTTTTATGAATGCCAATGTATACCTTAAATGGAGCCTCAGTTACTAGTGTCCTGCAAATGGACTGATATTTTCTATATGCACTAAGTCCCAGAATTAAACATGACTTTTATTTAGAAAAACAAGGAAATTTTTCCTTCCTGTTGTTTTGCAGATCCTACTTATGTTAAAACCATAGAGGTGTCATTTTACCAGCAGGTGGGAAAAGGAAAGTTAAAGCCTATATAATACAACTTGATATTTTATCAATATTATGGGGGCTCTTAAAATTTGAGATAAACTTTTCTGTAAAGTCAAAAATTGTTGATATATTAAGGAAGAAAATGGTTTATAATCCATAGATTTATTTTATGAAAAAAAAAAACAACTCAAAAATAAAACTTAAAAGCTTTGAGAACCCTCTTCCCATAAGTTAATTATGGCTTTTGAAAGTCAGGGCTGGGTAAGTTGATGTGGAATGGGATATTTTGCTGTATAACTCACTGTATGATGTATTTTATTTTTCAAAACATTGTATGACACCAGTCTTGCTTATCTATTACTATATAATACTGCATTCTGAATACTCCACCCAAAGCGTATTCTGTATTTTTCTATCAATGTTGTAAGAAGAGAACATTTTCAAACTATATGAAAAAAAACCCAAGTGTTCAGTCATTCTTGTCAACAATAAAGGTATTGCTTACCAAGTTAATAATCAAGATACAAGCATGAAAAAGCCAAGACTCATCATACTACCATGCTTAAGAGATACCACTTTCGTGAATAAATTCTGAAGTATAGGTCATTAGTCCAACTTTGTGATCTAAAGTGTGCCAAGACACTGAGATCGACAGCTGTATTGAGAACCTATACCTTAAATATAACTGGTAGAAATAACTTAGGTGAGAAACAGAGTATCTGCAGATATGTATGTGCTATGTATGTAGCTATCTGAATTATAGATACAAACATATTTGTATGAGCATTTTGCTTGTCAGAACCAAGGTGAAGAACTTGAAAGAAAACAAAATTAGAGATAAGGAAAAATCAATTATTACCTAGTAACTTGTGTCCCAGTTACATTTTCCAACATGTCACAGAGGGTGAGAAATATCCCTCTCACACTTTTAAGTTTCTGAGATGCATCGGATACTGGATAATGATAAAGAATTTCCTGCTGTTAAATGAAAACAAACAGAAATGATCATACTCCCCAAATTTTCCAACCACTATGTTTGTCACAGGAAATTCAGACTTTGTAGTAATAAAAGAAAAAAAAAATGAATCCTTTCAGCTTCAGTGGGAGTTGTATTCAAACATAAGGAGAGAAAGAAATCTGGAATTTTAACACATTACCTAGCATTTAAAAATACTACATTTGAAAATAAGTTAGAGACCATCAAAATTGGTCATGATACCAAAATATATACTGAGTAGGACACTAATTAGTTGGAATAATTTCAAACGTTTTAAACTTTAATCTCCTTTACAATAAATTCTAATACTAATATTTTATTATAATTCATTATACAGATATTTTTACCCCCTGTATTTACATATATACACAGACACCACATGTAACTTTTAGGAGTCTTTAAATTTAATTACTTTTATACTGACTTTCACAAGATAATCTTCATCATCTTTAGTGAAATTGTTAAATATTTAAATCCAAGACAAGTCTCAAATTAAACTTCCAAAGTGAGACTAGAACACTACCTTAAAGTAGTGCAGAAAGGAAGAAAGAAGTATTATGATATTATAAAATCTTATCTGACTTAAATTTGAAAGTGTTTGCCCACCACAAATTAATCTGAATTAAAACTGTAAAAGAGAACACATTTTAAATTTTGGAAAATACTGGCTCTACTAGATAATTCACAAAATGCTAAATATTTTTCTATTTTCAAGAAGAGCATGGGTCCATGAAACATAGTTTTTACAAAACAAAATAACAAATTTCAAAATCAGTATGTGCCTCATGGTAGAACTTTTACACAAATGGATGAATCATTCTATACCTCACTTTTTTACTGTTACATAAAGTAACATGCTATTTTTCTTACAAAGCATATGATAAGCAGGCAAAATAAAATTTTGGAGAATTCAGAGTAGCTTCCATTTATGGTGTTTAATGACAATATCCATAAATATTAATATAACCACTACTGAAAGCCCAAACTCCTAAAATATCATCAGATCTTTTCCTTGGTTCTCTCTCTTACGCGTGTTCTATTCCTTGCTATGGTCTCTCTTTACAAGAAATAATTATGTGATATGGTGTCCATGTCTTGGTGATTTTTACATTAGGACAAACATAAATAATGATAAACTGGACACATCTGGTTTTTATACTTATTAAGCACATTCAATATATGCAAATTGTATGGAATATGTTGGCCAAATACATGCTGCCTAACAACTCAAATTTTCTTGCAATATGTCTAGTGTATAAACAGTTTAGAAATTAAGTCAGACATCAGTCAAGATCTTCTGCTCTGCTGACTTAATACATTTAAAACTTGGCTAGTAAATAAACTTATTGTATTTCACCAAATAACAACTATCCCTTGAAAAAATAACCATATTCTCTTTGATTCGTTTTATGAAATTTCCAAATCTTGTAACTTAAAGAAGACAAGCTTTTCTTAAATGCAATTCACATGAAAACAAAACGACCCCATGACATTTTAATGTAAAATAAGTCAAACCAGTAAAAAGGGTCATTTGAGAAAGCCTCGTCCAACTGCTACGACGACCAGCCCAGAAAGCCTCCCTATTAGAGAGCTGGCAAGCTGGACAGTACCTAACCAATTTAATTAGCTGTACTTTTAAGCACTTATTAGCAGCATGCATTTGCAGCAGCTTCCACTCTATTCAATAAGAATAAAAAGCCTCCCTTGATTATAGTGTTGATACAGAGCTGTCAACAGACAGAAACCTGTTCATTTGAGAAACATCTCCACACTTTCCCATGGAAAGAAAGGCAAGGATGACAAAAGGCCAAAGCAGTACCCTACTCTAAGACAATCTAGAAAGATTCAGGGTGCTACCATCCTAGAAATTTATTTTGTGTTTTATATAATAAATGATTAAAAGTTCTCATTTGTTTTAAAGATATAAAGGACTAATAATACATGCAAGAAATTAGAATTATTAACTCCAGGTCTGTATGTATTTTTCAGAACATAGAAAATTACAAAAATACGTATAAGTAAAACCTTTCTTTTCCATTTCAGTTATTGACTAAATTGTGATATATGAAGAGACATAAGGAAATACACCCCTTGGATAAAACGGCTTTGGCACTGAGACTACAGGCTGCAAGGATTTCAAAAGCAAAGAAATGTAAATTAGGTAAAACCTCTTTAGAGCTCACTTCTGCTTGAAGCATTATGGTGAACTAGATATTTGAGAGGCCCTTGTACTGTAAAACAACTAGATACATGGTTGAACTGCTGGATATGTAAGAAGTAGAGAGGTTTCCAAGGACATCCTCTCCATACTCTTCCAACTCGCTTCCCCAACATTGCAAAGCAAGCTGGGCCTCAGCTGGGCATGGTGAGTGGGGGACAGATAGCAGAGGCAGGGTTGTGCTGAGGGCTGATGCCTACATACACCTATGTTCAATCAGGACACTGAGCATTGGGCTAATGGCTTGGTAAGTGAGCTAAGCCTAGGACCATCGTGTTAAACCCAGATCCCTGAGTAAGGCCAAAGTGCCCTAGGTCAGTGTCAGAAGAAGCAAATTCTCTTTGGGGGACAGCATTCCCACTTTAGAACCGGACTCCCAAAATGAAGCACTAAGTTCAGTCAGTGATCCTCAGGGACATAAGAAAGCAAGCCACCACAGGTCAGAGTCTCCTCAGGATTTAGAGATAGTGGGATGGGCAGATACAGAATAGAGAAGAGCTCTGTATGAAATGCTTCGAGAAATAAAGTACAGAATCACTAAGACAAGCAAGCAACAAGGAACTACCAGGAAAAGCATAGCAGATCGGAATGCAGGTTAGTTAAAAACTTTTCAGGAACTTTTAAAGATAAAACTACAACTACTTAAATAGAAAGCACAATAGAGAAGTTAAACAACAATTTGCGCAGAGCAGAAGCAAGAAACGTAACAAATTAAATAAAAGATTCCTTACATAGGAACGACTGACAGTAGACTTCTTAATAGCAATTATGGAAGTCAGAAGACAAAAGAATACTATCTTCAAACAGATTAGAGACCATAACTTTCTGCCTAGTTGGCATATGCTATACCATGTGTGTATACTTCATCTTCTTCCTGGCCACATAGGAAGACTACAATTCTTACTTCCTTGTGTCAAGAAACACCATATAACTACTTCTAGGCACTGGAACATGGGTAGCAGAGATGTCGGTACTTTTAAGCCAGGCTTCCAAAAAGTGCCATAGGATTCAACATGCTTTCGCTCTTCTCTCATTGGCCAACTAGGGGCAAAAGATGCAACAGGGGACTCTGAAGCTCTTGGGAATAATGGAACCACTAGCTGAAGGGCTCAACTCACTGAGCCACACCAGGAACATTTACATTGAAATGAGAAATAAACTTCTATTATGTTGAGCCACTGAGACATTAGGGTTGTTTGTTATAGTGATTGGTCTATTTTGACTAATGCAATGGAGATCATAAAGCTACCTTTCAAGGAGTGAAAAACACATCATCAGAGAAATAACAACAAAAAGAAGTTATCACCAGCAGGCTTTCACTGAAAAGAAATGCCTAAAATACATGTTTTAGGAAGAAGAAAAGTAAGTAAGGACAGTCTGAGACGTAAGAATGAGTCAAGAAAATGGTAAGCATACATATAAATTTAAGAAGGTTCAACTGTACAACATATGTATGAAACTTGCGTTTTATAATATATAATGTATACATTTTATAATGTATGAAACATAATAATTATTATTATTAGTAATAATAGCATAATTATTATGTAGAATTAAAAAAATGATAGCACTAAAATATTGATGACAATAGCATGTAAGTGAAGAGGGGAATGATGGCAGTTTAGGTGTCCTAAAGGTCTTGAATTATTTTAAAAAGGGTTAAGATAGCATTTAACTTTAGAATCTGTTAAGACAAATATCATGATAATATTTTAAGAGTAATCACCAAAAAAACAGAAATAGAGTACACAGCAAGAATAGTAATGATACAAGCAACCAAAAAGGTAAAAAATAAATAAAATAAAATAAATCACAGAAAAATCAGTACAAATAGAAACTTTTAAAGAAGACAGAAGAAACTCAAGTATTTCACTAATCTCTACAAATGGACTCACTGAGCTTGTCAATTAGAAGACTGCAATTAGAAGAGACGTACAAAAACTATAAAGACATAGAATGATTGAGAGAAGTACTTACTTTTCACTTGGGAGACTATAATCTTTACTTGGGAGATTATAAGAGGTCCCTACTTTTTGCCTTTGCCCTTCTGGGAAGACACTCACCTCCTCCTTTGACGTCTCTGAATCCAGCTCTAGCGTGAGATACATAACGACATGAGGAGTGTTTAGGACATTCTGCTCGGTATCTTCACCCTCTTCTCCCCATAGAAGTTTGACTAAATCTCCTGTGTTTGACTGTGCCTTCTTCTGTCTTGGTTGAGTCGTTTCCTTTTTCACAGAATATGCATTTTCAAATGTCAGTTTCACCTTTAAAAATGAAAACAATGTATTGATGTTTCAACAAGGGAGAGTCAGCTGCAGCTTTCATGAAGGAGGCTCTGCGTGCACACCCACTCAGGTGCGTACCGTATGCTCAGACATCATCCGATGTGTGGGCTCCTCGATGGCGGGGACTGTATATTCTATTTACATTTGTGTCTCTGGCTCCTAGCCCAGTGTCTGCTGCACATTATTATAAATATCTAGTGAGGAAGAATGTATAATTCTCTGCACAAAAATGCATTTATTTAAACTTAATCACTGTATTCTAAGTATTGACAGCAAAAACAAGAAGTGCCACGGAAAAACAAAAATTAGCACGATCTGATTGTATAATAAAGAGTAACACTACATTGTGAGCACTGATAGCACTGACTCATCTGGGGAAAGTGAAAGGAAGAGATTCAGGATGAAAAGTGACCTCATATAACCAGAGTTATGCTCCTTTCAACTGAGGCGATACTCAAACATTCTTCTCTTAGACATTCTTTGTGGTCCTTTAAAATAAAGGCAAAGGAGAGTTAAAAACGATCAACATGCCGGATCTTGGACTATGGCCCTAAGATTATCAGTTTTATCAAGATCGTTTTTATTTCATGGCCTGATACCAAACCAGATTGGTAAGAGTCTAGAATGTGGCCATTTTCCATCTGTTGAAAGGTAGGTAGCTTTTACTCCTCAATTACCTTTCCTAGAAAAAGGAGATACGTCTCTAGTTGTCAGCTGGCCAAAGATAACTCACACATTTCAAAGCACCAGCATGATTCTTGACTAAAAGAAGTTTTCACTTAATATAGTTAATTTTGTATGACAAGGACATCATCATAAACTATACAGGCATAAAGTATTCCTAATGTTTAAAATCTTATCAGAATTTAGATGAGTAAAACACGACATTCTAACTGATTTTAAACTAAAAATCACAAAATTTTTAATTTAAACTTTAATGTGCAATGACTCTTAAAATTAGATTAAATTTTAAAAGTAGAAAAAATAAAAGAATCAAGAAGCCTGGTCAATATATGTATATTAAATAATCATGGTGTATAATTTTTAAAAATCACATTGTACAACCTGAATATATAAAATTTTTATTTGTCAATCATACCTCAATAAAGCTGGGAAATAAAGAAGGCTGGTCAATATTTAAAAGCAGATAAAATTGTTTGTATGCAGTCAGCTGCATTTGGGGGGAAATATTTAAAAACTATTATCAAGACAGTAATAATCCCTATTTTTAGAAATTTATTACCAGAGGTACCCTTTTCAAGGCCAACTTTAATTATATGACAAACACTAACACATTAGTAATTCTTTAAAAATGAGCTTTATATATTTATATATTTTTATTGAAAATATTAAACATTATTTTTAAAAATTCATTCATAATCCCACCAGCCCATCCTACTGTTCTTTGAATTATAATGTACAATAAATCTCCTCTGATGAATAAAACCTTCCAAAAGAAAAATACCTAGCTATCTTCTCTTTGTTGGCAAGGAGTGACTATAATGTGTTCAATTTTGCTTATCTGTAGCTATCTGTGGTATTTCAGGGGCACCAAGTTATCTTTGTCTACCTAACGTGAATTAAGTAAACATCTTTTCTAAAACAAGTCTCAGAGTTGATTTTATTAAGAAGTAGAAAAGACACATGAGGTCTAAATTCAGTTACAGTGGTATCTCGGTTTTCGAACGTCTCTGTTGACAAACATTTCGGTTTATGAACACCATAAATTTTATGGATCTATGGTATCATTAGATAGTAAAATTCACGCTAAATTTGCAGTTTTAGAGATTGATTTTAAAAGTCTGGAACGGATTAATCCATTTTGCATTACTTTCTATGGGGAAACCGTGCCTTGGTTTTCAAACATTTCAGAACTCGAACGTTCTTTCGGAATGGATTATGTTCGAAAACCGAGGTACCACTGTAATTGTGATAAACTAGGTTACAATTAGAAGCAATCTACACAGAGAATAGGGGAGAAATCCCTTATGAAACTTTTCTGAGGCCTGATGACCACGTTTCTCTACAAAACATTTAATATCATTCCAAATGGAAAAGATCAACCTTAATAAATTTTTTTATGTTTCCTGTAAACTTGATATTGAAAAATGGGCCCTTGGTATTAGAATACTGTATTAAAAAAGGCTGAGTATAAAATTAGTATATTGGGGGGGGTGAAATATTAAGCGAATTAAACAAGAATATAAAAAATTAGAGATCATATGTGGGAACAATCAAGAGTTATCTGATGAAAATTAATATATGGTTAAGGTGAGGAATAGTTGAAGAGACACTGTTTTAGAAATAATCTTAGAAGGATGTGTAAAAGTATTTGTTCGGTGGGTGGTTTTGACCCAAACAAGCAACATGTATTATATTACATGGACCAAAAGACTGTTCTGTGGGTGGCATCTGCTCTGGTGGGTAATGCTCAATATATGCCTACAGAAATACAAACATAAGCATAAATATATGAAATCCTTGAATAAGGATCTGATGCAGTGAACGGCTTGGTGGTCAGGGTGTTCTTTTAGTATCTGAAATTGAGGATTTAGTAGTATCCAAAAGAAAGTATGTGGGAGCCTTTGAGGTGGTGTTCCTTGAAAATGTGAGAAGTCTAGAATTTGGGGAAATTCTGAACGTGGACTTTGTGACAGGATAGATGGGAGCCTTGAAGGCTGTCCTGGCACTGTCCTGGCACTGGGCCTCGGGAAGGAATGGAGCGGAGGGAGGGGGAGACAAAAGATGAGTGACATCCTAGGGAGGCAGGTATCACAAAGACAGGCTGGGTCTGCTGGAGCGTCTGTGAGAGCGGGCAGACCAGTGTGACTGTGGAGGAAGATGGGTCCTTAGAGAAACAAGTATGATGCAGAACAGGGAAGTTGTCCTTTCCAGCTGTGATTCTCATGGATGGCGAGAGAGGTCAAAAGATAGGGTGTGACTCACCAGAGCTCACAAAAGGAAACGAGTTGGTAGATTTAAAATAAAAATTCACCAATTTTACTTAGACGGCAACAGCAACCTAAAATAGAAGACTGGTTTGCTATGCTTTGTGAAAAGCAACAAACTTGAAAACTAACTTGAATGCTATCCTTGGCAAACAACAGTGCTTCTTTTTCTGTGGTACAAGGACATTTTCCCCTTACCATGACAAAAATTCAAACCAATACACACACCACAGAACCATCCATTAAAATTCTTTAAGGAACTATTTTAGCCGCCATTCTTTCAACTTAAGTAAAGTTGGCTTCATAATTCAAAGATAATTACACTTTAGCAAGACATTTTTAAAAAGCTTACAATGTCAGGAAATCTAGTTGTCTTGATAAAATAATAAAGGGTGAGACATAACCAAATTAAGAGTTAAGTAGTATTTTTTAAAAGGGTTTGATATATGTAAATATCAAAGATATTATGTGTTTTATAGGGAAAAAGTTATTAAGAAACATCTAATATGAGACAGTTTATATGAAGCTCTTATGAAAAGGGTTTCCTGTTGTCCCTCCATGGACATTAACCTGTGATGAGTTTCATCATTCCTCATCTCCTGTCTCCCTCAACACGATTTCTCATTTGTGCAATTTGTCCATCATTTCTTTCCTCCTTCCCGCCCAGTTACCTCAGGTCTTAGGACGTGCTCTCTATAACCCCTCACTTCCAAACTCTTGTTACTTTCATTACCCCTCTCTACTTCTATCTTCAACCCATCCCATCTAACAAGCAATGCCTCCAGCTTCTGCCAAACAAACAAACAAACAAGTCCTCTCCCTCCCCATTAGCTACCATGCCATCCTCTCCACATAGGGGAGCAGGGAGGCTGTCAGAATCTGAAGCAGCTCCAGACCAGACCATCTTACCTGGTTTGCTGTGTCTCTCACAACATCTTCGCTGCTCTCTGCTGTCTGATCCTTTCTCCCTGGGCTGGCAGATGCTCTGAATATTCCTTCGTCAAAATTCTAAAGGGATTGAATCTACTTGGCTCAGCAAATTCTCTCTCCTTGATCCTCTTCTCTTTGGGGTAGCCTCATTGCATTACTCAAGACAAAACCTGGAAGGCATCTAGGACTCCTCTTTCACCCGCAGGAAAAACTGTCCTCTTCACTTCCCACATACCACAAATCTAATCGACTCCTCGTCCACATCCACAGCCAATGCCTTACCTCAGGCCTTTATGACCTCTTCTGGACTACTCTAAAGCTGACCACCTGGTTTTCCAACCCCTAGTCCCATTCAGAGTGATATATTCCTAAAATGCAAATCTGCTAAACTTCTCGCATTTTCACTTTACATTTCCAAAGACAGTTAAATTTATAGTGTGTGTGTGTGTGTGTGTGTGTGTGTGTGTGTGTGTGTGTGTGTAAGAAAAGGCAGTGAGCATAGGGAAATATTATTTCTTCAAAATCAAGGAATTTCATCATGGGACCTACTATTTCAGAATCTCAAGTAGATGCAGATAAGATTCTGACTTGTCAGGGTTTCCGTTCATGCTGACTCAGCCAAAAACTGCTTCATGGACTTACTGCCTGACAGAGTCTCCAACCTCTCTCAAGTATATCATCCTCCCTACCCCTCAGAAGAGAGGAAGCTAATTCCTGATGCCAACAAGAGCAAAACATCCATAAATAGGAGGTATAGCACTTTCAAAATACATCTAATTACCTAAAGGCATCATCTCTAACGCAAAATGTCAATGCTTAGAGTATCACAGTAACTTATTTTGAAAGAGGTTTATTTTAACCTATCAGGAATGGAAAATAAATAGCTCAACAAAAGCTCAGCAGTCAGGCTAAATTAGACACCAGAAACGTCAAGGAAAGGGTATAATTAGCTTTAACGACACAACCACATACGCAAACACACTTCACAGCAATAAGGACTTTAATAAGACAGAGAATAGAAAATTCCATGACTGTTTAAAAGGACTTTTCTAGAAAGTGGATTTTCATCAGCACCTATGGTAGTTAATAATGGCAAGCTGGTCATCACATATGTACTTATTATTGTTCTTGTTCCTGTTTTAATTAGGATGAGTTTTACTTGTAGATATTTCTCTCTCTTTTTTGAACAATCTCCAAAAACTAAAAATGTTAACAAGATCAAAAATGTTTTAAATATCTTAAGTGTGTACATATAACTCACCCATTGTACACGATAATTTCCAGAATCTTAAAAAAAGAAAATAGTCCAAGATGCCCCGATTTTATGTAATTCACCATAAAACCCAGACAACGAGTGTCCATACCTGCATAGGTCCAGGAATGCAAGACAGAACTCTCTCTATGTTCTCAGAGGTCACGTCAACATCATTCACAGCAACAAGGACATCACCTGAACACAGAATAACAATAACAGACAGTTGTGCGAATAACAAAACCAAAAAGACCTAGAATCGGAATCTATTCTGGCTCTTCAAAGAATAGTGGAAAATGTGGTACAGGCATTCAGCGACTTGTCCAAGGTTACAAAGCTCATTAGTGGCAGAGCTAATCTCCCATTGCAATTCTTTTTTAAACTATAATACAGCCTAACATTGCACCATAACCAAATACAACCTATGAATATTTAAAGAGGTGAATATCGTCGTGTTTGATACAACTGGGAGAATTACGTAAACCCAAAGGACAAATGGAAAATTTGTAGCATAAACCAAGTCTTACACATAACAAAATTGAATCTAACCGCTTAAAAAAAAATTCAGCTGAAATTTTAATTAAATCCATGTGGCCCCTCATAACAATATGCTGAGATATTCACTGTTACTGATCTGTGTCTACAGGCAGCTCTTTGTTTCAAAGTTCCCACCATATCAAAATCCTTAGTAGGTTTTGGTAAAAATCTCCTTTGCCATGGCTTTTCTTTAAATGTGTATGTTGATCAAATTTGGTGGCTTTAATAAAATAAAGATCAGTGTTAAAGTGGAAATTTACTCTCACACAATTATTAAAGGTAATATCAAAACACCAATGAGCTACATATTAATAATAATATATACATACCAAGGTTATTTTCTTTTCTTATCCCTAAATATATCATTAGGAAATTGATCAATTCATACTCATCCATTAATACGTCCAACGAATATTTATTGTACACCCACTGTGCACCAGGCACTGTTCTAGGCATTGCAGGTAGAGAATTAAACAAAACAGACAAAGATCCTTACCTACTTGGAACTTAATACTCTTTGGAGAAGATAGATAATAAATAAGTATATAGATAATATAGTGTCAGCAGATAATTCTCCATCCTTCTCTTGTGTTTTTGTACCTCTTGCCAAGCCAAGGTACTGAAAGTCTATTCTGGGTTATCTTTTCGAAGATGTTTGTATAGAGAACCATCTTGGATGAGGGGCAGTGTCTCCTTCCAGAGCCAAGGTCAAGTTTCTTTAATGAACAGTATAATAAGGATAGTGCCTCCATCAGTCTCTTATTATTAATAATTGTTCTTTCTAAAAGATTCATGTTCCCCAGGGTCCAAGTTCCTCAACCTTTCATGCAGCTCACTACAGGTATGTGTTTAGGTGTCACCTGGCCCTCTTCATGTCGCCTGGTGGGAATGAGGGTTGGGGAACAGGCGAAAATGCTCTTGCTTTAGCTATTGCTATTTCTCCCTTGCCCCTCTGCCTTCCTTCCCTGTCCTCCATGACATTCTGTACGGGGGAGGCACTAAGTGAAGAGTGAGCAGGAAGAGTCAGGGACCCTCCTTCCCGCAGGCTTTCAAGCACCTGCACTAGGTGTAGACTAGGTTCAAGAGATGCTCCTCCGGTGAGTGTTCTGCAGGAACGAGCACTGAATCATCAGATGGTCAGGCAACTATTGCAGCACTCTGAGTGACCTGGTAACTTTTCTGAAAAGTAAGAACTTGCCACCTAAAATAAACTTCCAACTTCAGTTCAACCTGCGGGGGAAAAAGCAACATAACCCCCATTTTTCAAAATAGGAGATTAAACAAGTGTACTATACCAAATTATTTATAGCTGTAGTGATTTAAAAAAAAAAGGAACAATGAACACAATATTGGAATATAGATGTAAAACAATTCTATCCATGGGTTAGGTTGTCAGTAGATGATCAGGACACCTAAATAGTGACACCATTTAAAACTTGCTCCTTTAAATTAAAACTCCACTGGAAAACGTCCCAAATGACACCTTTTCTCCAAACCATAACAAATACAGTTGAGTGTTATAGGGAGTATCACCTGAAAGCATCACGTCTAATAAACCCCTAAAAGCAGGAAACACGTATATAGTAAAAGACATGAAAATAAATTCTAGAGTGAGTGTAGTATTCATATTTTTAAATGATTAGTAGAAAATGTTCTCTGTTTTTTTTTTTTTTTTTTTTTTAAATAAAAGTGCTATATCCACTTCACATTCTCTCAGATACTTGTTTTCCTCTGAGCACCTCCGTGAGGTGGCTCAGACTGCAGACTTCCCGGACTTCACATCACTGCACTGGGCAGCCTGCACTCTAGGAAAGTTCTTTTTCCACAAATACATGGGAGTCATTAGTATGCACTGTCTCATCTCAAAAGCTGAAAGGAAATGAACTGCATGAATTGGTTTGAATCGTTAAATAAAAAATGGTCTGAGGATTATTGACAGGGAAAAATAAGAGGAAAATGTTATTCAGTCAAGAATGAAATAAAACACAAAGATGTGAGATCAGTTTATCACAGTGCTTAGGTCAGTTCCTTAATGTAAAGTTAATTATTTGCGAAAACCCATCAATTTCTCTGCATCTATTTAATATCAATAAACAAATGTGTACTGAAGGGCTACTACGAACACACCAAGGGCTATGAAAATATACACGCAAATTTTGTTTACTGTTTTACTTACACCATAAACAAAATGAATATACAGTTTAAGAAATTCCTTTTGAATCAAAATTATTACACATAAAGGTAGGAAAAAGGATGTATATCAAAATATGGCCTAGGTGTATGTGCCTGCCTTTCCTCCATCTCTTCCTCCCTCCATCCCTCCCTTCTTTTTTGGCTTATATTTTCTAAGCTGTCCACAATAAACATATTATTACTATTGTAAAAATAAAAAAAATTTAAACTCCTATTTTATACAAAGACACAAAACAACCTACTGTGGTAGGAAGAATACTTGTCCTCCAAAGATGTCTACGTCCTAATCTCTGAAATCTATGAATGTTACCTGCCAGTGATAAAAGAGACTGTGCAGATGGAATTACGTTAAGGATCCTGAGATGGGGAGATTTTTCAAGTGAGCCCAATGTAATCACAAAGGTCTTTACAGGAGGGGGATAGGAGGGTCAGAGTCACAGAGAGACTTGAAGATGCTATGCTGCTGGCTTTGAAGATGGAGGAAGGGACCAAAGGCAAAGAATACAGGTGGCCTCTAGAAGCTGGCCAAGGAAAGGGATTCCCCTTGGAACCTCCAGAAGGGACGCAGCTCTGTGGACACTTTGATTGTAGTGTAGGAAGAAACATTTCTGACTTCTGGCTTCCGGAACTGCAGGATGATGAATTTGAACTGTTTTAAATTATTAAGTTTGTGGTAATTTGTCACAGCAGCAGTAGAAAATGAATACACCCACCTAACAATACAAAGCAATGTTGGTTGACTCAGCACCAACTGAGACTGGAGGAGCATGAATGCTAACGAACAGAGATATAAGGAACATCTGGCGGTCATTGGGGAAAACAATCAGTCTCGTTACAAAAGGGGACTTACACAAAGAAGGGCTGGGAAATAGGTATGGAATGGTGCGGTGGGATCGGATTGTAAATTTCAGCTGATCATTGAAATTGAGTCCAGTTTGACTTCAGGGAGAGAGAATCTGGTTTTGGAAACATAGTCACCATACTGACATTTTACACATTCACACAAATACAGTTACTCTCAATGCCATTACTGGCAAATTCCTAAGTTTTAAGAGAATGAATTTTATTGTATTTTTTAGCTTGAATATCAATCCCTCATCTATATAATATGCAGGCACTAAAAGAAAATTAAGGACCCTCCCAGCCTACCATCCTAGAAGTCCTTGAATAATGGTAGTTCATATATTCTATGATTCAGAACATTTGATTAAGTAGATTATCACATTCTCTGATGATGCTGGACAAGTTAGTGCAGTTGTTATTTCTCCTTGAAATACCAAAAAAAAAAAAGAAAAAATACTACAGAAATGTTGTAAAAAATTACTGGTGATCCCAATACTATAGCAATGATTATTCTGCAAATTATTTTTGGTCTTTACCTATGTTCACACAAATGAGGTATCACGGATTTTTTTCCTTTTAAACCTCTCAAGTAATAAGAATTTTTATGCTGGTATATAGTTTTTTGGATTATAATTTTAATAGTCGAGTAAATGTATTAAATTATAATTAAATGACCATACCCTTGTGTTTGACATTTTCATGCTTTTTATTATTTACTATTACTAAAAAAAAAAAAAGCTTCAATGAATGTTTTCAAGTGAATAGTTTTTCCTTTTACATCTGGCGTCAGCATACTTTTTCTATAAAGGGTAAGATAATAAAAAAGGGTAAATATTTTAGGCTCTGAGGGCCATATGTTCTTTGTCGCAACTACTCAACTCTGTTCCAATAAAATTTTATTTATGAACACTGATATCTGAATTTCATATAATGTTCATATGTCATAAAATATTATTCTTTTCATTTTTTTTAACTACTGTAAAAGAAAAACCATTCTCGGTTTGCAAGTGGTACAAAAACAAGTGGGGGGGCCTAAAAGGACCTGTGGGCTGTGGTTTGCAGATCTGTTTCACATTATTTCTTTAGGATAAATGTCTCAAAGGGTACTAATTGGGTTAAATGGTACATTGTTGTACCTTAATATAATTTCCAAGTTACATTTTGAAAAGATTAAATAATTTTTTTTCTTTTTTTGCTTCAAATAGAATCCTTTGGCACTTCCTCCACCCATTCTAGGGTGCAACGTTGCAAAGGGAAACAGCTCTGTGAATGGCAATCGGAACACATGGGGCCCGGCTTTATCGCTAAATGAATGTCTCTGTTCTTGGGAAAATCCTGTAATCCCCTTGGTACACATCTGTAGAAGGAAGTACCTGCACTAGAAGTTCTCTAGAAAGGCTTCAAAACTCTAAAATTCTGTCTTTCCAATTAACTCACTACCTCAGTTTCTTTCCTTTAGTACTAGGTAAAGTACAACAGGTTTAAAAATGTGGGAAAGAAATGATGTGAGAGAAGAGAGACTGACAAACACAGTAGAGTTACTTCTATTAAGAAAACAGAAATGTTCCAAGTATCACAGATAGTGAAAAAAATGCATATCAAATAATATTAGAGAATAAAACCATACATTAGATGTTCATAAAAACCAAATCTATCTTCAAAAAACAAAAGCAAAATACACACACTTCAAATATTTTAACTGCAAACAACGAAAATGACCATCAACAGTGGAACGGAAAAACAAATACTGTATATTCATACAATGAAATATTGCATAGTGACAAGAATATTTCTCCTACATTATAAACTAGAGAATAGATACAAGAGAATACACCTCCACATTCCATTTATATGAAGTTCAAGAAGAGGCAACATCAACTGTGAATAGAAAACTGTGACTTTTAGAAGATTATTTTTTGGAAGGGGTATTGACTTGGAGGAAGGACCACGGAGCCTTCTGAGTACCGGAAATGTTCTATATTTTGACCTAGTAGTTACACAGTTACATACAAAGTTATATGTCAAAATTCACCAACTGTACACTTCAGATTTGTGCATGTTATGAATGCATGTTATACCTCAAAAAGTTTTTTTAAAAGTAAACAAAAAAATTCAAAATATTTAAAAGAGAAACACAGCACAAGTGTGTCATACGAAACAAGTCTATTCAGTGAGCACAGGTGAGAACATTAGGAACTACACTAAAAGAGCCTGAAATAAAAACTTTGTTTTATTGTTCAGTAAAAACAGTCTGCAGGGGGTATGCATGTTTCGAACATTAATATGTGATTTCTCTAACCCTATCCTTTCCAATCCTTAAAAAACACCTAGTTAAAATGACTGAAAATCAGTAATCTTGAAGAAAGAAAATCACCAGGGTAATAGGCAGTTTCTAGGATGTATAGAAAAGGAGGACTTCCATTGGCTCTGGTCTGGGGGCGGGGGCTGGCTACGGGAGTTCAGGAGCTATCAGGTGAATGTCAAACTTGAAGAAAAAACTCAGAAATAGAAATACAAAGAGTAAAGATGCAAGTCCTTGGTAGCAGGGACAGCAAAATGCACCAAAAAAGGCAGCAAAACTCTTGAAATCCCAGCAGAGAAGAATCGGAATAGAACAGAACCCTGCTGTCTTGAAAGGAAAAGAATGAAGGGTCCCGAGTCTCACTGTGTTGGCTGACTAAAGGCACTTCCATCAAAGGAGGGTGACTCCCCAGCTAGCTAGCGGCGGCAGCTACCCCAGCAAACTGCGTTACTAAGGCACTGTCTTCATGACCCTCCTGCCTGTGGGGTCACCTCCCAGGTCAGCACAGAGGGCAGTGTGAAAGGGAACTGTGACAGAAACAAGTGAGAAACTGCCAGCATGGAAGCGCCCTGTGGGATTCGCAAGCCCACTCTGGTATCAAAACAGTCCATTCGTTATTCCCAAAGCATATAATTTTAAAAATACAGAACATAATCATAAATTAAAAAAAAATTGGAAACGTAGATAATCACCCATAATGCCTCTAGACTAGGCTTCAAAACTCTAAAATTTTTACCCAACACTATTAGCATTTTGTTATATTTATATTGACTTCTAATTGTTTTCCCTGTGTATATTCTCTTCACATAGTTCATTCATTCATTCAATAAATGTTTCTGAGGGCTTATTTTGAGCCAAGCATTTTGCTGTACAACATGGATGAAATAATCATTCTATTCTGATCAATCCTTTTTTTTTTTACTTATTAGTAAATCAAGAACTTTTCCATTATAAGATTTAAATTATAATCCTCCTTTTTATAACTTTCAATTGCCTTTTAACACACATGCAAAAAAGTGCACAAATTGTAGGAATACAGTACAATGAATTATCACAAAGTGAACTCATCCATGTAACCACACTCAGGTCAAAAAAGTAGACTACTAGCATCTTGTGTATCTTTACATTATGTTAAAGATAAGCAGGAGCACCACCATGGTAGTCTCTTCCTCTCTCTGGTTGACTTCCTTTCCTCCCATACAGATGGCACAAAAAGATCAGGCCCAAAGGTGCCTGGCATCCCTAGAAGGTTCAGCCGACTGCAGTGAAGATCTGCGAGAGGACATAGGGAATAGCAGGCTCACTGGTTATAATCACCTCACCACTAGATTTCAAGAGAAAAGGGTAAAAAGAATTTTAGAGATCTAAGTATAAACCAGTTCCAATAGGTATTCAGATCAGAGGAGAAGCCCTAGTTAAGTTTAAAGAGAAATGCGTTAGATGGAATTTCCCATCATGTGGGATCCTAAAATTCGTGGTGGTTAGCAACAACCCAGGCAGGATTTATAAGCTGGATTCTGGCCTCCTCTGACAGAACTAAAAGAGATGTTGTGGTCCAATCCTGTCATTTTATAAAAAAGAAAGTTGAGGACCTGATACAAGTATGCATCAGCTCTTGTTGCAATTATTTACTGCTGCATAATAAATCACCCCAAAACTCAGTAGCTTAAAGCAACTACCATTTGCAACTATGTGTGGGAACGGATGTTAACTAGACTAACTGAATGGCGGTCATTTTACAATATATACAAATATCGAAGTATTATGTCGTATACCTAGAACTAATATAATGTTATATGCCAATCATATGTCAATAACAAAATGAAATGAATAACAACCATTTATTATTTTTATCAGTTCTGGGGTTGACTGGGCTCAGCTAACATTCTCACTCATGGTTCCTCATGTAGCTGCAGCCAGATGGTGGCTGGGACTGGATTTCTCTGGCAGCTTCTTCACTCACGTCAGTTGGCCAATGCTGCAGGGTGGCTGGCCCAAAAGACAGAACTACCGATGGGCTTTGCATGTGGGCTGGCCTTCCTCACAGAATGATAGCTGCATTCCAAGAATAGCAGGCAGAAGCTGCATCATCTTTTCTTGTATGATCCCTCCTCTTTTTAAGTCACACAGACCCATTTAAGTTGTAGTCACAGGTCCACCCGGATTCAAAGGTCTGGGTGAAAGACACACAGACCATAGATTCCCATGGGAACGTATCAACATGACATTGTAAGAAGAGAATGTGGGGATCTTGTTGCGACCCTTTGAATACACACTTTGCACAGATGCCCTCCCTACACGATTCCTCCTGGCAAAACCGTCTCCTGGCACTTTCCACACTGTGAAACTGCCAGCCTACTTCTCACCCATCTCTTTCATTACATATGAGCTACTTAAGATCTGTAATCTCTATGCCTGGTACTTAGTAGATGCTCAAAAAATTATTTCCTGATTCGACGAACAAACAAATGGAATTTAGACTTGAAGTAAAAAATATTTTTAAATGTTTCTAAAGTATCAATAAAAGTTCCTTTACCCAAATCTCTTAGGCTAGGTCAGCTGAAGACTGTCAGCTTTTAGTATTGTCAATACCTCTAAGTTTCATTAATAATGTAGTCTCACATTGGTCTAATTTATCTTTAACTAAGTAATAAAGTTGCTGCTAACCCAAATGTTATATCCAACAGCTTAAAATGTATCAGCAACACAAAGTGCTCATCTTAATAAAGATTCAGAAGACCTTGTGGATTTATTTTTGTCCCTCAAAATTGGTGGGATATTTTATGGCAAACACCCTTAAAAGGAAATTTATGTATAACACCAGTGTTGCTAAATATGCCAAATGAAACAGTTAAAACCACTCTAAGAACTTAGTGTACTCAAATGCAAACATACAATTTTAAAGTATTTTTATTCATAAATTATATATTTTTGTATCATGTTATTGGATATAGGTCATTCAACCCTAAATTATCACTTGTACAATCAACTTATTTTCTTTTACTTGTCAGCAAATATAACCAAGATGAAATAAAAATGACCTAATTCAAAACTCAAAAATTAGCTAAGCCGTCCCCTGGCCTACACAAGGCACACGTATAGACTCAACGCTCTAAAGGGCAGATTTTAAGGACACTCTGCTGGCATTATACTGTCCTTAACTCTATCCCAAATAGCGTCACCACTATCCCAAATAGCGTGAAGCGGTCCTTCATCTGGCTCTACTTCTGTTTTGATGGCTTTCCTCACAAGGCCTCATTAGTCCTGCATCTCAGCACACAAGCCCGGAGGCCGACCGGCAGCACTTACCAATGAGTATCTGGCCACTCTTCATGGCAGAGCCTCCTGGGAGCAGGCCATGGACCACAAGCCTCTCTCCAGCGCCCTGTTTCCCGGCCCTTCTCCAGCTCCACTTGGTCTGATGGATGATCCCAACCAGCACTTCCAGAAGCTTCAGCTGTTCTTTGGCTTTGGTGACAGTCAGCTTTTTGGGGTTCACATAAACACTCACATCTTTGTACCTCTGTTGGACAACGATTCCTGCTTTCTGAGTGGACTGATGCTTGAGAATGGAGACAGGCCCACTGTCACTGCTATTTTTTTTATTACGGCTCTTGGGTAAAAGTCTTTTACTTTTTAAAATTTTGGTAAACCGCTTGAGTTTGGGTTCGTACTTTTTCCCTTTGTAGTCATCCTCTTCTATAATAATCTCGGTTTCACTGAACCTGACATGGTTCACAACAGGTGTCTCGGGAAGGAGGCTTTCTTCTTCATCCTCACTCAGTTCCAAATAAAATAGCTCTCCATTTTTCTGCACACTGTCCAGCCATTCAGGCTCAAGGTCACTATTAAAAAAAAAGATAATCTGAATAGCAGCTGAACATAAGAAAAACAATGATGTCTTTCTGGCCTGGGGGTGAGGGTGGGGATGATGCAGGGAGGTATAAAAGCGCTTTGATTATTTCAGTTTCTTTACTATTTCTAATTTATTGTATCAACAGCTTTTCCTGTAGGATGTTTTATATAAAGCCTTGAAGAATAGGGGTGGGGGGGGAAGGAACTGAAAAGGTGTAGTGAAAAAAAAAAAGAAAAGAAAAGGTGTAGTGATAGAAAACAAATGAAAAAAAGAGACTGACCCCTTCTAGAATCTAAGTTTGTGTTTTTTTTTTAAAGAAATTTAACTCAGTCGCTGTGTGGTTAGTGTTCACATTAGACAATTTCAGTGGACAATAATTTACATTAGTAGTTCATTATGCAATTATATCCACAGACGTAAGCCATTTGGAAATTGTACACAAAAGCATATTTGTATAGAAATTATTTAGCATGGCTGTCATGTTAAAATGAAAGCTAAAGTCGACCAGCATTAATAGACTTTGTTTATACAATAAATTTTCAAAACAGAAACATTCCCCTCGACATGAATAAAAATCTTTGGTGAAAACAATCAGTTTATAATCACAATTAATAATGATCACTTCTGTAGCCTATAATTTCTGTAAAACTCCATTTTATGAATAATTGTAGTAGGAAGAGTAAACCACATACTACATAATTCATCATGTGACTGTAAAAGAAAAAAACTTGTAACTGGGAAGTAGGACATTAAAAAAACAAAATCATTGCTATTAAAATGATTGAAATAGCATTAAAAACAAAAATACTCATCTTAAGATAATAAAACTAATCACAAACTCTACCCCGTTCGATGTTATGAACAGTTTACCTTTCAAACCGCTATTCTTTAAAGAAAAACTGGTTACAGTGGAAAAATTACCATGTGGAAAAAGTCTTTGTAGAACCATGAGCTGTAATATCTTGGCATGAAAGGGTATTCATTTGTGTTCTGATCATTCAATCAGATAGAAAACAGTCTGGTTTTCTGCAGTGTTTATTAGCAACTCTGGTTCTTTTAACTTAAAAGTCAAATGTCTCTTTCTAAATACTGTGAAAATTAATGTTTACAAAAATGCACTATCCTATTACTCAACTCTGAAACTAACCACTGCCCTGATCTGTGGTTGGTAATTAATACAGATTTTTTAACTATATATGAATGGTGAAAAAAAAAAAAAAAGCGTAACTGGCCCCAAATATCAAAACTAGTATTTTTTACCACTGTTGGTTGCCAGTGTGTGGCATCATTTTAGGCACTTAGCACCACTTACTACAGGTTATTAATCATACAACCATTGTTTCAAGCATCCCTAACAGTAAAAAAAGACGACATGTATAGAGAGAAGAAAATGAACCGAGAAGTCACAAAGACCTGGGTTCAAATTCTTTTCTATTGAGATTTTCATCCTTTCCGAGCTTTAGTTTCCCTCTGCTAGAACACAGATTATATCTACCTCAGGGGGCTGTTATCAGCAGCAACGGAAATAATGCGCCTGGAATGGTAAGTGCCAACTAATTGCCATTTCCCTTCCCTCTCACCCACAGAGTCAAAACTAAAGAGAAACTCACACCTTTATTGGATACAGCTCTGTGCTCTGCACTTTTCCAAGCCCTGGCAATGAACAAAGGTGTTTCCAACGACTTCTGTTTGCTAGGTTCCCGGCTAAGTGCCGGTGACACAGAAGCAAAACCAGATGCTGCTGTTAAGGTCCCCATAGTTCAGTATTCCCAAAGCTTCCTTACTCCTACTCCAGACGGCTGATTCCTACTTAAATGAGCATCAGGAGCATAACTGATGAGTGTGTCAGGAAGTTCCACAGAGTTGTACAGACTGGACTCCCAGACGAGTTCTACTAGAAGGAAGGATGTGTGTTAAAAACAAGGACAACAACAACCCCACCTTTCGTTGCAACTGTCCGTTAAGAACAGAGTTAAAGGACTCTGTATGCAGATACACCCTACTCCTGGAGACGGAGCTGAACCTTTCCTCCTGTTGAGCATGGGCCAGGCCTAGGGACATGCTTCCAAAGAACAGAGTGTGGGAAGTGAAAAATAGTCAACGCAGTGAAGAAATCTGGCCGACATTACCTTCACCAAGAGATGGAGGTTATGAAAAACAACGAAGGACTGAAAACTGTCACACACCAGAGGACAGTAAGACTTGATGACTAAATGCAATATGAGATCCTGGAACAGAAAAGGGACATAAGTAGAGGGCTGGTGAAATCCAAAAAAAGTCTGGAGTCTAGTTAATGGTACTGTACCGATGTTAATTTCTGAGTTTTGAATACTGTACCATAGCTGTGTAAGGTGTTGCCATTGTCAGGGGAAACTCGGTGAGGGATAGCTAGGAACTCTGTACTATCTTTGCAACTTTTCTATAAATTCAAACTTACCCAAAAATAAAAGGTTTTCTTTCCAAAAGGAATTAAATCTAGCAGTTTTAACTCAGATTTTTGCAATACAGTATTAATGCAAATATTCTTTCATCTCTTTTCTGAGGTCCTATGGTGCACACTGCAAAGCTGTCATTGTATAAATGTCTTTCAATGAGATTCCTATTTTGTTTAGTCTATCTTGCTCTAAACTGAAATAACTGTATATAGTCTGCTTGCAAAGTTTGATGGCACTTTCACTGGTTTTCAAGGCCCTAACGGATATGGTTAAAAATGAGCAGAGTCCTTCTTCCCCAAAAAAGACTTGCTAATTTGCACATAAGCAAGTTCACTTACATAAGCCGTAACATAATTAAAGAAAATGAACATCAGATAATGGTAATAAGTTTCTCAATTCCTGATGTAGTCAAGAATTCTACATTGACACTAAATCTTTTTTTCCTCCTTCTAAGTTATTGAATCTCTCAGGTGTGTATTTATATTAATATCGGCATTTTTCATGAACTGAAGTAGTATCACGATTTCCTTGACCTCCACAAAAAAACACAAAACATTTTATGGAACAGCCAGCCCTCCTGGTACATTTTCTTAAGAAAAATAGTCTTTTGCTACTACTCCAAACCTGGTACATTATACTTATTTTTTCTTTTTAGTGGGCAAAGCATAATGTGCTTGACCAAGGTGGCCAACACACATAGTTATGAGGTGCTAAGAGGTACAGCAGGACAACTCTAGGGACAGAGAAAAACCACAAACAATGAAAACACCATGAGAAATTAACATGGGTTCTAGCTGGTCCTCAGGCAGTAAATACCGGTCTGCTTAATGCTTTTCTGTGTGTCATTGTCCCCCCCACTGTGTTCTGTCTACCAGCAATACCTAATTTTCATCCCTGAAGTCTTCTGATTGTTTTCTAAAAGAAAAATCATGATTTTCGTGGTTAAAATCGACGCTAGAGGTTATGGCACTTTGAGGCGGGTAGGGAACCTGGGACGGGCTGATGTTCTTTTTAGTTTAGTCACCACTGGAACAAACGTCTGGCCTGTCAGAGAAGAGGAAGGGCACAGCCCGTGACCTACGAATTGTGTACTCACTGCATGAAATAAATGTTTACATCAGGAACACATCTCCGTTGGAACTGTGCTCAGAATGAGCCCACTCCCAGGACCACACGCCCCACCCCCAACTCTTCAGCTAAAATGGGCCAGGTCTACTCATCACTAAGTTAGGAATATGATCTAACGCTGGCAGAACTGAAGTCACAGACCAGCAAAACATTTTGTTAGAGGGCTTCATTGTACTTTTAAAGACATCAGAAGGACAGAGAGCTCATCACCCAGCTGAAATGCAAGCACCGAAAGTGAGGAATAAAAACTGCAGTTTGGAGAAAGTAGGTCTCAGAGGATCAGAAAAGGTTCTAGGGAAAGGTAGCACTTAAGAGGAACCTTGAATGCTTTTCACAAGTAGAGATGGGAAGAAAGAGTGTTTCAGAGTGAACCAAGTATGTGCACGTACAGGTGTGAAAGAACATGACATGAGAACGGGTAGATATTTCAGTAATGTGGTACACTGAACGTGTGTGCTCCCACAAAGTGTGTGTGTTGAAACCCTACCACCCAGTGTGATGGTATTCAGAGGTGCGGCCTTTCGGAAGTTATTAGGATTAGATGAACTCATGAGGGTGGAGCCCTCACAAATGGAATTAGTGCCCTTCTAAGAGATACAAGTAAACTTGCTGCTCCTCTCTACTCTCTGCCATGTGAGGACACAATGGAAAGTCGACAGTCTGCAACCAGCAAGGGGGCCCTCCCCAGAACCCGAGCACGCTGGCACCCCGATCTTGGACTTCCAGCCTCTAGAACTGTGAGAAATACATTTCTGTTGCTCATAAACCACTCAATCTATGCTATCTTTTAAATACGCAGCAGCCCGACTTAAGACAAGTAGGAACACAGGCAGCTAAAGAGAGGAAGAGCATCAAAGATGAGATCAGAAAGGCTGGGGACAGATCTAAAAGACCTTTAAAAATCATTCTAAAGAATCTGGAATTTATTTGGGAGGCCCTCAAGTGTTTCAGTAGGCAGAAAAATGATTTCGTAGACTTCATTTTTTTGAGAGCAGTTATAGGTTCACAGCAGGATTGAGTGGAAGGTACAGGGTTGTCACATATGCTCCCTGCCCCCCGCCCCCAGCGCACAGCCTCCTCCATTAGCAACACCCCCCACGTTTCACAGCGCCTGTGAGAAAGCAAAGAAGGAGGGGAGACTATCAGAAAAGGAAGTCACCAGGATGGGAAACTTATTAGATCTGAAGATATGAGTAAGGAGAGAGGGATGCAGGAAATGGGGTGGGCAACACTAGAAGAAGGAGGAAGATCATGAACTCTCTTCAAACAACCTGAGCTGGAAGTAGAGAGAGATGGTAGCAGAGAATTGCCATTTCTCATCATACACCTGCTTACATACTACTTGACTTTTTAATCTATATAATTTGATAGAGGAAAAATTAAAAGCAAAAAGAAGTCAGGGTTCAGAACAAAAGAGGAAAAACAGAGCTATCTTAAATTGGGTGTTGATATATGGGATCATGACTTTGAATGAAATATTTTGATTCTTCAAGTAGTACAGTCCCACATTAAAACCCAAGAAAAAAGATAAATTTTGGCATATTCATACAATGGAATCCCATTCGGAAATAAAAAAGGAATGAACTACATATAGGTGACAACATGGATGAGTCTCAAACTAATTATGCTGAGTAAAGGAAGACAGATTAAAGAAAGAGTACGTACTGTCTGATTCCATTTTTATAAAACTAGAAAATACAAACTCATCTCTAATGACAGAAAACAGGTAAGTGGTTGGGGGCCATGAGTTGTCTCAGGGAGGGAGGCACATGGGAAACCTAGATGAGATACATATGTTCATTACTTGACAGATATTTACATGTCAAAACTTATCAAACTACATTTTAAATATGTGCAGTTTATTGTATGTCAACCATACTTCAATAAAGCTGTTAAAATCCCCGCCCCCCGCAATGTAAAGGACATAGTTCCCTTCTTCTCTAGTCATTCTTATTTTCAGTGGAAGTTTATTAGCTTTTTACAGCTAAATTCTTTTAAAAGTATTCCTCTTTCCATCAGTTGAAAGTTTTAAAAGTAACAATAACAACAAAAAATTCACTTTGAAAAATCAAAAATCTGTCATGAAATTGATAACTGTGGCCAATATGAACTAACCAATGTTACTTCAAAGAGCTGGATATTGTAAACCAAAGCAAAGAAATATAGCATTATTGCAAGTAAATATAGCATTATTGTAAGTATGATTTCTGTTATTTCCATACTGAAACTAGTGACTGGTTCCCTTAACCCAACCCACCCACCAGTATTACCTCTGAAATTTCCCCCAGGGACTTGCCAGTGTGCCAGATAAGATGCACTGCACCAATCTAAAATTTTTCTCATACATAATGTCTTAAATAAAACTATTAAAAGTACTTCACCAGAATGTACCCTAAAGTAATTTCATCTCAAAAGTAATAAACTTATTAATGCTATATTGACAATCACATACAGCTCCAACTGATTTTCAGTTACAAAGCATGTATGAAACAGTATTAATTTCCAGAAAGAACATGCAGAAAATTAATTAACTAAAGCCTTGAAAGTTCAGGATACTTTAAGTGAATCAGTAAGTAGCATAACTTCCTTAATAACCTTCATATAAGTGATGAAAGACAGTAGACAATTCATCTCTAAGCTTTGATGAGCAAGATTAGGTTCGCATCCCTAAACCTTTGATCAAAGAGTGTCCAAGCCACACAGGCTACCTCCTACATTGGTGACTCTGCAGTTTAGGGAGATAACTATCTAATACCATACGGAAGGAACAGGTCAGGTCCACCTGTCAGGCCTACCTGGTCAGGTCAGCAAATCAACTCTCATGTCCTATACACCAACGGACAGCCATAAAATCTAACTCTTGGTAGGACTTGCAATATAAAACAGAAAAGCATTTTACAATAGGGATTTACTGTACTTTGCTATTAGGAGGATGGAGACACTGGAACATGTGGAGTGATCAGTGAATGACTGACATAGAAAGTTTAACAATCACTTCTTAAAAAAACTAAAATATAATACACATATACATGTATTCTGACTTACAAAATGCTCTGAAATAAGGAGTTCTCTTCATTCCACCAAAATCAGGGCATCCTATTTGAAATCAGTTCTCCTAAATTCCTACATTGATAACACTGAGCCATATGACCATGGGCAAATTACAGATTCTCTTTGCGTTAAAAGTATGTGATTTTAAGATGTAGAGAAACCAAGAGTTTGAATTTCACAGTGTCTGAGACTTCCATAGCAAGACCAAATGGGTTCCATATAATCTATACTTCCTTCCAGCAGCCTCGCTTGATAACCATGAATTTTGTAATTATTTTTTAAATGACCATAGCACAAGATTATGCAAAATATGTGGTATTCATAAATTTGTTCAAGTCTTCATATGATTTGTCCTTGTCCTCATTAAGCCTCTAGAGTGTATTAAGCAGCCATTAGTCATGGTTCTCCCCCTGCCCATGCATTTAATGATAAAAATGTTTTACGCACCTATAGGTGAAAATAATTGACAAGCAACTATTGCACCTAAATGCATATTAAATACTTGTAACTGTTATTCCTAAATACACATAAAATGTCATCCTAAAACTGACTGTACGTGGCAGTCCATTGTGGGTTTGGTTGATGTTTCAGCACCTGAACCTTTCCACTGTTAGTCATTTCAAGTTACCACTAATTAACTTTTCCAAAAAGTTCTTAATCCAGAGCAGTAAGGGATACATTCCTTTAAACCTGAAGTAGCACTGAGTACTGTGACTCAAACTAACTTTTTCATTATTATTAAGGATAAAAAAAGTGGATAATCTGTATTTCAAAAATTACATTATGAAATAAAATAGAAAACAAACAAACAAAAAAAAACACACAAGGGTGTGTAGGAAAAGATAGCAGAAATACCCCAAAAAATGCTAAAAGAGGTTGTCCTCGATCGTGAGAGTATGGGTTGATTTTCGTTTATATATCTATCCATGGTTATAACAGGAAAAAAAAAATACATTCTTTAAATATAAAACGTGTAGGGTGCCCCTTCGCTCCAAATACTACTGAGGTTAAGTCACAAAGATCACGATGCCAGAGAAGCAAGAAGACACTGCAGCATAACAGTTTTACGAACACTAACGGATATCCCTCATCATATATTATGGACTCTACCACAAAAAAGAGGAGATTCTCATTTAAGAATCGTGAAAAAACGTCCGGTAGCAAAGAATGGCACCTTCATTTCGGCTCACATCACAGAATTAAAACGTGGCGCAAAAAAATCCCACTTACTATATAGAACGTCACTCACTCAATCCCAACCACGCCAACCCTCTGCAGTCCCCCCAACCCACGTGTACGTTCCGGATTGAAAGGATGGATTCAATCATCCCTCTTCGAGAGCCTTACTCATAATCGCTACTCGCAGACGAATATGAACCGGAGTCGCTGATACGATCTTCAGGATCACAATCCTCATCTTCTTCTTGTGAAGAGGGGTCTCCAAGGAGCCCCTCCGGGCTCTGACCTGAACCGCAAAAAGCTGGAGATGCCATCATGAAAGATGCAGCAGAGACAAGCAGAGTAACTCAAATCTCGCAGCTACTGCCTGTCGGAGCCGCCATATTGCCTCCGCGAGAGAGGGGACAGAGGCCACGTGATCATCAATCCTTCGCTACAATTGGTGGCAGCTTGGGTTGCCAGGGAGACGGGGAAGCTTCCCCGGGAGAACTCAGAAGACTGAGGAGCCAGCCCGCTGAAATTTCTAGGAGGACGTGTGGGAGGAATGGAAGTAGCAAAAACTTCACCGTTTACGGTCTCCTGAGCGCACTTCTTTGGAGCAGCGTAACTTATTCAAACAGGCGGAGATCCACTGGTTTTTGTCCCCCCCCCCCGCCCCCTGCCGCTTTTCTTCTTCCAGTTTGCACTCTGTTTCCACGCCGAACAACTGTCCAAAGCCTTAGAGGCACTAAGCCTGGGTTTCCCTTAAGGTAAAGAAAACCACCCTGTGCCATTCCTCGGGCCATAGCATCTAAGCAGGGAATGCACGCTTTTAGCTTTTAAGCAATACCCTCCAGGTGTTAATGTAAATACACGCCATTGCTTATTTGTTTTTCTTATTGTAAGTACTTGCAAACATTTTTACAGTTCTCCCAAGCAGATATTGTAAAAAGGTGCTTCAAATAGGTGTCAAATTGTGAAATCAACTGCGTGTTCATTTTCTCACTCAAAATTTTATAATTTGATGACGTGTTCTCATCGGATGAGAAGCCTAAGTGTAAGTTGGAAGTGTAAACAAGTAAATTTTACCTGTCATTTGCAAATGCCTACATCAAGTATTTTTTGTAAGTACAAAATAATACCTAGCATTTATTGACAGTCAACCATTGCTCTAATTACATGTTCTGTTCACATACTATACTAAGTATTCACATATTATGAAGTAAATACCCAATACAAAAATAAACTTAGAGAGGTTATTCATTTTGTTAATGGTCTGATGGCTGTCAGGCAATAAAGCCAACCAAGAATTGAACTTTAAGTCATTAACTACTAGATTGTATTTCCTCCTCAGGACCCAGTTTTTCATGTTAGAGATCTAAGAAAATAAGGGATGCACATAAAATTTGTAAAAGTGAGAAGCTGAAACCAATCTAAATGTACGACAATAGGGGGAAAGTTAAATACACTTACATAGGTAATATAAATATTATGATGTTAATAGAAATGTTTTCAAAGAGTAATGCATGCGGGAAATGTTCCTGTAAAAAAAAGGATATAGTGCTATTTTGTGATCTCAGCTGGTGCATACTGAAAGGTGAATGGGCATTTTAGAACATACAGTGATAAGTATTATAAGTATAGAGTTCTAATAGAATACCCCAAAGAAAGCAAACTAGGACACTCAGGGCCACAGCAAATTTCTTAGAGGAAGTTTTAACTTACCTTGTTATTATAGGGCATAATGTTCCAAATAGAGAAAAATAGTGGGAGATGAATCACCCCATGGCACAGAGTGATATATACGTGGAGAACTCAAAAGAACCTAGGCAGTAGTAGTCAAATATTTAAACTTTCAAGCTGCAATTTAGTTTCACTTGTCACATTAAACTATGTCCATTTGAATATCCTATGTTTCATGCTTTTATTTTTATTAATTTCTAAATGTGCATTTTACAGCTGTATACCAGCTATTGAATTTTATTTTGTAGTTTATTTGTATTAATTTATAAAATTATTTTTACCTTCTACAAGAGGTATAAAGCATAGAGCTAATATCTGTTTATTTAAAATTATAACTACAAAAAAAATTTGTAATCCCTGGAAATCCCCAAGAGTTTTTTCCTTAAAAGAGGTCCACATATGGCTCAAATTGGAGAACAGGGGACTAGATCGTAAAGGGATAATGGGCAAAGAAGGTCACTGAGGTGGCAGGAGGGGATGTATCCAAGACACTGATGGAGGGATATGACCTTGCTGATACCTCTTCCCTAAAACTGGTTCGCAAAGGATGGTGCAAGTGTGAATGCTGACTTGTCAGTTTCAGTCAAGAACTTGAGACAGTCTCCATGTGATGGTGTTTATTTTCTCTGGAAAAATGGAAGGCAACTTTGCCAGCTGAAAGTGATGAAGGAAGTAAGGGGGTCAGAAGTTTGAGGAGAGTGGATCCAAGAAGGAAGTGAAACAAATATTTCCATCAGCATAGAGGTCCAAAAAAAGAAAGAAAAAAAGGTATTACTTTTAAAATCAAAGAAGCAATATTATAAAAAAGTTGGAATTACTATAATAGTTATGTTTCATATTAAAACATACATATTCTCACCACAATCTTAAATGTTAAAAATTACTTAAGATTCCATTCCAATATAAAAAATGCTTTAGGTACCTCTTTAACAAGTTAACCTTTCCTCATTTTAAAAGCACTTTATTGGAAGTTTTAAAAAAACATATTTTAAATTTTAACAAAAACACTACATTTTCTTCCAATAAATAACACTCCATTTTTTCCTATAAACATCTAATAATTTTATACCTTGCTCATAAACCTTCAATATTAACCCCAATACATAGAGAATAAAATGCAAATTGTGTAGTCTTTTAAAAAAATCCAATTCTACAAACAATTGAGCACAATTAGGAGTTAGATGCTTTATTTCCTACTATACATAAATCAGGTTAATCAAGTGTGCCCAATCTGCCTGATCAAAAGATCACCTAGGGTACTCGTTAAATATAAAGATTTTAATTTTTAAAATTAAAATCTTTAGTCGGATCAGAAGCTCCAGGGGAGTTGACCTGAAAATTTCTATTTTAAATATGTGCCCCCAGCGGTCCCTGAGTTTAGGCAAACCTGGGGAATATTGCCCTAAGCCTTTTCTCAGTTCTATACGTCATACGTACAGGCCCACTGACCATTTCCAAAATAGGCTGGACCCCGCTCCCAACTCCTGATTTTTTTTTTAAAGATTTTATTGGGGAGGGGGAACAGGACCTTATTGGGGAACAGTGTGTACTTCCAGAGCTTTTTTCCAAGTCAAGTTGTTGACCCTTCAATCTTAGTTGTGGAGGGTGCCGTTGAGCTTCAAGTTGTTGTCCTTTCAGTCTTAGTTGTGGAGGGCATAGCTCAGCCCCAGGTCCAGTTGCCAATGCTAGTTGCAGGGGGCGCAGCCCACCATCCCTTTCTGGAGTCGAACAAGCAACCTTGTGGTTGAGAGCCCATTGGCCCATCTGGGAATCGAACCTGCAGCCTTCGGAGTTAAGAGCACGGAGCTCCAACTGCCTGAGCCACCGGGCCGGCCCCACCTCCTGATTTTGAGCCTGACAAACATAGGTACCTCTCCCTCCTCCAGAACCCATCATGTATATACGTAATCTTGAGCAAATCAACTTCTCCAAGATTCACTTTCTTTATTGGTGAATTTGGATATTGGTACCTACTTCACAGGACTGTTTGGGGTCCAGTGAGTTAATGCAAGTAAAATACCGACCAGTACAGAAAGTGTCCATAAAGCTATTTTATAGATTGTTTACTCACACAATTCCCTCACTATGGAATGCTACTTATCCAAAATACTACATTTTCCTTCAAGACCTAATTCAAATGATACCTTTTTCAAGAAGCCTGCTCAGACTCTTTTCCTAGCTCAGTAAGAATTCCTGTTTCCACCTTCCACTCACAATATATCCCATACAGTTCTGTGATAATAAGTATCAGACTGCTTAGTATCTCAATTGTTTAGGGATGTATCTACTTGGTCTGACAATTATTTGTTGCAACAATGTTGCTAAACTCTTTTGATATCAGAGGGTTTATTCATTATGAATTTGTACCAACTGGACAAACAGTTAACCAAGTTTACTATTTGGAAGTGCTGTAAAGTCTGTGTGAAGAAGTTAGACGACCTGAACTTTTCGCCAATAATTCATGGCTCTTGCATCACGACAATGCACCAGCTCACATTGCATTGTCTTGTGAGGGAGTTTTTAGCCAGTGAACAAATAAGTGTATTGGAACATCCTCCCTATTCACCTGATCTAGCCCCCAACGACTTCTTTCTTTACCATAAGATAAAGGAAATATTGAAAGGAAGACATATTGATGACATTCAGGACATCAAGAGTCATATGATGACAGCTCTGATAGCCATTCTAGAAAAAGAGTTCCAAAATTGCTTGAAGGATGGACTAGGCTCTGGTGTCTGTGCATAGCTTCCCAAGGGGAGTACTTTGAAGGTGACGGTAGTGATACTCAGCAATGAGGTATGCAGCACTTTTTCTAGGATGAATTTGGGAACTTAATTATCTGACCTCGTATCTTTGCTGCCAAATGACAGGTTCCTAGGAGACATGACTGAGTTTTTTTCTTTTTTAAAAAAAATCTTTCCTCTTATACAAGGTTGAACTGTGCCAAGAAATGCCACATAAAAGTATTCCTTCTAAGAAATGTTCCTTCACTGTAGATATCTGAGGCATGTCAACTTCTTTGCCTACTTTATTCCTATGTTAGTTTAATAGACAAAATCCCCCCACCCCCAAAGTTACCACTTCCTTTGATCTTTCATAAAAGTAGAAATGATAGCAATCATTTAAAATTCTTATTTAAATTTTCAGGATAGGGTATTAGCTAATCTAACTTTGTATGTCATATTTGTACTAACTAAATTAATATTTAACAACCTTAGATGAGCATTGGAGAGGATGAAGAAAGGTAAAGAATAAGATGCATTTTCAGAATGCTGTTTTTGTCTGTTTCATAATTAACAACAGCAGGAAGATTTAAAAGAGTTAGACTGGGGTATATTCTGATTTTCTATTTTCTATTACACAAATGACCAGCCATCTTCTGAGGCCCAAAATGTTTAGTTAATATATATGAGACATAAAGTTCTTATTTCCATAGATTATCATCTCAATCAGGCAAACAATACAATTCTGACATAAAATACACCAGATAAGAACATAATTAAATATTTAGTATCTTTAGCAGGTTCAAGAGCTCTTTCCCTAGTAGTAATAGAAGCTAGCTAGCAATGAGAAGTAAATGAAAACAGGGCCAAAGGAGGTCATAACCATTAAAAAAATGTTTAAACTTTGTTAGAAACTAATTAATGTCACATTACTTGTGAACATGGAAATAATAATTCATGATCTAACAACCACAATAATGTTTTAAATCATTGATAAAAAGACTCGGTAGGTCAGCAAAATAGCATTTTAAAAACGGATAATGTGGAATTTTTCAAATTTGGGATAGAGACAAAACATAACATTTCAGCAATCCTGTGTTTATAGAATTGCATTGTGATCTAAAATTCTAATTTTCAGGGGGATCAAATATATGGTGATGGAAGGAGAACTGACTCCGGGTGGTGAACACACAATGGGATTTGTAGATGATGTAATACAGAATTGTACACCTGAAATCTATGTAATTTTACTAACAATTGTCACCCCAATAAATTTAAAAAAACATAATTTTCCTACATAAAAATGGAATTACCTGTAAAAATGTAAGCAACTTAGTTGTTCTAAGATCATGGATTTTCCATTTGAATAAAAACAGAATACAGATGAGAATCCAGAAGTAAACATAAAAGTACCTAAAGTAAATGGCACAAAGCTCAAGCCCAAACCTTTCATTTACTCCTACTTATCCTCATTTGGTATTTTCATTTACAAATTATAACAAATTTGGTGAAATGTTCTACTGCCAGAGATTGGTAGCTGCCAACCAGAAGGGAGGGAGGGAGGCCTCCTTAAAACAGGAATACAACAGCAGCAGAAATTCATGATGGCTGACAATCTCCCAATGAAGAGGAAAGTAGGAAACAAAAGCAGACAGAAGAATTACAAAAAAATCATCACTTTTAAGTGAGGACCAAGTGCCCTCAGAAGTACCTGGAAAAAAAAAAAGTTGCTGCATTGTCGAACCCTACAGAAATTTGAGAACGACTGTGAAAATGCTTGATAATCCGAAAGTGGCATGCATTCCCCGTCAGAGGAGCCAGGTTCTCATCCTAATTCCGGCACTAATAACAAAGTGAACGTGGACAGTCAATTTCTACATCTGCAGACAGCGATAAGGATCCTTGCCTACTATGCAGAGTTGCTAAGAACCAAATGAGACAAGCCTTGGAATCTAATGCCTTACACCTTAAGAAGTAGACCAGTATGTGCTATATGCTGTATTTTTTTTAAGTTTTTATTTTATTATGTATTTTTGAGTTTAAAAGTATGTTTTACTCATCAGAAATACATCTAATGGGGCACACCTTTACCCCTGAGAGTTCTGGATATTCAAGATGCTTTAAATAGTCTTTCTTTTTTTTCTTTCTTTTTTTTTCTCTTTTTTTGCTGTTGACAAAAGTATGACATTTAGGTCATTAAACATTTTCAGAGACTCACCTCTAGCTCACTTTCTTTGGGACTTAGGCGTCAGAATACACCTGCACTTCAGCCTGGACCAGCACCATACATCAGCCATTAGGCTTTGGGCAACAGTCACTTAGCTGGTATGAATAACTATTTTTGTGTGTTTTGTTTTAATTTTTTAGGACAGTTGACATAATCCCTTATTTTCATAGAACTTTGGTTTTTTAGTGCATTTACATATCACCTGAAACTCATACCACCACCTTGTGCAGTGGGTATTATCTCTTTGTTATAGAAAAACAGGTTAAAAATCTTGCCAAGTCACACGAGTATGCAACAGAAATAGAACTCCAAGGGGATGATTGAATTGCAGTAGGCTTGTGCATAATTTTTTAAAAAAAATCTTTGCAAAATATTAATGAGTGCTAATATTATTCAGGTACTGCTTATAATCAACATGACACAAATGTGTTTGTTTTCTTAAGTAAAAGTAAATGAGGAATACAATACTGAAACTTTTCCCTGACTCAAACAACCTATATGTAACTTTTAATCAAAAAGTAGGATAACTGAATTTTTTTTTTTTTTTTTTTGCCAAGCTATTGTTAGTTTAGTATTGACATATTTTGAAGCTAACACCCCACACAGAGAAAAGTTTACAACTTTGCTTCAATTTTGGTTTGGCTGAAGTATCTTTTTCAAAAGCACAGCAATTAAATGCTTTACATTTTAAAAACCATATTCGCAATGGAAAATACACAAGTAATTACAAACTAAACACTCAGAAGACACACTTTAAAATAAGATGTAAAAAACAAAACAGAATAGTCTGCTATTTTCTCTTGTCTACAAATTTTCTATAGCTCAAGGCTACTGGTCTCTTTAATGCAATTGCCAAAATTTTGTGAATATTCTTACAAAGAATGTTTTAAAGGAAAAACATAAAAATTTTGTAAAACTGATCTAAAAAAAATAGGCCATGCACTGGACTAGACAATAACTACGGTGAGTACATGAGTATGGTTTAAAGGTGATCTAATTACTGTTACATTACGTTTAATTGTGTATATACTACAAGCAAAGGACATTTAATTAAATATGAACTTGTGTGAAAATATAGCTTCCTTAAATGAAAGAGAAACCTCTATAGATGTCTCAAATTTTTTAATAAGTGTGTTTGAATACATTAAATAGTAAGTAGATAACCACTAATAAAAATAATGCATTGCAAAAAGATTTTCATGTAATGTTAAAAATAAAGCACTGTTAGCTATGATACCGACAAACATTTATAGTTTCAGATTCCACTGGTTCCTATAGCATGTGGGAATAGTTATTGGTAATTCAGATAAAGTAGCTTTTCATGTACTGAGCAGGTTTATTCCAGAAATACTCCACTACTCACTTCCGAAATAATCTTAGTCTTGATGACTACAGTTTAAACATATTCTTTTGTTCTGGTTCATTCAGACAGGTTTGTACTTTGTAGCTGAAATCCTGTAGTGTTAATCAGTTTGGAATTTTTTGGCACCTGACATTTAAAACATGAAGACATTCTGTTGCAGCAAGATCTTAAGCTTTTAAAATACCTCTCCCAGCTTTATCAAAGTCCTGCTGTGAATGAGTTTCTATTTAATAATTTTGGGGATTATTTCTGAACTGTAATTTTATCAAATGCAGGGGAAACTGTCTTTGGGAATTTAGCAGGATCTCTTCTTAGCTGCTCATTTGATAATATTTTATTGTATATGGCAAGGGCTCTCTTGGGGAGACGGGGGAAGAAAACCAACTGTGGAAAATTGTGGGTTTCAGAAGACAGCTTTTAAATAGAAGAGACCCAATTTCTTCCCTGCACAATGTCTTTCTTTTTTACTCACACTTCCAGCAGAACAGGATGTCTACAGCTCATATGGTTTTGTACAAAGACTTAAAAGGGTCACTTGAAACGTTTACAGATGAGAGAACTCACATAAACCTCCCCCTGACAGTTACTAAGCGCCACTTACTCTTTCTCACCGCAAATGTATTCAAGAGATACTTTCGATTTATTTCTAGAAGAGTTTTCCCATATAATGTCTTAAGAAGGCCAGGTTTTCCTAGAGTTAAAGCAGCATTAACAGGCTGGTACTTCACCCCTTTTCAATCTTAAAAGGGAAAGAGAATTTTCTTTCCATGTAGATTCTTATTTCTTTCTCTTCTATTATATAAACTCTTCACGGTTACCATGGAATTTAGTATCTGTTAGTCTATTTTGCATAAAGTATAAGGTTGGACAAAGGTACCCGCAGTAAGTCAATATACTAGCTGGGGAAAGTTGGGGTTCTCATCCCTCCAGAAGAACTCTTAAATTTCTTTTGTGTAGTTATGTGTGTGGACGCGCGCGCGTGCGTTCATCTGTATGTGTTCTGCGGGGGGGTTAAAGTTAGATTTGTTAAAAAGTGGCTCGTTTTAACGTCAATCACAACCAAAGTCCAAACAAAACTCTCGGCTATTTTTCCTGGAGCAAGTCTAGAGGTGTTTAAAGAACAGCTTTGCTTAATCGTTTTTCGCTTCATTACAGTGGCGTTTTCTGGAAGGGGTGGGTAAGCCGGACCCGCGTGGGGCCAGATTCCCAGCGGCGAGACCCGGGGGTCCAGAGCATCCGATTCTGGAAACGGTTGGTGCGGCTCCCACCGCCCCTCCAGCGCGAGCAGCGCACGGAGGAGACTCCCAAGGAGACTTCCGCAAGACCCCCGAGGGACAGTCGCCCCTCCCGTGGCCGGCACCCCGAGACGCAGGACGGTCTTGCCTTAGACCCCGGCCCAGCACTGACCTGTGTAAGAGCACGCGCTGCACAGAGTCCAGGTCCTCCAGGCTCCGGGGGGCAGGTTTGGGGACGCTGGACCTGCCCACCTGAAACATGCCCGCTGGAGACGCGCTACGAGGGCGCACAGCAGGTACTCGGAGGCAGGCGAGGGGGCGGCCGGCTCTCAGCCCCGCGCTCGCAGCGCCGCCTGCCCGGGGCGCGGCTCGGTCCGCGGCTGGGAAACCGAGAGCTGATGGAAAAGCCGGCCAGCTGCGGACGCGCGAAAACCTGGGACTGAAGGGCGGCGGCGTCAGCCCCCGCTGTGCCTCTCCTCCGTCCTCTCGCTAACCCGCGCGGATGTTGGAGCCCCTGGCGGACGCGCGGACACCCTGGCGCCGCAGCTCAGAGGCAGGTGGGCGCTCTGTGGGTCCCCGGCCGAGGCTGACCACGTCCAAGCTGCCCCTCCTCCTCTTCTGGGCCCCCACCTCTCCACTTGTCCCACTTCTGTGAAGGGACCCCTGTGCCCGCGGAGAGCCGTCGGAGAGCCGCTGCTTGGGCTGCCCAAAGCTGCGCTCTTTCGCCGCCTAGTGCTCTTAACTCTTCCTTCTTGGACCGCAAGGCTGTCCCGGGCTAGGGACACCGGTGTCCAGGCACCGCCCCCAGCAAGGGAAGCTCCCACCTGCAGCTTGAAGAGCCACGAACACTGGAGGAGTGCAGGAGGCACAGAAGGGGCTTCTCCGAAGACTGGAAATGAGTGGGAAAAAGGAGAGTTAGGTGTCAGTTCTCGATGGGATTTAAATTCTGCGCAGAGAAACCATATACATTCATCCATCCTGGTAAACATGTTTTGATTACCTGCTATATGCCAGGCTGAGTTCTAGTTTTTGGGGATAAAAGAATAACTAAAATGTGGTCTCTGACCTGCCCTGTGTGAACCCTATATTCTCTTTAGGGAATCTATTTGCTTTAAAAATACACTTGACCCTATAATATAGGAGAAAATCTGGATGCCTTTGAGTACCATGATGACTTTTAAAACACAACAACAAACGCGGGATCCATGAAATAATTGATAAGTTGGACTTCCTTAAAATTAAAAATCTCTGCTGTGCAAAACATGCTGTCAAGATAAGAAGAAGACACACATGGGCAAAAGCATGGAGTGGAGTCTTATTTCAACCCTCCAGGACAATACACACATACGATATCTACATTCTTAAAATTATAGCGCTATCTTGATCTAGTGTTTACTCTTAAACTAAGAGAATAGCTTTCTTCATTTGTTCCCAATTGGCAGAACAGACTTCTCTATTTCCATCTATACCTCATCATTTAGCAGGGGCCTTTTAGCCTAAAATTATTATCATTTATCAGGAGAGTTTTACTTGTTGAGTAGGTGCTCCTTGATGAAGAATTTGAGGATCCATCATTGCACTGGAAAATGGAACACAGACAGACCTCAAAACTCCTTGACCACAGCAGACACCAGAAGGATAAACCCTCAGCAGCAGGAGGGAGTGAGTGGGCAGTGAGGGGCCGGCCAAGTGGAAATAAGAAAGAGGACAGGGCTTTGGTCACACCCCAGCCTGTGTACTATAGGAAGTAAAGAATGTTTTGTACCCTCTGGACTGGGTTTATGACTGAATCCGGGTGTGTTCTTTCTGCGAATGATCTATATCTGTTTGTATGCTCTTTCAGTCATTGAGGGGGCATAATAGCAAGGTTATAACAATGTAGCATTTCTGACTTTTTCTTATTAACAAATATTTAATGAATGCTCTTAGGTGTCTATCACTGTGTTATCATTTAAAAGTGGTAAGAAAAAGTCCTCTATCGCTTGGTTCCTGTTCCATCTTCCTAATGAGCCGAGGCATGTTGTTAGACACCCAGCCTCCCACAGGGCCACCGATCCTGGTCCCTTTCTCAGGAATTGGCTCTCAGTTCTGACCAGCCGGGCTCTGTTCTATCTCGGGCTGCTCCCACTGCTGTCCTACTGGAGCTGAGCAGGAACATCCAAGCCTTCAGGATCTGATACCCTAGTGACATACTCTTGCCATTTCCCAGACCACTGAACCCACATTTAGGTTTTTCATTCTAAACATTTAATAAAGGTGTGGAGTGATAGAATGATAGGCAGCTAGGTGGATAAAGTTTGATTTGCCTGGATCCAAATCTTTTCTGTGTGCAAATTCTTAGACCAAAATAAGTGGGAAGAACTCTTTCTTCCACTTATTCCTCTCCATGGGGCCTCACGTGTACCCTGCTCTTAAGGAGCTGGGGATCAGTTGAGTGGCATAGAGACCCCTAGTGACACACCTAACTTCTTGAGTCGGGAGATACAATTCAGTCTTAGAATACAGGAATGAGTTTTGAATACACTCTTGGATTCTGTGTGTTTGTGTGAGCTGCTGGCAGTAATGCTGTTTAATAATGGATTGTTAATGGACCCTTCACTCTACCTTTAAGAGCATCACACAGACGATACTGAGTGTGGCCCTAAGAATCTGTAAGAAGCTTTGTGGAAAGTGGGAATAGACAGAGAAGGGCTACAAAGCCCCTGTGCCTTTGTTAGGTACCTTTTAGTTGTCATGGTCTAAATATGAGAAATGACACGGTGAAGTGATACAAATAAAGATGATGTGTCGGCATAACTGAGAATCAAGGAAATGAGATAAAACCTCAGAGGAAAAGCCTAAAGGGAAATAAGGCAATAGCTTCACAGAAAGTGAGTGGTTATCATATCTGGCTCATGGATATTTTGGGGGGACATATATGAATGAGGACACACAGAAACAATACATAATTTGTTTTATTCAGAAAGACTTTAATGAAATTTCCTAATTCTATAATGGGATAGGGTGAAGAGGGTAGACAGTTTAAAAAGTGTAAAGAATAGTATTAGAGACATAAAAAGCCTCTGGGGAGAGAACTGGAATAGTGACGACCTCCAAACACAAAGGTAGGGCTGGATGGGTTTAACGGTTTATAAAGAATGGAAAGCAGACACAGGCAATGACATCTTTGTGTTTGAGGATATCACTTGCTGCTAAGCTATTTTGGAAATTCTAATGACTATGGAATAAACTGTAGGAAGATCTTAATAACTATATGGGTTGACAAAAAAAGGCATATTAAATTTCAGTGATGGAAAATACATGGGGAATTTATCTAAATTAAATCTCTCTATGAGTATCAGTTACCAGCCAGGCAAAGGACCTGAGACTCAATTAAGATACAATCTCAATGTGCATAGTCTAGAAATTCAAGATTTAAAAAAAATGTTGATATGGAATACAAAATAAAGGCTATTATCAACTCTAGGTCAAAGACAGGCCACTCTTATAGCAGAGTTCCATGCAGTCTTGGGTGATACTCTATATTAAAATTATAAGGAACCCAGCCAGTGTCTCCAAAGAGATACTTTAAATTAGGAGTGTCCAAACTGCGGCTCGCAGGCCAACTGCGGCCCGCGATCCATTTTTTATTGGCCCGCAGCAAATTCCAAAAATATATTTAGTTTACTTAAATAAACCAGGTGAGGCAATACGTACTTCACCTCGAGTGAGTGGCCGGCTGTTTGTGTGTTTTACCACATATGGCCCTTGGTGAAAAATGTTGAAAACAGTTTGGACATCCCTGCTTTAAATGATCCTAAAGATGGGTGGGCTGAAAGTCCATAAGGGATTAGGAATACAGTTTGGGAAGATGACCAGGGATTATGATTTGTTAATTGTTTCTTGATTTTTTATTTTGAAAAGTTGCAAACCTACAGAAAAGTTGGAAGAACCGAGGAACACCCTTTTGCCTTTCACCTAGAATTCATCAATTAGTATTTTTCCACATTTGAACTCTCTGTTTTTCCAAATAAATTGCAGATATCATGTTGCTTTATTCCTAATGCTTTAACATGTGTTTCCCAAAAGGACATTTTCTTACAAAACCACAATACCATTATTGCAATATTACTGATATACTAGTATTATTTAATAAATGGTTTCAAATGTTTTCAAATTTCCAAATTGTTCAGTAATTTTTAATAGTTTTGTTAAAAAAAAGGAGCCAAACAACAATTATTTGTTGCATTTCATTGTCATGTCTCTTTAATCTTTTATCATGAACATACTGCAAGTTTTTCTTTCTTTCTTAGTCTTGACATTTATAGAGTCCAAACAAGTTATTTTACAGAATGGTCCACAACTTGGATTTATCTTACAGTTTCCTCTTGACTGGATTCAGATCAAACACTTTTGACATGAATACTGCAAAATGATATTGCTTTCAGTGCATGGCACCAGAAGGTACACATTTTCAATTTGCCTCACCATTGGTGATGTAGTTTAATCACTTGGGTAAGGTGGAGCTTGCCAGATTTCCCCACCATAAAAGTTACTCTTTCTATTTGTAATCAATAAACCTTTGGAGTGATACGTCAAGGTTCCCCAACAATTTTTTCACAAGAGTTTTGGCACTGTTGGAGGAGTTCATTGTGAGGCTGTGGCCACAAGTTGACGCTGGAGCTGGACGAGGCAATGGGAAGCTCCTCTCCCCATAGTGGAATGTGCGTTCCACTTGCTCCAAGGACAGCCTTGACGTAGTAATGTGGTGTTGAGACCATTTTGACTGAATATGTAACTGAACCTCATTAAGGCTTTGATATAAACTCTAAAGATTCTGGCAGCCAGGCGCCTGTGGAGATCTACTCATTTTGTGGAGCCCAAGACAAGCCTCTGAAGTTCCCTTGCTTTTTAAACCTGCCCCCTCCCAATCTGGAGTGGTCTGCCTCTTTCTCCAGTCTCTCCTTACCCTCTGTGTACAGGGGCCAATTTACAAATCAAGAAGCATTCATTGATGGTCCACCCTTATTTTCTCATGTTTCCATTGTCTCTTCACTCATTACCGTGTTTCCCCGAAAATAAGACCTCACCGGAAAATAAGGCCTAGCATGATTTTTCAGGATGACATCCCCTGAACATAAGCCCTAATATGTCTTTTGGAGCAAAAATTAATATAAGACCCAGTTTTATTTTCGGGGAAACATGGTGGCTGGCATTCTTCTGTAAAGACAGTCACTCCACCACCTTTTTAAAGGATTACTATGGCCTCGTGGATTTTTAAAAAAATAATCCATTTATAATTATAATTGTGTTATAATCCATTCCATAATTATTCTTTTTGATGCTCAAATTGTTCTAGCTCCTGTGTTCCTTTGAATGTCTGCATCAATGTTTCAGGATTCCTTCGCTTTTTGACACCACAAGCTATTCCAGACTCACCTGTACTTACATATCCTGCCCTAAAGTTATAATCAAAGGAGCCCTTTTCTTTCTTCCTTTTTTTTTTTAAAGTGGGGTGCGGTATTTAGACCCCAGGATCTGGGTGTTGGGAAACAATTCTCCATGGTTCTCTCATGTTTCGGTGACACAGTAACTGCCCTTTGTTCTGAACTGTTTTTTCAAGGATGTTTGTGTAGTGAACAGCCTTAGAAGATACAGATCTGTCTCCCTCCAGAGCAAAGGACAGGTTTGCTTACTGACCAGTATAATGAAGACAGTGTGTCCCTTTGGGGTGAATCTAAGACAGACTTCTCATTCTACAAGATTCAGATACCCTAACTGCAGGGTCCTCCTGTAAAAGAACCCAGTGCACGTCCAAATATCACCTCGCACTTTTCACTTTGCCCTGTGGGAATTGGGGTTGGGGAGCGGGCACAAATGCTGATAACCCTGTGACTGCAATGTCTGAGAGTAATGAAGTGCTTTGTTGTTGACCCAGGAGTTCCTTGTGTTCTGCTGGCATTCACGAAACTATGTCAGGCAAGTTTATTCGATCGCAAGAAGGATAAAAATCTCAGAACTTGTACTGTTCCTGACACTGGGGAATAAATGTGTTCATTGCTACTAGTGTATCATTGCTTGTATGCCCTTCCTATGGAAGGAATTAGGAAATATATATTTAAAAACAGGAAATATGTATTTAAAAAATATTTAATACCCCCTATTCCAAAACAATGCCTTAAGGTTCTTCCTCTCCTTCCTCTAATCCATATTTACATCTGTCTTCTCCCACTGAGAGAAATTCACGTCCCAAAAACTCAACATAGTCACTCCTTTGCTCTCTCCTACAATTCATATAAGTGAAGATTAGAATTATTATGCCAACGCCACTACCAAAGCCAAATTTTATAGCATTTTTTTTTTGTCCTCAGAGTATGTCACACTAAGGATACAGTCAGATTACTGTACCACTTTAAAGATACTTTAATTAATTCTCTTTTTCTGTGATTATGGTCTCCATTTGATATATAATTAGGTTCATTTCTTTTGATTAAAATTCAACGTTAGAGCTAAACAATACTCAATTGTGTGGATGTTCCATAGTTTACTCAATCAGTTTCCCATGGATGGGCATTTAGAATGTTCCTAATATTTTCTATGACTAGTAATGACACATTGAATAAACGTTTGTTTTGTTTTGTTTGTTTGTTTGGAGGTGTATCTTCAGGGTAAATTTGTAAATGTGAGAATGCTGGAACAAAGAATAAATGCATGTACAGTTTTGGTAGATATTGCCAGTTCCCACCCAATGGACGACACCAGTTTGCACCACCACCTGGAAAGTCTGAGAATGTATAGCTATGGCTTCCAGCGTGTATTGTAAAGCTCCTGAATTTTTGCCAATATGAAAGGTAAAAAATAGTATCAGTATTTTGCATTTCTCTTATTAAAAGTGAAATTATGCATCTTTTCATATATTTTTATTTATTTTTAAAAACCATCTGCTCCTGCCTTCCCATGTTTCTATTGGGATTTTGGTCGCTTTTCTCTCCCTCTTAATTTTTTAAAAACTTTTTTCCCTTGTACTTTTATCGAGGTGTAGTCGACATAAAAAAATTGCACACACTTAAAATATACAGTTTGTTGAGCTATAACATATATATATATGTACAATGAACATACTGATTATCCCCCGAAATTTCCTCGTGCGTGGCCTTTGTAATTCATCTTTTCTCCTCCCTCGCTCCCATCCCTAGGCAGGCACTGACCTTTCTGTCACTGCACTTTCTTATTCTGCCAGACTTCCTGTTTATTTCCAGGTTTCTCCACGTGGCTAGTGGGGACATAAGCTATTCCCTGTGCTGTGTATACTCTGAGGATCGTTTCATCTGCTCCTTTCCAGTGGTTCTTTCTCTGGCCTCAGGAGGTTTCCTCACAGGCAAGTTCTTACCAGTACTTAGCTGAAGACCCAGGAGGAATCCTCCTCAGGTCTGGGGAGGTCCCTAGCCCTCTCCTTTGCATAATTCTTTCTCCTCTCTGGTACTCTGCCCCACCTTAACTTCCCCAAATTCTCTGTCTCCTTAGCTCAGTGGAGACAGCCTGGCTTTGTTTGGGTTCCCTTTTCCCTTTGCTGTGGCCTGGAAACTCTCTCCAGGCAGTAAACTGGGGCCATCAAAGACATGACTTCATTTGTTTTGCTTCTCTCAGGGCTCATGCACTGGGCTGCTTTTGGTACAGTCTGAAAACCATACTTTCATGTGTTTTTTCTGTTATTTTTTTTTTTGTGTGTGTGTGTGTGTGTTTTTTCCCCAGTTGTTTAAGATGGTTGAGTAATCTAGTCTCCGCTAGTCCATTATAACCACGGGTCCCCATCATGGGTACTTCCCCCCGTTAGGTTTATGATTTAAAAAAAAATATATATTTGCAAGATGAGCTCTTTATATATGACAACTGTTCACATATTTTCTCCTGGTCTGTCATTTATCCTTTTATTTTGCTTATGGCTTTTTCTTTTTCTTCATGTAAAAGGTTTTTCTTTTAATGCAAATTCATTTTCTTTTGTCGCATCTGGATTTCAAGTCATTTTTAGAAAGTTTGTCCCACACTCAGATTATAAAGGAATTTACCTGTATTTTTCTACTACTCGTATCTTTTTTTTGTTTTTTCTTTCTTCTTTAACATTTGATTTGATCTTTTATCCATTAAAAATTTACTCTGGTGCATGGTGAGAAGTATGAATCTAATTGTATCTTCTTCCAAATGACTATCCAGGACACCATTTATTAAAAATCTCATCCTTTTCTAGTGATTTGAGATGCCACTTTTGTTATAGTAACAAAGTAACGTCCATATGTACTTGTGTCTATTTCTGCAATTTCTATTCTGTTCCACTGTTCTACCTGTCACTGGCACTGTGCTCTTTCCATTCTAGTGCTTTCTATTATATTTCAGTTTCTGGTAGGGCTAGTCTCTCCATATAGCTCTTACATTTCTTACTAGTTTATTTTTCCATGTTTCTTTTTCTTTCTTTTCCTCTCTCTCTCTCTCTCTCTCTCTCTCTCTCTCTCTCTCTCTCTCTCTCTCTCTCTCTCTCTCTCTCTCTCTCTCTGTCTTTCGCTTTTTTTGTTTTATAAAGCAAAACATTTTCCTTTGGTCCATCGGCGCCTGAGTCTGGAAACCACTGGAGAATCATCCTACAGGGCTAGGAACCGACTGATAAAATAGTCTCCCCGTCAGAAGACCTGGGCCATATGTACAGGGTTAAAAATATTCACAGAGTAAAAGGAGGAATATAAAGGAGACCTAAAGGTGAGTGTAGTACTTCCGGTGTTTCCCCATGTGTGAAAATTCTTGCAAGCTCCGCGGGAGTGAGGGGCTGCGGCAGGGCAGCGAGGCCAGGCAGACCCCCAGAAGCTGGCCTCAGACGTCCACAGCCAGATGCAGGACTTTGAGCAGCCACAGGGGAGGACAGCTGGGAGACAGTGCGGCTCCCTGACTTCTGAGGCAGAGGAGGGACCGGGAGGGTCCACGCCTTGCCCTGCATGTGTCTGGACAGGGCTGGCCAAGGATTTCTTCTGGACCCTGGTCCAGGCTCCTGGAAGTGGTCAGGTGGTACTGAGGACAAAGCACAACACCAAATGGCAGCTCCTGACCCACAGCCCCCTGGGCGGGACCTGGCTGTGATCCTGACTGACCTACAGAAATTTCTTGGTGTCGGCAGCTAGATCCTCCCCTTCCCTCGTCCAGAGTCTATGGTCTCCAAACGCCTGGGATTCCAGGGAACCCTTCTTGCCTCGAAAGTGGGCTTTGGGGACAGGCTGGGGAGAGAGGGCTCCTGACCGTGTGCCCCACAGAAGAGGTGGTCCCTGCTCAGCCCAGGGGCCCGGCCTCTGACCTCCGCAAGGGGATGATCCTTCCTCACCCTGGAGTCCCAGCCTCTGACCTGCTCAGATTTGATTTCGTGAATGGAACTCTTGGCTGCCACGCACAGGCAGGAGGACCCAGGCCCAGGGAGAAGAGGCAGACTCAACCTGAGCCCTGGAGGTCTGAACCCAGCCTCGAGGCAGAAGAGTTCAGAGGGGCTGGCACAAAATCCCCTGTCGCTAGAAGCGGGTCCCAGGTATTCCGCTTGGCGGGTAGGACGCCCCGGACAGGAGGGAGGGGCAGGGAGGAAGGCCCAGGGGGAGCTGCGCCCGGTGGCTGGCGGCTCCCTGGACGTGGGGTCCTGAGATTCTGGTTCAGGAGTCCTCTGTCCCAGCCTCCCACCTAAAGTACATGTGCAGGGGCAAGCGGGCGAGAGCGGGGCAGTCACACGGCCCGGTCGTGCAGGCCAGCGACCTCAGGCATGAGTGGGGGCTGTGGGTGTCCCCGGAGGCCGTCCAGTCGCTCAGGAAGCCCTGGACTGCTTTGCAGCCACAGGGGAGGACAGCTGGGAGACAGTGCGGCTCCCTGCCTTCTGAGGCAGAGGAGGGTGCACCAGGCGGCACATGGTTTGCCCTCAAGCTGGGACAACGTCACCAGGACCTGCCTGTGCAGGGCGGTAACCTGTCCTGGGTGCGAAGGCTGTTGCGCGTGCACAGCTTGCGGAAGCTGTCAGCAGTCGCGCTGCCTGTGTGGGGAGTACGTAGGGTGCGGGTTCTCTACCATCACGAGGTCCCCGCCAGCCGCGAGGCAGGCAGTAACAGGTCATGACCTTGCGTCCCTCTGGCAGCCCTCTCGCCCTGGCTCTTCGTGAGCTTCTGCCAGCTTGGTCAGCTGGGCTTCCCCAGGCTCCATCCTGACCAGCCTTGGGGAGAAGCGCGGGCCCCTGCCATATTTTTATATGAGCTTTAGCATCAAATGTCCTAACGAGAGAGAGGGAGAGAGAGAGAGAGAGAAGGAGAAGAAAAGAGAAGAGAGGAAACTTGTGGCATTTTTATTGGGAACAAATTACATTGATATATGAACTTGGGGAGAACTGATATCTTTGTTATGTTGACTCATTTTATTCATCTTATCCAGTAGAAAGGTAGGTCTTTCTATTAGTTCAGGTCTATTTTTCATGTTCTTTAGGAGTGTTTAAAAGTTTTTCTTATGTATGAAGTCAGATAATTACGTTCGGGAACTCATCCTAGAAAATGTGCTACACAGCTTGTGGGGACAGAGCCCCAAAAAGCAGTTTCCAGGCTCTCGGCCTCACATAGAAAGGTGCTGGCTCAGGTAGTAAATGGCCATCGACTGTGATCAAATGGCCAGCAGCTGTGGCTAGTTGGCCGTCAGCTGTAACCAGTGAGCCATTAGCCATGAATATAACGGCCGTGGCTAGGCTAGCAGAAAAAAGGGGGAACTAGCAAGAAGATGGTGGCTGAGTCTGCAAGTGGCACAGTGAGGGTTGAGAATTGTGTTGCTCCTGGTTCCTGTGTCTCCAACCCAGCTGCCAGCGAGAGTATAGTGGTATGACTCTCCTACCTATGGCTCCGTGGGTGTTCCTTTTTGGCCTAGCCATATCCTGCGTTCTTATGTGGGGAGTGGGACCAGAGACCCCGCTGGGCGCCCCGCACGACACTTGGCGTAGTCCGCAGGATCCCCTGCACTACACAGCTCATTGCTGAATATCACTATGGTCACCTTCGAAGTGCTCCCCTTGGGAAGCTATGCACCAATGCCAGCGCCTAGTCCACCCTTCAAAGCCATTTTGGAACTCTTTTTTGGAATGGCCATCAGAGCTGTGGTGGTACTACCTTGATGTCCTGAGTGTCATCAACATGTCTTCCTTTCAATATTTCCTTTATCTTCAGGTAAAGAAAGAAGTCATTGGGGGCCAGATCAGTTGAACAGGGAAGATGTTCCAATACAGTTACTTGTTTTCTGGCTAAAGACTCCCTCACAAACAGTGCTGTGTGAGCTGGTGTATTGTCATGATGCAAGAGCCATGAACTGGGGAAAAGTTCAGGTCATCTAACTTTTTCATGCAGCCTTTTCAGCACTTCCAAATAGTAAACTTGGTTAACTGTCCAATTGGTACAAATTCATAATGAATAATCACTCTGATTTCAAAAAAAGGTTAGCAACATCATGGCAACAAGTTTGAGAACTTCATTGTCAGACCTTGTAAGTTTATTCCTAAGTATTTTATCTATTTTTTTATTGCTTTTATAACTGGAATTTCCCCTCCCATTAATGCTATAAAAAGACTCTTACAAAATTTTACATTCATTCCTGGTCTCCCTGTCCCTAAAATAAATAAATATGATTTTACACACTTCAGTTTTAACGCCAGAACCTTACTTAACAGAGGAACAGCAGAGTCAGTGCCACAAAGACGTGGAAGAAAGCTAGGGTGCTCTTTTAACTAGTTATTCTTTGCTTATATACAGGCTATTGATTTTTGTATCTTAATTTTATGTCCTGCTACATTACCAAGTACTTTTATTGTCTGGGTTAGCTTTATTAGTGAATTTCCTGCGATAGTAGGTATACTGTCATATCATCTGCATGTAGACATTGTTTTACTTCTTTTCTGAGTAGTACACGTATGTCTGCTTGTTTTCTGCTGCCTGATTTCAATGCAATACACTGTTGAAGAGTGCTGGAGGTCATGGACATCCCTGCTTTGTTCCTGGTCTCTGTGGGAAGGCCTTTAGTGTTGCCTTATTCAATAAGGTGCTGGCTTTAAGGCTGAGTGGTGTAAAATCATTGTATTTATTTTTGGGGGTGTGTGGGGTATGTTACTTTGTCAGGGCTCTCATAACAAAATACCACTGACTGGGTAGCTTAACAGAAATTTATTTTCTCACAATTCTGGAGGCAAGAATTCCGAGATCAAGCTGTTGGCAGGGTTGGTTTTATTTGAGGCCTCTCTCCTTGGCTTGCAGATGGACACCACTGTGTTCTCATGTTTGAACTTCTGTCTATGTGTCTGTGTCCAAATCTCTTTTCTTATAAGAACACACTCTTCTTATAAAGACATGTTGGATGAGAGCCCACCCTAACCATCCATTCTAACTTAATTATCTTTTTTAAAACCCTATTTCAAAAACACCCCTGGGGTTAGGGCTTCAACATGCAAACTGGGTGGGGGGTACGAACTCAGCCCATAACAGCCCATAAGAGGAATGGGTATAAAATTTTGTCAAAGACTTTTTTTTTTAGCATTAATGGAGATAATCATAATTTTTGTCCTTAGTTATATAACTGTAGTAAATTACTCTAATGGAATTCCTAATATTGAATTATTCTTACATTACTAAAATAAATCTCATTTGATCACAATGTATTATTTCCTTAATGTGGTTTTGAATTCCATTTGCAAATATTTTATTTAGCATTTTTGCATTAAAATTCGTAAGATTGGTCTGCCACTTTTATGTCCTACGTTTAGATATTAATGTTATACTTGCTTTGTAAAAGAATTTGGGAGTTTTGCTTCTCTTCCCATGCACTGGAACACTATATGCCATTGAGATTATCAGATCTTTGATATTTTCAGTCAAATTTGCCTGTGGAATCATCTGTGCTTAGTGCTTTCACGTGGGGGTAATTCCTTAATAACTTTCACTGTGTTTTTATTTCTATTCATCTACATCTTTTTAAACTTTTTGCTCTTTCTGGGATCAATTTTGTAATTGCATTTTCAGTTCATCTGGGTTGCCACATGCATTTACAAAGTAATCAGTTCATCTGGGTTCCCACATTCTTTACAAAGTAATCTCTTCTGACTTTAAAAATATCCTGTTTTAATGGTTATTTCTCTGTTGCAATTTATTTTGTGGAAACCTGTTGACATTCATGCCTCAAATGTTTGGTTTCAACTCTGTCCTTTGACGAACACCTATTTTTTGGTTAGTGACATTATTTCATTCTTGAAAACCATATCATTAAATTAAAAACATGCCATAAATTAAAAAAAAATTCTGTGACTTTTGATGGAAAAATTACAATGTATTCCATCTCACCCCAAGATAACAGGTAGAAAAGAAAAACAAAAACTCAATTGAGTGATGTAAACGTAAGTAATAAACAACAGTTTGAAAGTAAATTTGGATTGTTCATAAAATGTAACATGATAAAGATTTCGTATAGTCTCCAAAGGAGAAAGATGATTTGATAGTGGATGGTGGAGGAAGGGGCCAGGGAGTCATTCTTTGAAAGGTGCATTTTTCTTTCTGCATGATCTTCAATTTTTTTACCTTAAGGAGGCTCATGATTGGTTTGCACTTTAAAAGGGAGTAATAGCAATTAAAAACACCTTCAAGGCAAAATCAAAGGTAAACATTACAATGCTTTGAAACACATGTGGAAATAATCCATGCAGACCACAAACTGTAGAGTATAGATGTGTTTGGCACAGATAGATCTGCTTAGCAAAACATTTTGTATCATCCAGTAGTTGGGCTAAATTCAGATTTGCTCCATTAGAAATTTCCTGACCAGAAATATGTTGAATAAATTGGTGACTGCCTTTTCTGAAACTGTAACATTGAAATATCACATTTTGCAGTGAATTCAATTAGTGTGTTTTTGGGAAATAAATATAGTGACACCAAGAAAAAAATGAGAGAATTTGAAAGGCAGCATAACTTTTCAAGAGGTATTATGGTAAATTGTCACTGAAATCAATAGTCATTATATGCATTGAGTTTGTATTTTAATGGTATTATTTTAATGAATAAGCACAGCTAAAATTATCACATCCAAGTAGTTTATTTTGGTAGGGATATTGATGATACATCCAATATATTGCTTCTTTAGACACTGAAAATTTCTTAGGCTGGTAATCACACCCTTTCAAGCTTAAACTCATCCTTTCCTGTATAAATCATCCTTGATTTATACTTCTCATAACTCTTGGGTAAAATTCAAATTTCTTAATTCAGTCAAAAGATCCTCCACATTCTGGTTTTCACAAATCTCTCCAGATCTTTCATTTTCTTCCCTTCCCCTAAAACCCCATGTTTTAGCTATGTTGAAATGTTTTGCCTTTTGAGAATTCGACCTACTCTGTCTCACCCCCTGGACTTTGTAAAAGCTGTTTCTTCACCTTAAACACTCTGTCTTTTGTTTTTCTCCTCATTCTCTCCTACGGAGGAGTCTCAGCTTAAATTCCATTCTTTCAGAAGGTCTTCTCTGTCTCCTAAGTCGGGTCAGCCATTAGGTTTCTTTGCTGTGTGCTCCTGCAGTACTCTGTATTTCCTTAATTACAATAGCCTTTATTATAATTGCTTACTTCGTTATATGCCTTCTGATCTCTCAAGCTCCAAAGCGGGCACTGTTCCTCTTACTCACTCCTCTTTTCAGCATATAACAAGCTCTCGGTAACTATTAAATAGATAAAAGAATAAATAGGTACACAAACTATTTCATTAAATGCAGTTGTCTCTGGTATCTGCAAGGGATTTGGTTTCAGGAGACATACACACACACCCACATATCCCATAATTCTCGGATGCTCAAGTACCTTATGTAAATGGCATAGTATTTGCATAGAACCTATGCACATCCTCCCGTATATGTACTTTAAATCATCCCTAGATTACCTATAATACCTAATACAATGTCAATGCTATGTAAATAGTTGTTATACCGTATTGTTTAGGGAATAATGACATGAAAAAAAATATCTGTACATGGTCAGTACAGACGCAACCATCATAGGCCTAACTACCCTGTTTCCCTGAAAATAAGACCTAGCCGGACAATTAGCTCTAATGCATCTTTTGGAGCAAAAATTAACAAAAGGCCCGGTATTATATTATATTATATTGTATTATATTATATTATATTATACCCAGTCTTACATTATAGTAAAATAAGACTGGCTCTTATGTTAATTTTTGCTCCAAAAAATGCATTAGAGCTGATTGTCCGGCTAGGTCTTATTTTCGGGGAAACACGGAAGGTAGTTTAAGTCAGCAGCAGTATAAAGTGTTTTGTTTCCCCCCCCCCCCCCCATTTCCTGATTTGAAGTCAGTTGAATCCCTGGATGTGGGAAAGCAAAGATGCAGAGGGCAGCCTCACTATATGTTTCTTTAAAGCGGAGGTGTCCAAACTACGGCCCACGGGCCAACTGCAGCCCGCAATCCATTTTTAATTGGCCCGCAGCAAATTCCAAAAATATATTTAGTTTACTTAAATAAACCAGGTGAAGCAACACATACTTCACCTCGAGTGAGTGGCCCAGCTGTTGTGTATTTTACCGCGTATGGCCCTTGGTGAAAAACATTGAAAAAAGTTTGGACACCCCTGCTTTAAAGGTATGTCAACTCTATCATTTAAACAAAATTGTTATTTGATACAAAAATTCATTTATTTGTATCTGTATCTGTCTCCCTGCAATGAGAATGAAAGAATTCTGAGGCATAGGCACAAAATAAATAATGCCTCCTGGCTGTCACAGTTCACGCTTAAAAAAGCATGTATACATTTTAAATGCTGTTGATGTAATCCTTTAGCCTCTTTTGAGAATTGGCATAGGAAAGTTGTTAAAAATATTGTACTTTATTTTTATAACCTAAAACCTCTTTTAAAGCAATATCTTTCCCATAGAGAAGGTATTTTGGATAAAAATAGGATGATTGTTGAGCAAATTGGAGGTTTGGGGGAGCATTTTCAGTAGTTGTTGATTTATTTAAGGATTGAACAGGAAATTTAAATTAGGTTCTTAACTCTTTCTTTTGAAAGAATGCACACATTTAAGGTGTATTATTTACAACTTTATTTTAGAGATTTAACAATATTTTTGGTCTCCATGGTTTTATTTTATTCATATTGCAGTTTGATCTAGTCTGTAGTATTTGGAAAAAATATCATGTTTACAATGTTGACGAATATGGTGTGAAAGCACTCAAATGATTTTAAAAGATGACTTAAGAGCTATGGAGTAATTAGCCTAAGCCTGTATTAAATTAAGAAAAAAATATTCTTTCACTGTTTTAAACAGCAAAAGAGCTCCACCTGGTGTTGAACAAAACTACGTATAATTTTTATTTGATGAGATAGAATTGTTCGTTTTCTAAAAATTGTAATTCAAAATGCTTTTCTCAGTAGTCTATTCTTTTTAGAGTAATGCTCTTGATATCGTTCCCCGATTATGTGAAATTCGTTCTTTTATGAACTAATGCATTTCTGATAAAAGCAGGCCTTCCCTTTAATGTTTTAAAGGGTTTTAGAAAAGTCCCTCCTTCACCCTGCCTTCCCAGCTGTGCTAGGTCTCTAAGAAGGCTCCTCCCAAACCAGAGGGCCCCAGCTGCTGTGCTTGTAAATCCATCTATCCTAAGGTTTGCGTCCAGGCCACACCTCCCATTGCCTACTCCCGCCAATACTGAGTGCAGTGATAAACTGAGGCAGACCAGGCCCTGGAAGACAGGTGGGACTCGTTTGTGGGCCCACTTTGGCCCCATGGTTTTTGCCAAACCTCTTTTTGACTGCACAGCTGTCTCGGATGCACCTATTCAACCTGCTAGCGATCTCTCGTTCTCTCAGATTAGATTTGCATGCAGTCTGACAACTTTACCAGTCTTTCCCAGCTCCCTCATTTCTTTTTACACAAGCATTTCCTTGTAATAAAATCCTTGCATGTTTAATCCTGTCTTCGTTCCTGCTTCTGAGAGACCCCAAACTAACACAATATCCATTCTGGAAGTTTTGTAGAAAATGTGGAAGTAGAGACATTGGCCTCATTTTCTGATGTCTGAGTTGTCTAGTATATGGTTCGTATGCATTAAAGTAGATTGTGAGATCTTCAACTCAGGTCTCAGACTCTCTTAGCTTGGCTGTTTAGTACATGTGTGGAAAAGGGCATGTGTGTTGTGAGGCCACTCGGCTCTCTGGTGCTCCATGGCCGAAGCAGGCATGCTAAATTAGCCAACCATCTTGTTTGCAGCAGTCAAAAGGGTGAGATGAGTCAAGGCAAATCCAACTCCTAGAAAAACGCCTTCATGGATTTAAAAAAAGAAAAAAAAAAAGAATCTATGGAGAAACTTTACTGTCGTCTTTGTATGCACACAATCAATTATATCAGTATTACACTTTCGTATTAAATGCTGGTGATTTAAATGCAGATTGAGATTTGTTTGGCTTTATCATTGAAATAGGACATACATTACTGGAATATTCTAAAGAATAATCAATACTCTGGGGTGAAAGACACTTTCCAATTCCTGATAGAAAAGTAGTGAGCACCAGTAACTTACAATTTCTGGAAACTGCTCAGGGTTTTTGTATCGTGGTATCGTGGTATGTTCTTGGTTTACTTCCGTCTCACTGATACTGACTCTAAGATGTAATACAATTCTAGAAAAATAAAACTTCACACTACTTTGCAGTGTGTTATAGTGGAAAGAACCATAGCTTACAAGATAGAATATCTGTATTTGAGTTAGCTTCACTACATGATAACCCTCTTTTAGCCTCAGTTTCCTTACCTGTAAGATGAGGACACAAATCTTTGACTCTTTCACACAGTCATTAGGTTTAAATAATTCACATAAAAGCATGGAGTAAACTAAAACACACAGCATATTAAGATTACACTATTGTTGTTTAATTGTATTCCTAAAAAATTATCTGCTAAAGTAGGTATATACCGTGTTTCCCTGAAAATAAGACCTAGCCGGACCATCAGCTCTAATGCATTTTTTGGAGCAAAAATTAACATAAGACCTGGTCTTATTTTAATATAAGACTGGGTATAATATAATATAATATAATATAATACTGGGTCTTATATTAATTTTTGCTCCAAAAGATGCATTAGAGCTGATGGTCCAGCTAGGTCTTATTCTTGGGGAAACACGTAGTTATTCTGACCTTGTATAGGAGTTATAGGTTTCATAGTCTATGCTAAGAGATTTCATAAATAAAAATATTCTGAAGCATTATTTAAATAAATAAAATTGGCCCTATTTTACTTTGCTACTTTCACATAAAATATATAAATTGTTTAATAATAAAGAAAACATTTGATCATTTAACCAATCTTTTAAAGGTTAAAAATGGAAACAAAAGTGAGTACAAATCTAAACTGCGTGAAAGATATATTAGGTTGGTGCAAAAGTAATTGCGGTTTAAAAGGTTAAAAATAATTGCAAAAACTGCAGTTAACTTTTTGCAACAACCTAATAGATGAGATGAAGAAGTAAATCTCCCCCTTCAATTTTGGATGGTGCTGTTGGTGGTGGAAGGGAGACTATTTATACTTACCTGACAGTTAAGGTAAAGAATGAAAGAAGACAATTTTATTTAGTGTAAATATGAGCAATAAAAAAATTTTTGCTCTAATACTTTTTTTAGCATGCTTTTTTGGAGGTTTTTATGAAAACACATTAAAATGTTGCTTATCTCCACAAATTCTATTATAAAATTGTATCTGACAGTGTTATTCTATGATAACTAAATATTGTTCATAAATTATGCATTTATAACTAAACCACAGTATAATTATACCATTTCACTTTATCCTTTATGTTTTATGCAACTATAAGTGTGATAAGTGTAACATTATTATGAAGGAGCTCATTGAGGCATCCTTATTCTGGTTACTTTAAACAAAAAGAGAAAATAATATGGTACTGGAATCTCACACAGATTCCAAGGAAATCTTGAACATTTAGGCCTTGGGCTGGTAGGAACAGGCAACTCTGGGGATCTAGGGAGCAACTTTTTATCTCCTCTTCACTCTGTCCAAGATTCCTATTTCTCAAAGTCTGGCCGAGGCTGCGATCTGTGCCCACCCCTTGGTCCTGAGAAGGTAAAATACCCTACACGTGGTACCAATTTGATGCACTGGGAGCGGGGTGGAAGTAGAAGGATACTGTGCAGGAAAATATAACAAATACCCCTTATTTGATGTATTCAACTCAAATGTTTTCCGATGCTTGTCTTTGTTTGTGGTAGTTATAATGATTTTCCTAGTTCCTGAGATGATATGCAGTCATCTGTAGGTTGTGACAAACTCAGATATCCACCAGCATGCTTTTGATGCCCCTGCTTCTTCTCTCTAAGCAAATACTGCATTAGATAGACCAGCCACTGGTTCGTGACCACTCAGGCATTGACGTATATTATTCTTATTATGATTGCCACTGTGTAAAGTTAAGGCAAGGCAAACGGGAACATTGAAGGTTTGACACATGTCCAGGTAAATTATGTTCCTTTACTGCTTTCTGTCTTCACCATGTCCATTACCAACAGGGGCACTCGAGCAGAAGCAGAAGATGCCCATGGAAACAGTGTTTTATCTTCTAGAGAGAGAAGCTCTGCATATACATGCCCATGGACAGGGCACAAGTATGGTGTTGGGGACTAATTCCTTGTATATTTCTGCTTTAAGAATGACTTCTGTAACTACTGTAGTTTGGAGTTAGCTAGAAAGGTAGTACTAAAAGGGAGGATGTGTGTTCCAGGTGTGTCAGCTGCCCCATATCTGAAAAACTCTCAGAACAGCTCTGATTTCTACACCCTTTACATTAAAATATTAACCTGTTATGTAGGTAGGGTGACATTTGACCAAATGTCTTGCTACTCTATTTTTGGGTAACATTTAAAATATTATACAATTCCAATTCTATTGTTTATTAGTTTACTTTTCGAACAGTTACAAAAATATTTACTTAATTTGTTATTAAAACTGATATTCCAGCAACAAACACTAGAGGGCATTCATTGCTCTGTTCAAAAACATTTGTACAATGTTTTTATACTTTCCAATGCAATTTGTTCATATGCTTGAGAAATAAATTTGAAAATTTTCGTTTTCAAAAATATGTCACCATATTACTGAATACTAAAAAGGAAAAGCAAAAACAAAAAATGGATGAGTGGGCCACAGAGCATAAGAATACTCAGTGTACGCTGAGATTATAATGGAAACAAATCTTTAAATAATTTTTAATGTGACTTGATTTCTCTTAAAATATGTCAACAAATAATACAAAATAATAAGTTTTTAGAATTTCTAGCATAGATAGAAAAACAAACTTCATATAACTTTAGACTTACCTTTGCTTAAATGCACATGGAATTTAAAAATACAAAAAATAAATTATGATGTAGAAGTAACGAGTTAAATGAATCTATACATTACCCATTATTATTTTCTTATAAAGTATCACTGAAATTGCCCCAATTTTATTTCCATTTTTAGTCTTTCTTGTTATACTTACCTAGTCTCTTGCTCTCTACACAATTTAACATATTCATTTATGAATTAAACTTTTTTAATTAAAATTTATTGGGGTGACAATGGTCAACAAAACTACAAAGGTTTCAAGTGTACAATTCTGTAATACATCATCTATACATTGCATTGTGTGTTCACCACCCAGAGTCACTTCTCCTTCTATCACCATATAGTGGGCACATTCTCCATGTACAAGGTATTATATTGGGTATATAGCAGTTCTCAAAATATTGTGTGTATGCCACTGCAAAGTGTGTTCAAATAATTTGAGACTAAATACAAATCCTCACAGACTGTTACTATGGAGATGACTGAAAGAAGCACTTTCTTTTAGCCTCAATTTCTTTTGGATGGTTTATTTTAGGCTGAACATATGGCTAAATATTTATTTGCTTGATTTGGTACCACAATATGTAGATAGGTATCACAATTTTATAGATAGGTAACTTTATAAAACCACATGACTTAACAAAAATCAAGAAAACAAACATTTTCTTAGCATTTGTACCCCTAATTTTTTTATTTATATGTGAGAAAAAAATCGTTTTCTAATCTGAGTGTCACAAACATAAATCTTAACATATTCCATCTACCTTTAGGAACTCATTTTTCATATCAAGGAAGACTCTAATGAAAGTTCAGTAAATTGAAATAATATGTATGAAACTCTTCAATAAGTATCAAGTGCCGTTTAAACGCAAGAAGTTGTCATGTTGGGGTTTGAATTTTGACTTGGATATTTACAAACTCAGTGTTTTCATCTGTAAAAATGGGGATGACAACTCATTTTGTGACTCTCCCCACCCCTTTTCCTACGGTGCTTTCCTGAGCAATGATAATGTAGTTGATGGATAGTGTGAAACTATGTCAGAAGGTGGGAGAGCATCTGAACAAGACAGATAAAAACAAGGGAAAATTATGTCAAGTAAGGGAAAATGATAGCACTGTAAGAATGAATATTTTTCAATTATATTGTAATGCTGACAATCTAAAGATAAGAAAAAAGCTATAAAGAGATATTTGCAACTCTTTTAAGTCACTCACCTTGCAATATATTGGTTTTCACATTTCTGTATATGGGTTATCTGTTTTATAAATTATTCCAACATGGTTTGGAACTTCCACTGGCTTCTTTCAATCAGCACTGTTCCCAGTCTGTCTCCTATGCACTGTGGGATTAGAAAATGTAATAATAGATAAAGGGAAACATAATTAGAAAAGAGTATCAGTTAGCATTCAAAGTAAAACATACGACTTTTGGAATATTCACTTTTTTTTTTTAACTTTAGTGTAGATAATTAAGAAGTTTAATAAACTTGCCCTTTCTTGAGTGTGGAATTAGCTCTGAGACAGCAAAGCACTGTTTTTGTAAAAAATGGCTCTGTTTTAGAGTCAGTGATTTTGTTCAAATATTACAGATGTCTTTGGTGTGGGATGGGTGGTTTATTCTGGCAGGTAGCTCGTGGTGACCTCAGAATCCAAACAAGCATGTTTAGTTTAAAAAAAGCATATTTAATTGTATAATTACTTTGATGTAATCTTAATCATTATTTTACATTGAAATTTCAAATGACATTTTAAAGAGGCTGAAATTTTTAGGTTTATTGGAAAGAAGCAATAATTAAAAAAAAATTTGAGAAACAAATCATGGACTGTTTTCTTAGCACAAATGATCTTTTGTTTTGAAAATGGGAGCACTGCAGGATTCCTGGGCATATAGAATAGAATTTGATCTTTGAAAATTTTATTTATCCACATTTTGGGAGGGACTATACTTTAGAAATGGGGCATATTTGGAGTTTTTTTTTTTGATAATATGCTGGGCATTTCCTCTGGGAATAGCCTGGGGCCCACAGGCAGGTTCTCCTGTGGATCCTTTGAGAACATTTTTGTCTTCTTAAGCTACCAACATTATCTTGAGCCTCTTTCACCCTCAGCCTGCCCGTGATCTCCTGACCAAAATCTTTAATGACCCACCAGTGTATCTGAAATTGAGTACGTTATTTTTCAGCCTGGTATTCCTGGTATCCCTTCATAATATACCTGCCCAATATAACTCCTCATGGGTTCTTATTCCAGTCTCCACACTTCAGTCAAACCCATTCATTTGCTTTTTTCTAAAACTATGCCACATTTTTTCACCTTTGTGCATTTGCTCTTGCTGTGCCACTTACTAGGAATACTCTCCACTTCCATCTGCTAAAATTCTATCTATCTTCAAGGTGCATCCAAATACCAAATCCTTGATTAAGCGCCCCACTTCTCGTTTGGATATGACACCCCCTTTTCTGAATTATACATTTAGCTTATGCCTTTACCAGGTCTCTTGACCTGCTTCATATATTAATAGTTATTTTATATTCTGGCCTTGAGGACAGAAGGAGTATCTTATCCATGGTTTTATCTTTTCATGCAGTGTCCAAAACAGAGGTGGACTCATAGTGTGTACTCAACAAGTATTTGTTGAATTGAGGTTAACTTCCAAATCTACCCATGAACTTTCTATGGGCTCATGTCCCATGCATTTAGTAGAACTGTAATAATGAAATTATAGGTGGATTACCTGAAAAATAGGCATACTTTTAAAGATAAATATTATAAATTCTAAAAATGTGCTTTTCAGGAATTGCTTTTACTTTCATTTCACAATGAGAAATACAATCTTTTTTATTCTCATTATTTTCTTACTGATTTGGGGTGATTTTTAAAGACTGAAGTTTTTTTCCTTTCCTTTTTCTTTCTTTCTTTTTTTTAACACCTTACAGTTCTGGAAACCATATTATAAAAGGAATTGTTACAATGTAGATCACGTTTTGCTTTGGAACAGTATAATTCTCAGACACTCCATGTGTGCCTGATCAAGGACTTTGGCCTCATTGAATATTGAGTTCCTTAGTTCATCTGTGGGGAGGTTGTGAAGCTTCTGGATTTTAATGAAACTTATAAATAGAAGGCCAATATTTATATTGAAGAATGTAACTCCAGAATGGGTAGAAATCCTGGTATTGACTGGTTATTGCATTCTCTTCTCAGTACGAAAATGTTCTAGGCCAAGTTAGGATCAGACAGTTGCTTGAAGATGCTGGGGTCAATATGAGCAATCAAATGATCCTAAAGAATTTTGTCAAGTTCTGGACACTTGTGATCTTTTTCACCAAGTGGACCTGATTTTACAGGACACCCTCTCTCCAAAGTCTTTTCCAGAATCCATGTAGACCACAAAGTGTGTCAGGATGGGGAGAATTTAGTGGAAAGCGCTTTCTATACCAACAGTTATTTGCAGCTCCAACTTCTTTTCAGAGGGAAAAAGGATGGATTCATTCCTGCCGCATGTTTACTGATGTCTGCAGTTCGTGACTTTGGGGACTTCCAACACTAAAATACACCCACTTTACTTCGCGTAGACACATTATAAATCATTATAATTCTGTTGACTTCACTTTTGCAGTCCAGGTCTAAATGTCTAACTGTCAGTTACGTGGTGTTATCTGTGTGCAGCGTGGACCTCTTAACTTGGTAAGACACTTAGATTTCCTTGGTGTGTCCACCCTTTGGCTCCTTGAGCTCTGATTCTGACGGAATCACATGTATGAATCATCTCATGGCAAGTTATTGCTCATTATCTTATGCAGATAGTGAATCCTACTCATTTTATGATTCCAAATGCACAGAACCATTCACTTTAGAAAATAGGAGGTACCTTATGAATGGTTCAATTCTTTTATTTGAGGTCAGTTTTTAATAGTTAGACTTTTAGAAAACCTTAACCCCAATTCTGTAAGTTGTTCTTCTGGACTGTAGTGGTTACGTGGTAGTATACCTGATTAAAATATGTGGCCAATTATATATAGTCTACAGGGAAACAATAAACGGATTAAGTCTTGCTGTGATAACAGTGTCCTGTTAAATTTTCCAGAATAAGAATAATACACAGGACTTTATAAGTAATCAGTTTACATACTATACTGTTCATTAGTGTGCATTTCTTTTTAATTGTTATAGCATTTCCTTAATAACTCAGTCATTTAAACAATTCTACATATATAAAATTTGATGAAGTCTGAAGAGAGATTATCAAGAATAATTGCAAAACTGTAGAAACCACACAAGACAAGATGAAGAAGGAATATTTAAGAGGTAATATGTGTTTGGGGTGGTATATTTGTATGCATGCACGTAGGTGTGTGTGAAATCTTTTTGCTGGTACAGGTTTGATATTACATTATAAATAGAAATAGTCCATTAAAAAATCAGTCCAAGGGAGAGAGTGGTATCACAGAAGTCCTTAGATTGCCTGGATAATGAAGTGTTAGCTGAGACACTTTGAATAAATGCCAACTCCTTTGGGGAAAGATTTGGACCAAGTCTTGGTTACACTTTGTTGAGCACACAACTTGAACACATGCCACCGATCTGGCTGATTCTGAGTGTAATTTTTCTTAGCTTAGCCATAAAACAGGTCTTCCGTCAAACATGATTCCAGCTACTTGCTCGATTTTAGCCTATGTGAGATTAGTTGGCAAGCAGGGCACCATCTAAATATTTAAAAAATCATGGAGAACGTTATAAGAAAGAAGCAACAGTAATAGTATGGTGGACTTTTTAATTGGGTGAACCTTTGACCTAGTGGGTATATGTCTGAGAATATAAGTTATCCATTAGTGTTCACCCAGAGAAGCAGAAGTAGGAGATCTATATTATGAGAGTTATTGCAAGGAGTTGGCTTATGGGTGGTGGGGGCTGGTTGGGCAAGTCTGAAATCTGTAGGGCAGGCTGTCAGGAAGGGCAGGCCCAAACATTTGGTCATGCATGAGCTGAAGCTGTAGCGCAGAGGCCGAGCTTCTCCAGGGGAGCCGCAGCTCTTCTTCTGAGGCCTTTTAACTGAGCTCTTCTTCTGAGGTCCACTCAGATTGTCTAGGATAACTTCCCTTACTTTAAGTCAATCGATTATGACTTCAATCACGTCTACAAAATGCCTTCACAGGAAAATCTCGATTAGTGTTTGATTGAATAACTGGGGACTGTAGCCTAGCCAGGTTGACATAGCAAAAAACTATCATGTCAACCTAGGGAAATAAGCCTAAATATAGAAAAGCTTAATGTACACATCTGTTCACTTTTGCTAAAAACCCAGGAAATATAAAATATTGAATAATATTTTACAAATGGTTAAATTAGGATACATTTACACAAGGGATATTGTGTTATTAAATTGATTTTTTAAGTTGTATGGAGGATTTAAATTTTTATAATTAAAAAAATCAGGAGACTTATGTATGATTATATTTTTTTAATTATTTGAATGGAAAAAATGGATCCAGCAAAATGTTAGTAAAGATATCTTGGGTTGATAACACTATTGTAGACTTTTTTCAAATTATCTCTAAGAAGCACGTATTACTTATATGATAGGAAAAATTAACATTCTAAAAATGATTGTTCTGAAGTTTCAAAATATGCTGGACCAAGAACATTTTATTATAACTAAGCCAGTTGATTTTCTAAATATTTGGCCAATAGATTTGTTTATAAAGTTGTTATTAAAGATGCCTAAACCTTTATGCCGTGGTCACTATCAAAAATTAGGGTACAACTTGCTTGATGCCCTTTTAAGAAAGGCAGGGAAAAAAAAAATACAGGTCTCAGATTTGTAGAGGTTCTTTATAACAGGCAAAAACAGGAACTTCTCAGGCTAATTTATTTGTTCAAATGCATTCTGCTTTAATGAAACCTGCTGGAGAAAAGTTCAGAGTTATAACAGATGAATTACTTAACGTCCATTCCACTTTATTAGAAATGACAAAGAATTCCTCGAGGTGGATCATGTTATTGCAGATATAATTGCATGGAAAGGTGTGTGTACCCCTTTAGGATATTTCATACTTCACTTTTAAGTGAAAAATGCACAATACAAAACTATATACTCTGTATGATCCTAACTATGCAGAAAGTGTATGTTTGCATGTGTGTGTATGTGTGTGCACATGTATGTATTTGTGTGTGCGTGTGTGTCTGTGTAATACAACAAATTGTTAGAAATTATGTGTGGGTGGTGAAATTATTGTTATATATTTTTTCTGCATTTTCCAAACATTCTACAGTGCGTTACTGTTATAATCATATAAGCATTCTTTAAAAATAGTCTCTAGAAATTCATGTGCCTTTTAAACACAGGCATAAAGCTTTTTAAGTATGCATCTAAAAAGAATCTAGACGATATTGTGTAAAAAATGCTAATGAACTTTTTTGTACCTTGTAAGTGGGACGCAGAAAATAATACAAGTGGGACTCAGGACTTTTGTATCGAGAATTAAGAACATTTGGTTTCTAACAATGACTTGTAGATAAGTATTCAGTAAATGTGGAATGAATGAATGATCTCCACATGCCCCTGCGTGTGTGATGTGCTATCTCCTTTCAATCCTATCGGCTACATCCAACTCACTACCCTTTACCTCCCTCTAGCACCCCACTTTTGAATCCCCTCCTGGGCTGAAAACTGCCCATGGGCAGGGCCTGCTTCAGATATATACATTTTTTTCTGGTGTCTAGCTCAAAATTTAGGACATATTGGTATTTAGTAAAGGGTAGCTTAAATAAGTCATTTTATTTATCATTGACAAAATTATACGCATGATAGAATGTCTATAAACGTGAATGTTCCTCCTTTTGACAGCTTTTTTTTTTTTTTTTTTGATTTTCAACATCAAGAACTCTTGTTCTTTGTTAGAATAATTAGCAAAAACAGTACAGAAAGAGGCAAGCACCCCGGGAACTAGGCCATAGTGCTAGGAATTCTTTGAAAAGGGGTCTTTCTGCCCGATTCTGACCCCTCCTCATGCCAGAAGGGACATTATAAAGTCGATTCTCTATTTGGGAGCACATCTGAAAAGAGTTCTTACAGATTTTCCTTGGACCTGGAATTAAATTTATAACACTTGCTTGGACTATTGGAGCAAAATAAACTCTATCAACTTAAAACGTAAGAAAAAAATCTGAAAATTTTATTGTCAATAGAGACAGAGATGAGTGTATTCCTATGTTACGGGTTAGTCCATATCTTCATTTAGCTCAAGGTGAGGAAGACTAAGAAGAAATATCAAAACCTATATCCCATTCAGCTTTCCATTCAAAGAGAAGCAAGCAATCCCTTTAAATGGAAGAACAGAACGCAGCAGGACTGCATTCACAGAGAGGACTTCCACGTCTCCTAAAGGCTCCCAGCCACGTTTTCTCCTTTTTACTCCATGGTAGGAACTCTGAAGTTGGCTGAGTAAATTCTGGCCCAGCTTAAAATGCTTTCTCCCCCAAGTCTTTCTACAACCAGTCAGATATATGTCTGAATTAAAAATTTTCCTTCTGAATAAAGCTAGAAGAAAGGAAAAATAATGTTCCTTTCAGTTGAAGTAATTAAGTTTCCTAATGTTTTTGTTCCTTTTTTTTTAAGAAAGGCGGTAACAGACTGCCCTTTTGATCCTTGATCCACTCTTCATGGGTCTTTGTTTCTTTCGTTTTTAATGTTTATGTTTATTTTGTAACAATCTTGAATTTACAGAATATGTTTTAAGTGGTAAGAACTTTTATTTTTTCAACCATTTGAGTGTAAATGGCCTACATGATGTCCCATCAGCTTTGAATTCTTTAATAAGTATTTTCTACAAAGGCATTCTCTTATAAATACAACCATTAAAATCAGGAAATTAACAATGATACATTACGCTCAGTGCTCTTAGGGTGTCACTGCTTATAGACCCCTTCTCAGTGAACAGTATAGGGCATGTGTGTACATACAGTTGACCTTTGAACAACACGGGTTTGAGCTGTGTGGGTCCACTTGTATGTGGATTTTAAAAAAATTATTTCAATTACAGTTGACATTTAATATTATATTAGTTTCAGGTGTACAGCATAGTGGTTTGACATTTATATAATGTATGAAGTGATCTCCCCGATAAGTCTAGTACCCACCTGGCACCATACATAGTTATTGCCATATTATTGACTATATTCTCTATGCTGTACTTTGCATCCCATGATTATTTTGTAACTACTGATTGTCCTTCTTCCCACCGTCCCGCCTCCCTTCCTTCATTTCCCATTTCCTTCCTTCCTTCCTTCCTTCCTTCCTTCCTTCCTTCCCTCCTTCCCTCCCACTTTCCTTCTTTTTTATTTCTTTCTCTCATTCATTCATATATTCAACTGTCAAATATTTACTGAGTTCCTACTATGTACCAGGCATACTTCTAGACTCTGGAAATCCAGATAGGAACACGATCAAGTCTTTTCCAATGTGGAACTTACTTTATAGTGAGTAGATGTACAAGAACAAACCTATATGTCATATATTAGGGCAATAAATACTGAGGGTATGGGGATAGAGACTGATTGCTTATGGTAATTATGATCAGGGAAAGCTTTTCTGATAGGAGACTGGTGCCAAATTAGGGAGCAAGCCATGTGAACATCTAGGAGAAGGTCATTCAGGGAAGAGAAGAGAGCAAGTGTAAAGACTGTGTTGGGATTGTGCACTATGTATTCAGTGGAATAACAAGAAGACTTGTGAGGCTGGGGAGGGCTGGGGAGACAGTATTGTAGGAAATGAGAGAGGGGAGGCAGGGGAAGAGATCGCACGTTTGAGTATATATTTTCCATGGGTTAAATAGAAGTTGAGGGCTCAATTAGTTATGGTGGCAGGCATTTAACCATGATGATCTTATTTGAGAATAGTTTATATATATATATATATATATATATATATATATATATATATATATATACATATTCATATATATATATGAACTATCATTCATATATATGTATGAGCTATCATATATATACATATATATGAACTGTCATTCATATATGTGTGTGTGTGTGTGTGTGTGTGTGTGTATGTATCAGAGGTACCAAAAAAATGTATACAAGTGGACACTTTGGTCAACGTTGCTCAAGCAGCAGTTCGCCATAATTAGAAGTGTCTGGACTCTGAGGGTAACCACTTTGAGCACCTCTTGTCAATGCAGAAGTCAAATGTGACTTGTATTCATCTTTTGTTATTGGTATATATTGAGTATTAAAATTTTAATAGTTTTTTTCTTTCTTAAAATGTGTACATTTTTTGGTACCCGCTGTATACATATATATAAAATCTAGAGCACCATGATGAAATCTTAAATGTAGGAGCAGATTTTGTGCTTGTACAGTATTTTACATGTAAAATATTTGAATTAGAATTGAAATGAGAAGAAATTACAGTAATCGTCAAGTAACATCTTGCATAGATGAGTCAGTTGTGATTTAGAAAAGATAATCATAACAATAGAATCCCTGCTATAGCATTCTGTGCCAAGCACTCTGCCGAGAGCTTTATACATGAAATCCTCACAGCAACCCTGTGGGGCAGGCATTATTATCCCCATTTTCACGATAAGGACACCCAGGCTGAGAGAACTGAAGGAACTTAGACAAGATCAGAGCCCATATAAACAGCCAAGGCATGATTCAAAGGCAGAGGCAATCTCCCTCTTGAATTGCAGCATGATTGCTTTAAACGGAAGCTTTCTGATGGTTAATGTTTTATATTTAGACACTTAACATATTCCAGTATTTAGACTCCTTAGCTTTGGAACAAGCTAGTTGTCCTTTGCTTGACTCCAAAACCTGGGGTTTTGACCACTGTGTTGTACTGCTCGTAAGTGATAATGTGTTCCAAGTTGAGAGTTTGAATAGTTGGGTCTCAAACCACAAACCAAAGTCATTATACTCCCAGTTTGGTATTTTTTACAGGATGCCACCCTGCTCTTTGAACACCCCCGCCCCGACTCCTCCAACCAGCAAGCCCTGGACCACTCAGGGACGCGCAGAGGTGTGGATGCCTTTCTCTCTTAGTTGCTCCTGCTGCCGTAGCCCTGTCTTCAGATCACTAGTTCCTCCAACCATGAGTGATTGCTTGAATTTTGTTCGAGGTCACCTTCACCTTTTTCACTTGCCCTAAATTTGTTTGGATGTTGGTCTAAGAATGTTCCCAAAGTAAACTACACAGAGATTAGGTAAAATAATTCTATCAATAACTTTTTGTTTTTTTTCTGGAGTTATTAACAAGGGGAGAAATTGGAGAAAAGACAGAGAACATTTAATGGTGCAGATCATATTGTTCTGCCAGGAATTCTTCCTTGTTTTAATTCTTTCCTCCCGAGACAACATTTTAAAGAACATTCAAAAGGAAGACATAAAAGGCTAACATCTTTGGAGAAGAGAAATATGTGTTATCTGAGCAGAATAACCTGGACGAACATTTGCAAATGACATAATAAACATCAGAAATGCTGAAACCAAAGAAAAGCAGGTTATAGCCTTCCAAAGTTTTCTTTGAGTTTTTGCCCTGTCTTTGTTTTGTTTTCCTTGTGGGAGAAGACCATTATGCACACATCCCAAAGGACTTGGGATAGTTGGCTTGTTCTTTCTCTGTCCACACCTGGCTAAATACTCTTTGGCACAATCCAGCTTGGGTAATACTTGGATTTATTGACCAACAGGGTTAGGGTGTCAAAAGAATACATTCAATAATTTTTTCAGAGAACCAAATGAGCAAAAAGATACTAAAGAGTTAGGAATCTTGAAAATTAGAAAATCGACTTAGCAGCACCACATTAAGACATTCATCCTCAGGAAGTAATAGAACAAGTAAAAAGTTGAAAATGCGAAGTTGTTCATTAAAGAGTTATCTATATGGCAAAAATTGGAAACAATTTAAAACATAGGAAAACATATAGGGGAGTTACAATGTCTTTAATGTAAATTATGGGAGTGACGTCAGCATTATGGTGAAATAAGATCTCCATTGTTTTTGTCTCCTCAACAACAATAATTTGGCATCCTTCCATGGACAGTGGCCCATCAGAGTACTGAATTTTGAGCCATGGTTTCACTGGTGAATTCTACCAAATATTTAAAGAAAAATTAACACCAAATCCTTCTCAAATTCTTCCAAAAAACTGAAAGAGAGGGAATACTTCCAAACTCATTTTAAGAGATCAACATTACTGTGGTACCAAAGCCACGTAAGGACACCCTCAGAAAATAACTGTCCATTATCTCTGATGAATAAAGATGTAAAATTTCTCAACAATATACTAGCAAATGGAATCCAACAGCACAACGAAAGTATCATATACCATGATTAAGTGGGTTTATCCCTGGGATGCAAGAATGGTTCAGCATATGCAAATCAATAAATGTGATATACCCCATTAATTGAATGAAAGATAAAAATCATATGGTCATTTTAGTAGATGTAGAAAAAGCATTTGAAAAAATACAACATCTTTTCATGATAATAACTCTGGACAAGTTGGATATAGAAGGAACATCCCTCAACATAGTAAAGATCATATATGACAAACCCATAATTAACATTATACTCTATGGTGAAAGCTTGAAAGATTTTCCTATAAGATCAAGAATAAGACAAGTGTTCACTCTCACCACTCCTATTCAACTTGGCTGGAAGTACTATTCAGATGAACCAGTAAAGAAAAATAAATAAAGTCGTATGAACTAGAAAGCAAGAAGTAAAATTGTATTATATTTGTTTCCAGATGATATGATCTTATCTATAGAAAATTCTAAAGACTCCAGCAAAAAAACTTTTTGAAATAATCAACAAATTCAGTAAAATTGCAGTATACAAAATCAACATACAGAAATAAATTTAATTTCTTTACACTAGCAATGAAATATCTGAGAACAAAAAACTGATGGCTGGCTGCTAGATGGGAGAGGGGTTGGGGGATGGGGGAGAAGGTGAAGGGATTAGACAGTGCAAATTGGTAGTCACAAAATAGTCTTGGGGATGTGAAATACAGTATGGGGAATATAATCAATAATGTTGTAAAGATCATGTAGGGTGCCAGAGGGGCACTGGACTTATCGGGGATCACTTCATAGACTGTGTAGAGCCCTGACCACTGTGCTGTACACCTGAAGTTGATGTAGAATAATATTGAATGTCAACTATAATTAAATATATATGTGTGTTTATATATATATGTGTGTATATATATATATATATATATATATATATATAGTCATCTATCTATGATTAAATATTTATAAATATAAATTGTCATGGGATGTAAAGTATAGCATAGGGAATATAGTCAATGGTTTAGTAACAGCTATATACAATGTCAGAGGGGCAGTAGATTGGGGGAGGGGGTTACCACTTTGTGAGGGGTGAAATGTCTAACTTTTTCATTGTTTTGTACACCTGAAACTAATAAAAAAAAGTCAAAAAAAATCTAACAACAGTCCCATTCACAATAGCATAAAAACCAGTAAAATAATTAGGAATGATTTTAACCAAGGAAGTGAAATATCTGTACACTCAAAACTATAAGATATTGATGAAAGAAATTGAAGAATACACGAATGTAAAGACATTCCATGTTCATGGATTGAAAGAATTAATATTATTAAAATGTCCATACTGTCCAAACATATCTGTAGATTCAATGCAATCCCTATTAAAATTCCAATGGCATTTTTTTACAGAAATGGAAAAACAATCCTAAAATTTGAATGGAACCGCAAAGACCCTGAATAGGCAAAGCAATCTTGAGAAAGGAGAAAAAAGCTGGAGGTATCATATATTTTTATTTCAAACTATACTACAAAGCTATAGTAATCAAAACAGTATAGTACTGGCATAAAAACAGACACATAGACCAGTGGAACAGAATTAAAAGCCCAGAAATAAATAAACCCTCACATATAATTTCAACTGATATTTGACAAGAGAGCTAAGAATACTCAAATGGGAAACATAGTCTCTTCAATAAATGGTGTTGGGAGAACTGGATAACCACATGCAGAAGCGTGAAATTGGATCCCCATCTTACACCATTCACAAAAATTAACTTGAAATGGATAAAAGACTTAAACACGAAACCTGAAACCATAAATCTCCTATAAGAAAACATAGGGGAAAATCTCCCTTACGTTGGTCTTGGCAATTATTTTTTTGGATATGACACCAAAAATACAAGTAACAAAACTAATAGCCAAAACTAATAAATGGTAACACATCAAACTAAAAAGCTCTGCACAGCAAATAATTATCAACAAAATGAAAAGGCAACCTACCGAATGGGAGAAAATATTTGCAAATCATATATCTGGTAAACAGTGAATTTACAAAATACATAAAGAAGTCATTCAGTTCAGTAGCCCCAATCTGGAAGAAACCCAAAAGTTCAACGGCAGGAGACTAGACAAACACATTGTGGCAAATGCATATTGTGGAATACTATGCTGCATTGAGGAAAATGAATGAAATACAGCTCGGCACATCAACACGGGTACAGCTCACTCAAAAACGTGGAATGAAAGAACAAATTGTAGATGACTAGAGCAGTATGAATCCATTTAAAAGTATAAAGAACTGTCAAAATTAAACAATACAATTTTTAGAGTACTAAAGGTATATGGTGAAACATCAGGAAAAGTAAGATAATGGTAAACACAGTTCAGGACTGAGGAAAGAGATGAAATGGGGCAGGCCTTCCAGGGGGCAGCCTTCCCACGATATTCTCCGAGAGTGGTGATTCCTGGAGCTGTGAAACACAGTGGCCCTTGGGGAAGAGATTACAGGGGTTCAACATCAATGGTAAGGTTCAGGTCTTAAGATAAGCGCTTGATTATAACATATATCTTTTTGCATGTAAAAGAAAATTAAGAAAATGGAAAAAGAAGTGTAAAAAAACCTGCGGATAGAGAATGTGTTCTTGTTCCAGCTCCACTTCTAATAAAAAACTAGGTCATCTTTGGCAAGTCACTGAGCCTCATTTTTCTCATTTTAATAAATGGTTATAACAAATCCAGCCCTACTTATTTTATAGGATTGTGTGCGGATCAAATGTACTTGAAAGCATTCAATATGTTACTAATGAAATGGAATATTCACATGCAACACAGCTTTTTCTACGTATGAACTTAAAAGTTTATCTCTTCAACCAATATTCAAGATCCACATGATGAAAGGTAAGAATGTTCAATGTAATCATGCAGCTCTTCTGCCAGTTGAAATATTCTGTATAGTTGTTAGCTAAAGGCTGTCTGAAGCCATAGCAGCCCTGGTGTAGCTGGCCTTGGAGGGAATACTGGCCTTGGAGTTAGGAAACTTGGTTCTGAATCCTGGCTTTGTCGTTTCCTAACTCTGAGATGTTGGCAGTTCACTTCCCACTTCTGCCCTTAGTGTTCCTTTATCAATAAAATGGTGGTTTATTGGCATAGTTCTCAAGGGGGAATCACAACGTTTGCTTAAGAGACAGCTGCCTCTCAGTCATTTATCTATCCACATCAGCTGCGTGAGCATCAGAAGCAGCACAGTTTCCTTGCCCAGGGCGGAGGAATTCCTTCCTTATTCAGCTTAGTGGTGGCTTTCAAGGCGATGAACAACACACCCATCCTAATTCGTTTGCTGTGTTGGTTTCTTCTGTGCATAGGCATCGTCTGTGTGCAGACAATGACCTCTTCCGCCTTTTAATTTTTGACTTGCTGGTGGTCCATTTGAGACGGCGAATGCATGCTTCTCTCAGGAGAAGCTGCCGCTTACCCTTCCGTCCCTCACGCTCCCTACTCAGCAGCATACAGTCCAACCACAGTGATTCAGTTCTTCTGATTGTAATCGCAATGCTTCACAATGCAGCAGGCAGGGCGGGTCAAAGGTCATGACACCTGAGATGCCCGTCCCAACTTCAGGAGAGGGCTTATGGGTTAAGCGCTAGTAGATGGCATTATTTTGATGACTGAAATCCAGAGATAATTTTTAGAAAGTAAGCTTCTTCTTTGGAGATGATTGTAGGTTCTGTTGCAGGTGTGAAAAATAATACAGAGAGATGATATGTGTCCTTTACCCAGTTTTCCCTAATGGCAACATCTTGCACAACTATAGTGTAGATCTTATTCAGATTTACTGATATTTTGTGTGTGTGTTTAGTCCTCTGCAATTTATTATCACGTGTAGGTGTGTGTATCCATACCAGAGATAAAAGTAAGATAAAAAAATATTAATAGTTCCATCACCATAAGGATCTCTTGTGTGATCCTTGGAAAACATCTTCCTCCCCCATTCCTAATCTTTGGCAACCACAAATCTGTTCATTTCTAAAGTTTTGTCATTTCAAGAATGTCAATATAAATTGGATCATATACCATGTAATATTTGGGGATTAGCTTTTTTACCCAGCATAATTCCCTGGACAGTCTTCTATTGTACTTATTACATAATAGTTCATTCCTTTTTATTGCTGAGTAGTAGTCCATGTATGAATGTTTAAACAGTCATCCCTTCAAAGACATCTGGGTGGTTTTCAGTGTTTGGCTGTTATAAACAAAGCTACTATAAATATCCTTTACACATTTCTCTGTGAAGTTTTCTTTAAGTTTTCATTTCTCTGTGATAAATGACCAACAGTGCAATTGCTGTGTCACATAGTAGTTGTATGTCTGGTTTTACAAGAAATGGCAAAACTGTTTTCCTGTGTGTCTGTACTATTTTACATTGCCCCCAGCAATGCAGGAGTGATCCAGTTTCTATGAATCCTTGTCAGCGGTTAGTATTGTCGCTATTTTCTATTTTTGCCATTTTGATAGATGTGTAGTACTATCTTATTGTGGTTTTAATTTGCATTTTCCTAGTGGCTAATGAATGTTGGACATCTTTTCATGTGCTTATTATCCATCTGCATATCCTCGTCAGTGAAGTGTATTTTCATGTCTTTTGCCCATTTTCTAATTGGATTTTAAAAAATATATCATGAAAGTTTGAGAGTTCTTAATGTATTCTAGATTCTAGTCCTTTGTCAGATACATAGTTTGCAAATATTTTCTCCCAGCCTGTAACTTATACTTTTATCCTCTCTTCACATAGTCTTTTTGCACAGCAAAAGTTTTTACTTTTGATGAAGCTCAATTTATCAGTTTGTCCTTTTATGGATTGTACTTTTGGTGTCAAGTCTAAAAACTCTTTGCCTCACCCTAGAAAATCATCAAATATTTTCTTTTTTGTTTTTATTTTCCAGAATTTTATAGTTTTAGGTTTTACTTTTGTGTGTGATCCATTTTGAGATAATTTTTGCATAAGGTGTGAGGTTCTAAGTTCACTTTTTCGCCTATGAATGGACATTGGACATTGCTTCAGCACCATTTGTTTAAAAGGCTAACTTTCCTTCACAGAATTAATTATGAAACTTTGTCAAAAATCAGCTGTGCATATTTGTGTGTATGTGTGTGTGTGAGTGTATGCATACAGAGAGTGCCAAAGAAATGTATACACATTTTAAGAAAGAAAAAAAATATTAAAATTGTAATATTCAATATATACCGATAACAAAGATGAATACAAGTCACGTTTGACTTTTGCAATTACAAGACGTGCTCAAAGTGGTTACCATCAGCATCCAGACACTTCTGATTATGGTGAACTACTGCTTGAGCATAGATAACATCTCTTAAAATGTATGTATATATACCCACAAGATATATCAGCATTTTGGCTGATTCTATATCTTGGCTATTGTAAATAGGTATATATATATATCTTTTCAGATATAAACATAAAGGTATATATATCTTTTCAAATTAGTGTTTTGGATTTCTTTGGATAAATACCTAGGAGTGGAATTGCTCGGTCATAAGGTAGTTCTATTTTTATTTTTTTGAGGAACCTCCATACTGTTTTCCACAGTGGCTGCACCAACCTGCAATCCCACCAACAGTGCTTGAGGCTTCTCTTTTCCACATCCTCACCAGCACTTGTCTGTTGAAATTGCATTAATTTTTGTTCCTCTCTCTTCCTTACTCTTTATTCAATAAGTACTCAAGTCTGCTGGTTCTTCCTCTGTCATACCCTTATTATTTATGAATAGATTATTTTGACTTTTGGATTTCTGATTTTATTTCTTTTTCCTTTTTATTCATTTATTTCTGAACAGCCCATTTGGGGCAGTGAGCAGCATAGTACAACATAGGTAGGTGCCGAGGCTCTGGAGCCATGTGGGCTAGATTTAATGAGATGTATTTAACCTCATGTGCTCCAGTTCCCCCTGTACATTGGGGATAAAGATGATAGTATCTAGCTTATCCAGTCATGTGATATTTAAGTGGTTTAATATATACAGAGATTTTAGAACAGTGTCTCTCACATGGCATATGTTGAACAAATTATTATTATTATTACCATATCTCTTGATTTGAGTTAACTGAACAACAATCTCTGAAACAAAGATCTGAGTACAAGTAGTTTATTTGGAGGTAATTCCAGTAAACACCACTAAGGAAGGTAGGATGTAAAAATAGGGAAGTGAAGACAGCCAATAAGGGCAAGTTGTCACCCTGGAAAACTAGAGCTTTGTCCACTAGAGCCAATGTAGAGCATACATTTCATAGTGATCTCAAACAAGAGGCAAGGGAACCGGGTATTTATACACCAACTCTTATCCATCATTGGATAAAGACTTTTTCCGGAGGATATCGATTCCCCCATACTTCATTTCTCTGTGTGAGAAAGCCCCCAGGCAAAGAGATAAACGTGCTAGCATCTGGAGATCAGGCCAAGGGCACAGAAATGATAAAGCCTGTAGGAGGGGATGTGGCCAGGGCAAAGATGGCCTCCACTGCTCCGTAGCACTCATCGGCCCAGGGTTTTAAATTGGGATCCTGTGTGTGTTGCCCACTCTGAGAATCGGCCAAATATAGCTTGGAGAAGCTACAAATATGACTTGTAGTTTCTGTAAGTTTGGCGAGAGAAGTAGTAGAGAAAGTAAAAGTAAGAGATGGGCCTGTGAGAGTGCCCACATGGATATCTTTATTGGGTATTCAAGGCCTCTGATCTATTGGGGTCTCTATATATCTTGTTTCTTTCTTCTTTTCTTTTCTTTCTTTCTCCTTCCTTCCTTCCTTCCTTCCTTCCTTCCTTCCTTCCTTCCTTCCTTCCTTCCTTCCTTCCTTTCTCTCTCTCTCTCTCTCTCTCTCTCTCTCTCTCTCTCTCTCTCTCTGTATGTGTGTGTGTGTATATATATATATATATATATATATATATATATTTCCTTCAGTTAGCAAAACTGAGCTACTTGCCATAGCATACATGAATCTTGATCATTCTCACTTTAAATGTAGAATGACAATGTCATACATATAGTAAAGTATGAAGAGAATTACTCTTTACCAGCCCAGGACAGATTTATGGCTGCAAATAGATTTACGGCTGCAACTACAAAGCATAAATTTTCCTCAACTTTATATTCAGTATTCATAAATGTTAAGGAAGTTGTTGTAACCTACAGGCCATGTCCTGTACTTCAAAATCGGATGAGAGTTCGTAAAAAGTCATTCAACACTACTACTGATCAGTTACCGTACTGTTGGAACCTTTCGTTCAGACATTCAGGGGTCCTCTCTGAAAGCCACAATTAAACAAGGAGGCTATTAGACTGAGCTGGCTCTAATGCCACGTGGCCTACATACACAAACCAAAACCTAAGGCTGTAAATGTGTCAGGGTTTAGGTTACGAAATTGAAACCTAAGGATAACCAACCACAAACAGCCAAGTGAGCTTGATGCTATAGCCAATCAATAATTTTCTTACATTGCTTCCACCTTTTCTCTATAAAAGCCTTCCCCGTCTCCTATTGGCGGAGAGCTCATAACCACTTCTGGTTTGGCACCGCCCAATTTGAATCAATTTTTGCTCAGATAAACTCTAAAATTTTTTTTTAACATGCCTCTGTTTATCTTTTTAACAGTAGGAAGCACACTCAGGAAAATGTCTTGAGGGAAGGGCATTGTGTTTGGCTTATATTTCTGGCCTGTATCACTCTGGGTTGATCTTGGATCTGATCTGTGACCCAGGAACAAAAGGATTTAATGTCAGGCTGGTTTTCATGGAGGAAGGCTACCATCTCCTACTGGAGTTATTCGGGCTGAGCCACACTAGGAATGTGTTTGAAGTGGTATGCTCGTTAAAAAATCAAAACCAGAAGAAATCATAAGAGTAAAGCATTGCAAATCACTCTGTTTATTTAGGCAGGGTGTTACCACTGTGCTGGCAGAGGTTTTATTTTTTCAGTTTGGAACCAATCCCCTGAAACTAGAGCTAGCCTCATCAGATGTTCAATCAGCAAGTATTTGGTAAGAGCTCAAGGAATATACCACTGAATATGGGAAGTGTATATGAAAAAAACCTCAAAAACTCTGGCCTGGAGGAGTTTATAGTTTTACAGGTCAAACTAATGTGTAATCAAAATAAATGTAGACTCACAAATGCAATAATTACGGATGTGTATTTAGGGAGACAGATGGATGAGAACTGAACTTCTACGTTGAGGAAAATGTAGAGTTAAGTGGAGAAAGCTTCAAAGACACATGTCCCTGACCCAATCTCTTCTTCCCTGAGTTTTCTCATTTAGGCTGTAACGGAGGCTGTAACTAGAGGCTGATGAACAGCCACAAAATGCCTCAGAGGCTATATCCCAAATTGTCGAAACTCATGAAGGAGTGTGGCAATTGCTATTAAGTTAAAATATTGATTTTCTTTGATTTCACGCCCCTGCTTTTGGGACTCTACTTTAGGAATAGAAGCATCATATCAAAGAACATATTAAAAGATATTAAAGCAGCAATAGGGGAATTGCTGTATTATTTGTAGAGCATTTATGGATTTATTACACAGTTATTAAAAAATGAATTAAAGTTGTATCTATTAATCCAGAGGGATATCTATGATCTATGATTAGGAAATTTTTCCAAAACTTGGAAATAAAGCAAAAATGATGATTGCATGACCTTTCTATCCAGCTATAGCATTTTCTACCAAGCCAGTCTGAGGGTCATGTAGCTCTCTCTTGAGGAAGAGAGACTTGGCTTCACTTGTTGCTTACAATTGATTAGGACCCAGGCATTTTACATCTTGATAAAATTAAAGGTTAACCTATAGAAATATAATAAGGTGCAATGATTTATTTTTCTGTATGACCCCAAAGGTTATGATTTTATTTCCCTGTAGGACAATGACCAATTTAATATTTAATCTCCCAGTCCTATTTATAGTGTTCCTTTTTCACTGTTTATATAAGTCCAACTTTCTTATATCCAAATTGAATCAATATTGTCATTTTGCTGATTTCCTCATTAATAAGTCAAATGAAATTTTGCCATGTGTACAATACTATTTGTGTGGAACTTTGTTTTAACCAATTTGAGAATTAGGTTTTAATGACTTAAATGAGAAAAGCAACTTGCAGAGTGATGTGTATAGATTATATAATGATGCAAAAATCCCTATTCATATATCTGCATGTTTGTATATGTTTGTGTGAGTGTGGTGCAGGTGTGGAAAAATACACTCTACGCGTAGGAAACATTACTCCTATTTCCTTGGGGGAGTGGAGTGCAAAGGGAAATTGTTATGATTTTACATATATATATATATACACATATATATATATATGTATATAGTGAATTTATTCTTAATAGTTAAACATTGTAATAAAGAAAATGGGGGTGGGAGAACTCTCTTAAATGATTCTGCAACAATTTAGCAGCTAACATTTATTTCCATAGTATGTATGATATAGTCATAACAAAAATTTATATTTTTCAAATGAAAAATAAGTTCACAAAGTTGGAGTTCTAGCATACTAGCGGCATCCACCCATGCTTGTATGTTTGGTAAAACTAGTTTGAAGTTTATCCGTACGCTTTTCTCTTTTGCCTTTCCGAATACATAACCTAAGCTCTGACAGATGTAGAAATCCATTTACCTGGGGTGAGGGTGAATTGAAGGTATGGAAGGAATGTAGCTCCTGAATTCAAATTTGTTGCAAGCCCATAGTCTTGCAAGCCAGGCTATTGACAGGAAAGGGTTTTGTAAAATCCTGTATTCTCCCCCATAGCGTATCAAGGAACAAATTTGGAGCACGCCATTTGTAGAGTAGAGGGGGTGCCACTAGGCTGGCCGTCCTGGCCATGGGTCCTGCTGCTCTGTGGGAGAGGGGGAGAATAGTGTGAAATGCTGCCTGTGCAGACAGCGCAAACGACTGGACTGGACTGAGGTTTAACCCAGACTTGACATTAGATAACTTCCCCCCCCATATTCCCCAGAGAGAGGGTATGGTCTCATAAGAGTCACCGTACAACTGCGAAGTGGAGGAGCCCTGTTCTCTCTGCACACTTGGGCTGACGGGGGAGTTCATTTAGAATCCCTTCCATGTTAGGGCGGTGTGCAGTGTGGCCACCTGGGAGGGGCTGGGGCTTCGAAGTCAGCCTGACCCTTGAAACATGTGTGGCCTTTGGTAGGTAATTTATCGCAACCTGTAAGAACCTCAGGTACTCGTCTGTAAAACAATAATGTATATAACGCGCCTAGCACTGTGCTTGGCGCAGGGTAGGCTGTCAGAAACAGTGACCTTCCTGTCTTTTAGGGGAGATGTTAAACCACTCAATTCTGCTGAGAGTCTATAAAAGGGCAAACTTGCCAGTACCATGTACATAATGGATATTGCCTCTTACTGTTTCTTGGCTCAGAGAAATCCCCCACTATTTAATATTCAATAAGACATTTGTAATGGTTGCCACCTGCTTTATTAATAAAATGTTTTCTCTCATTAGAGTAGATGAGAAAAGCTGACTGTACTCTGGGGTGTGGGTGTCTCCTGCTGAAATCAATAGGAGTTTTGCAAGGGCAAGTCTATTGGGATGATAAGTATATGTGACTGTGGTTTTGGTGGTCTGAAAATGTATAAGGGGCTCCTTTTATGGGAAGCTCTAATAGTTATATTGGCATAGACAAAGGGACATTGAGGTTTGAAGTAATGATTTAGAAAACTTAAGCAAAGTGATCTTTCATGAGTAGTTTCTCTTATATACACTGCCTAGGTGATAGACAGTTATAATTCTCTGCAACCATGTTTCCTTTTGCCTGTGTAGCTTGGAGTGCTCACATTTCTATTGCTCAAATATTCACCAATGAGAGAAGATTATAGCTTTCTAAGGAATAGTGTAATGAAAAACTTAATTGGTGCTTTCTGTAGCCACCGAGTCTTTTGATCAACTTTGAGTCGTGTTCACATACACCGGCAATGTTTAGTGAAACAATTGAAATGTTTAGTGAGCCAATCAGATTAACATATGAATAATGGTTCAATTCATAAAGGGTTTATTGAGTTTTGTTAAATGACCTCCAGATGTGTTTGCATACTTTTCATAACTTATTACAACCCATACTATAATATTTATATATAATACAGAGAATTCTTTGGAGATGACGCTATATATAATAAGCTGATCTACACCAGATGGCATTAGGTAAGAGGCAAATACTTTTAAAGGCCTGTGTGGTGCAGGATTTTAAGCAATTCTCAAGCAAGTCGTAAAACACCAGATACCTAAAATTTAAAAACGTACATCTCTTCTAAAAGGAAAACTTTTGTGAATTTAATCAGGTTCTCATCTCACCTGTGTGAGACAGTTTTTTGCTATTGAAGTTAGATAATGCAATCGCAACCTTACTGTGGATTCTATAACTCAATAGCAAATGTCAACACTTGCAACAATTACTTATCTAGGCTGCTAGACAAAGTCATAGAAAAAAAATAATCTTTCTTTTGGTGATTATGCTTGTATTATGTAATAACTGCAGATGCACTGGGAAGTATATATAATGTATATGGATATGTGTACATGCGTATTTGTGAAGTAGGTTGAGAACAACATAAACATAAGAGAGAAAAATCTCACTTAAAGAGAACAAAGGAACTAATTTAAGCAGTCTATAAATATAAAGCAATTAAAGTTTATTACAGTAAGTAATCTGGACAAATTACAGTCAAGAGAAAAAAATGAGTAAGAGCAAAGAGGGAAATTTCTTTTGGAAAATAGCACAATTGACAGAAAACAAATATTAAAAAGCTCGATTTTCTCTGTCATAAGTACTAAGTACCAGTGGCTAATTTCATTTCATGAGGCTCGTTCATAATAAGAAATCAGATCATTATTTTAATTCTGCCACTTTTGTGATTGTGTTACAATTACACTTTTGTAATTCATTGTTACAATTACAAGATTGATACGATGTTATGGTGCCAGGTAAACTCTCCTTCAGTGAACATTATCCCTAACATGCTGTTTTGGTTTTTTTTTTTTTAAAGAAAAATACTAAACCAGTGCTCAAATTCTGAATTGACAAATAAAACTGAAGTTATAAAGCCCTCCTATTGTATATATATTAACTTAATGCTAGATTGAGACCTTTTCAGTTTTCAGCATTGTAATGAGTAAAGTAATTTCTCTATATGTGGGAGGATTGTGACTTCAGGTAACTCTGGCCCCTTCTCTCCATCCCAATGGTGACTGCATTAGTCGGACCCCCATCTAGACCATTTAGACTCTACTACCTGGTTTCCCTAGTGGGCAGTTGTTGCTCTCTGCAGTCTGTTATGTACATTACAGAGAGAATGATGTATGTATTTGAAATGTACACCTGACCATTTGTACCCTGACATGGGCTCTGTAGTAAGGTGTTCCCTAAGAGTTGGGGAATCATATTACACTTTGGGAGGGTAACTCAAATACCGACACAGAATGATCAGATTGTAAAATTGTGAAAATCCATATGGCCCCCAGAAGAGCCAGACTTCACTGTAACCTGATTGAATGTATCCACTCACAGAGAATGCTAGACAGTCGTGGAAGCTAGAAAAAGGATGGTTAAGGGCCAACTCGTACTGTCGAGGAAAGATGGCCTCTTGGCCATCAGGTATTTCTGGTCCCATTGGAAGGATTCTATCTGCTGTGGAAGAAAGCGCTACTGCTTTTCCTAAGATACTGCCATAGCTCTATCTGGCTGATGTGATGAAGTGTAAGTTCTTTGCACTTGTCCTTCCTGTTCATCTTCCTTCTGGCTCACTTGCATTGGTTTAGGCATCACTTCCTCTAGGAAGCCTTCCCCTCCTAGTCTAAGTGCCCTCCTCTTTGTTCTCATGGCTGGAACTTGGCATTGAAATAATATTTTCTGTGTCTATCCTGCACTGTTTTCTTCTCAAAGATGGGACAGAGACTGTGCATACAAGAACAGGGAGTGTGTCTTAATCATTTTCTTATCGCTAGGGCTCAACACTATTTCCCCCATTTACTATGTTCTTGTTTTAACTGTTGTGTTTGCTTTCCGATTAGCAGTATACGAGAGCAAGTGTCTCCCTAAGCCTCCCTACGAGAGTGGTTGTTGTAACTTGCATTTGTTTGATCATGTGTAAGGATGAACATACTTTCATATATTTAAGGGCCATTTTTATATTTTTTTGTGTTAATTATCTGTTCACGTTTTTTGCCCATTTTCTATCGTGTTTTTGATCTTTTACCTTTCAATTTTTAAGAGTTCTTCAGACATTAGGGATATTAGACATTTATCTGTGATATAGGCTACAGATATTTTTTCTGTTTGTCAGTTGTCTTTTCACTTTGCCTTTTTTTTGCAATGAAGTTAATTTTTATCAATCTTTTAAAAATTGCTTCCGGATTTTTAGTTATGGTTACAAAATTATTTCCTACAATCGGTTAATAAAGAAATCAACCATGTTTTCTTCCATTTTTTGCAATTTTATTCTTTTTACATTTAACTCTTTACTCCATTTGGAAATGTGTGTGAGTGTGTGTGTGTGTGTGTGTGTCTGTGTGTACTGCGAGGTATGGATTTAATTTTGTCTTCTTTTTTTATTCAAATGGCTAAACAGTTGTTCCAGTCCCATTTATGAAAAAGTTCATTTTTGCTGTAGTGAACTGAAATGCAAATTTTATCATACACTGAAGTTTAATATGTACTTGAGTCTATTATTTTAATTTCTATTCTATTTGACTGGTCTATTTATATACCATTATCACATTATTTTAATGATAGAGGTTCAAGTCACGAACTTGAATATTTTGTCTTCTCCCATTTATCACTCTGTTGAAGTAATGTCTCATTCTCATGGCCTAATTTTAAGAGTGGATGGGCCTTGAAGTAAAAGGGAATTTCCAAAACGTAAAATAAAAATCAGCCTTAGAGAAGTATGTTGCTTATTTTTAAATAGCTCTTATAAATTGGTAGGAAAAATATAAATCCACCAATAGAGAAATGGATTAAAAGATAAAGATGTTATTCACAAATGGAGAAGTGAAGATGGCCAATAAATATATAAAACAGATGTTCAACTTTGCTTGCAATCAGAGAAAAGAAAACAAAAAATATTAAGCTGTCATCTTTACCTGTCATATTAAAAAAGAAGAAAGAGTATAATAATATCCATGGTTGGAAATTGGGTGTAGGAAAAAACTCTCATGTATAAAAACTGGTACTTCTTAAGAGGGCAGTTTGGAACATGTGGCAAAAAATGTATAATGTATATACTTTTTATTCTATATCTAGGAATTTGTGTAAGGACATAATCTGATATCTTCACAAAGGTTTGTTTGAGGAGTTAATTACCGCATTGCTCATAATAATGAGAAATAAGGGTCAGTTATGTATGATGGCTGCTGACAATGGAATATTATGTAGTATGGGACACTACATAGCTTTAAAAAATGATATGTAACCATATTTTGTGACAGGGAACAATGTCCATTGCACTGTGGAGTTACCAAATAGCTAGTATTGAGGATCTCTTTTTGCAGAAACAAAGACACATAAGCTCAGGGGGTGCCTATCCATATAGACTAGGATGTGAATGGTGTCCCCAGAATCGTGCAATGTAGCAGCCCTGATAGTATGATACTACTTTTTTGTTTAAAAAATATATATACATACATATCAGAATTCTCTGGGAGAAAAGAGTGATTGTGCTAGATGGGTGTGTTTCCTTGTGAAGCTGAGATTCCTTTGGCATAGCTGTGATGGGCAGGGAAGGGATAAAGAGAAAGCTGAACTTTTCTGTGTAAGAAACTGAGTAGAAGATTGGAATTAGATGCTAGCCAGAGAGGGTGAAGAGCGGGGGATGCAAAGGGTTTGTATAGCAGCAGGGAAGACATGGAAGATGTAGTGGGTGAAAATTTCCTTGGAGCAGAAATAGCTTAGGGATTTCTTTAAAAGAACAGGATGTATGAGATGGAATTTTACATTGATTGCTTTTCTCTGCTGCCCCCACTCTTGTCTTAAGCATCAGCCATTTCTGCTACACATACCACCTTTATTAGGAAATAGTTTGCATAGTGAAGTAGTAGGGCAGTAGCCAGCTGGGTCACTTTGCAGAAAAACACAGAATGGAGGTAGAGAAGCAGTGCACTTAGGATCAGAGACAAAATATATGTGATTCTCACTAGTCACAGGGATTGTAGCTAACATTTAGGTTAGATATTCATGGAAGTTGTTCATCAAAATAAAAAATGAGTTTCTTTTTCTGCTGGTGGAATTTGGGGTAATTTTTACTTCTGTTTTCAACATCCCTCTGAACTATTTACAATGACCATAATTCTTTTTTAAAAAATTAGAACACAATAAAATTATTTTCTTTTCAGTTAGCACAACAATGTGAATGTATTTAATGCCATCAAACTGTACTCTTTTTTAAAAAGATTAAGATGGTAAATTTTATGTTATGTGCATTTTATCACAGTTTTAAAAAGAAGTCTCATTAGTGACACAAGGCATGGATATTTGCTACAAATCCTTGTGATTTAGGGGACAGAAGCAAAAATAAAGATAAAAAGTATACTACAGTGTCTCTGGGATAATTAAATGACTCCTGAAATTTTGTGCATTGTTTTGGATTACTTATAGTAGTAGGAGAGAAAAAGCACCGAATAGGCAAGAAAATTAACAATTAAAGTGTGCATTGCAATGAAGGCATCTTATAGTTTGTTTCACAGCTTCTATTTTATTTTTACCCTTGCCACTGCCGACATATTTCTAAAAATTGCCACCAGGGGGCAGGAGTGTGCCACTGTCAGATGTCAGAACACGCAAGGTTTAGGTATTCCTTTTAATGTCTCCCAGAAGAATTACTGTTCCTATTATACAGATTAAGAAACTAAGGCACAAAGTGAAGTAAGAAGTGGGTGACTTAATATTATGTGAATGGTAGAGATAAGATTTAAACACTAGTAACAGTAATCCATCAATTAGTCTCTTTTAGGGTTCACCTGAGTTTATAGCTATGATTTCCGCATTTTTATCAATGTTTTACAACCTCCTTTTATTAAAGTCCATAAATTAAGAAAATTTTAAGCAAACAACTAAACAAAAAGACAACAGGGTCGTAAGTGTTTACTTCATGGATTGCATGGTGATAGAATTAATGTGAGAAAGTCACAAATAGGAGATAAAACTCAAGGGAATTAAAAGTTTTGCTTGTCCATTTCCCTGTTTTGAAACCCTTTTTTCAGAGTTTTTACTTGTGAAAACTTTGGTGGGTTTTGTCTTTTTAATGCAAAAAGCTGAATTAAAGATGGCAGCAGTAGATGATACAGATGACTTATGTCCACAGATAAGAATTTCTTTTATCAGAGTAAAATTTCCCAAACACTACTGTTATGGGCTGAATTGTGTCCCCCACCAAATTCATATGTTGAGGTCATAACCCCCAATACCTTAGTATGTGACTGCATTTGGAGATCAGGTCCTTCAAAGAGGTAATTGAGGTAAACTGAAATCATTAGGAAGGGCCCTAATGCAATATGACTGGTGTCCTTATAAGAAGCAATGAGGATACAGACACAAGGCAAAATACCATGTAAAGACACAGGGAGAAGACAGAGCATCTGACAAGGCAGGAGAGCGGCCTTCAGAAGAAACCAACACTGCTGACACCTTGATCTTACTTCCAGCCTCCAGAACTGTGAGAATTTCTGTTGTTAAGCCACCCAGGCTGCCGTACTTTGTTATGGCAGCTCTAGCAAATCTACATAAAAAAAACCTACATCAGAAGGACATAGGAATGCTTGAAAAAGTGAGAGACCTGTGGAATGACTTGAGAAAGACAGGAAAAAGCTAAATGAAAATGTCTATACTTTCAGTTCTTCTGAGAATAGTCAGGGCACAAATGCTTGAAAAGATGGCACTGACCTTGAGTAGTTAGTTTTTATTCTTCAGGAACCATAATCACCAACCAGTGGGAGCAAGTCACACAGATTGTTCTTTTCTTTTCTTCTTTCTTTTCTTTTTTTCTTTTTTTCTTTTCTTTTCTTTTCTTTTTTTTTTTTTTTTTTTTTTTTTTTTTTTTTTTTTTTTTTTTTTTTCTTTTTTTCTTTCTTTTTTTCTTTCTTTTCTTTTCTTTTTTTTTTTTTTTTTGCCTACAAAAGCATGATTTTCAATTTTTTAGAATAATACTGTTACCCTATGCATTGATATAAGTCCAAAAAGGCAGCTCTTACGTGGACCGTAGATTCTGACATTCCCTTTTATTGCATTTACTCTTGGATTCTCAGGCCAAAACTTTGGGACTTAGACCAAGGACATAGGCTTAATATGTGGAGTTCTTAAAGCTCTGACTCATTAGAATTTACAGCTGTGTTTTCCTTCTTGCATATATCCCTAGATACACAAACAGAAGATCCTGAGACTGCCTGATCCAACAGATATTATTAGCTGATCACTCAAGGCATAACAAGTCTGGTATCGTCACCTCTTTTTATGTTCTCGACTATTTGTACCTCTTTCATCATGGCTCTTGTCTCCACTTTCTTCTTTCTCCATCCTTGTCCCTTTGCCTTGTGTGCTCTGTCATTTCTATAATCCAATTCATAAATGCTTGTCCTAATTCCATTTCCACTGGCTATTATGATGGTTTCTACATACGTCACAATAAATGTCTACATGTGGAAAAAATTAGTGATATTATTCTCTGAATATTTCCTTTTTGAAAAGATAGAAGTGAAAAGTTGACAGAAACAAAAATAAAACAACAGCAAAAACCAATGTTTGCTTATAAAGCATGCCATGCTTTTGGATTGTATTCATTTGACAACAACCCAGCAGGGAAAGGAAGAGAGAGAGTTGATTTTCAGCTGCTTTAATAAAGGTTTTTTTTTTTTTTTTTTTTTAAGATTTATTGGGGAAGGGGAACAGGACCTTTATTGGGGAACAGTGTGTGTTTCCAGGACTTTTTTCCAAGTCAAGTTGTTGTCCTTTCAGTCTTAGTTGTGGAGGGCGCAGCTCAGCTCCAGGTCCAGTTGCTGTTGTTAGTTGCTAGTTGCACCATCCCATGTGGGAGTCGAGCTGGCAACCTTGTGGTTGAGAGGATACACTCCAACCAACTGAGCCATTCGGGAGCTCAGCTGCAGCTCAGCTCAGGGTGCCGGGTTTCAATCTTAGTTGCAGGGGCGGAGCCCACCATCCTTGCCCGGACTCGAGGAGTTGAACTGGCAACCTTGTGGTCGAGAGCCCACTGGCCCATGTGGGAATCGAACCAGCAGCCTTCAGTGTTAGGAGCATGGAGCTCCAACCGCCTGAGCCACTGGGCCGGCCCTGCTTTAAAGGGTTTTTTAATGTTCTTATAAATTTCTCTAAGCATAATTAATATTAATTCTGTTTAATATGTAATAATGTTTTGATTGGAATTGTAGAACTCCATAGCCTTTAATCCTAAAAGTATATGTGATGCCCTTAATGAAGCTGTTTTGTAGCAATGTTTTATAGAGAGAATCCCTAAATTTAGTACTAGCTGAGAAGAGTGATATCAGAATGTCTGAATTTATCTTTATGAGAAAGAAAGGAAAAAAAGAGAAAAGATATTTTGAGAGGAGATGAAAAAGGTTGGCATTGTGAACCGTAGAAGTTAATGCGTCTCCTCACTGAAATTGTGGACATGGAACCATGGGATCTGGGGGGAGGAGCCAAGGTTGACTGACTTTCTGAATGCAGAGGTGCAAGGAGATAAGTCCAGCTGCTGTGCAGTAGTGCAGTAGAGAGCTTTATCTGCCTAGCTCCATGAAGTGCACTGACGACGCTGGCATAGGACTGAGCGACTGACCCCAGATGAATGTATTCATCTTAGAACAGAGAGGTCAGCACCCATGTTTCAGCTCTAGGAAACTTGAGAAATGAAAAAAGAAGCAAGTGCAGGGAAAAATTTTTATATGCAAAGGAGATTTCCCATTGCTGGCTGGAAGATGGAGAGAGCCAGGTGTCCAGGAGCTGAGAATAACTTTTAGCAGCTGAGAGTGACCCTGGCCAGAAGCCAGCAAAAAAATGGGAACCTCAGTCCTTCAATTGTGTGAATTTGACCAATGGCTCGAATGAGGTTGGAAGCACTTTCCCCACCAGAACTGCCAGATGGGAACTCAGGTGGGCTAAAACTTGAATGTGAGACCAGAGCAGAGAGTCCATTTGAGTAGCTCCAGGACTTCACATTTATGTAACTGTGAGAATAGTGGGTGTTTCTTCAGCTGCCAAATTCGTGGTCATTTGTTACGTAGCAATAGAACATGAATCCAGTGATATAACATTGAAAACTCGTTCCTTAAGGTATTTTGGCATCCATAAATCAGCTTCAGACTGGCTCTGACTTGTCCCTGCTTGGCATCCTTCTGAGTCTGTTTCCTCACCTGCATAGACAGAGGAAATAATGACGATTGCCTTAAATGGTTTCTAGGTGAAGTGAATTAATATTAATGAATTCCTACCAGGTTTCTTAGCATGTGGTAGACACTCATAAGTGGTTTATTCTTCCCTCCCTTCCCTTCCACTTCGCACAAGCCATGCATGGTCTAGTCCAGCAATTTTCAAAGGTCTTAACAATTTTCATAAGGATTCTAAGATGATATTGGCCTTTTTCACTCTTATTATTTCATGAGTGTATGGTGTTTTCCAGAAACTACATGCTTTATTACAATAGATGAAATGCAGAAGCAGATATGAGAATCTAGTTGTCTTCTATTAATCCAGACGTTAAAGAGACATGCAAAAATGAAAAAAAAAATCTTGCAAAAAATTAGAGACTGCCAATCCTCTCACAAGATATTTTTGTTTTGGAAAATGCACTTATTTTAAAAATTAAAAAATGTTATTTATGTTAACATGTAAAAAGTTTATTATATTTTTAAATGAAATGACTAAAATCTAAATTTTCTTAGTTTTAATTACTGATATGATAAATATCAATAATCGAAAGGTCTTTGGTGTTCTCGATAATTTTTAAGAATGCAAAGGGGTCCTGAGACCAAAATCTTTTGCTTTAGCAGAGGACTCAATATTTCCTGATTTGTGTTAATCTCCATGAGGAGTTAAAAGGTGCTTAGATAGAATGGTCTATGGGAAGAAGAATTTAGGAAACACTGCAATGTATTCACCTTTATTCCACCCCTTACACTGCAAATGAAAGGGCCGAGGAATTTTGGAAATACAAATACAGTTTAAGTTAGTTTAATTCAGCATTTCCCCTAGTTAAACTGCTCTTGACTATTAAGTTAAAAGCATAGCAGGAATTATTTTACCAGCCACTGAAAGCAAGATGGAGATGCAGACTCAGATTGTGAGAGTCATTTTATTTTACGGGCATCGGAAAGGAAGAAAAGAACATTCATACTAAGGAAGAGAATTTTTCCAAGGGAAAAACTTTTTTTAAAAAAAAAACAGAACGTCTATCAAGATAGCAATAGCCTTCTGTTCACAAGTTGCAAAGAGAGACTGTCACAAAGTCACCTGCATTTCACCCACGTGCTCTGTCAACTCTCCCCTCTGCTTATTGTTTGTTTCTTTTTTACACCTTTACTGCCCTTTTGGAAAATAAAAGTTTAAAAGACATTCTCTCTAATTTTTTCCTGCCTTGAAAGAGCACTGTTTCTATAAAACATTTTTCTAAGCCATGTATGCCCTCTCAGAAGATGAAGACTGGGCAAGGGGGACAGTTAGTCATCATGATTCTCTGCTACTTCCTCCAGCCAGTTGCATCCCGACATCCCTGCCTCTGCAGCCCGCTGTGGCCTCAGACCCAGAGCTGTCATACTCTGAGGAGAGAGGGCCCCAGGACATCTACCAGTCCCCGAGCACAGGGAGCCAAGCTTCAAGGGTGTAATGAAAGGTGTTACATTTTTTTCCCTTGCTCTATTTCTGTAACAGCTGGATTCTCTGACATGAAAAGCTCCCTCTCCATCTTAAAATAGTCTGCAAAGAAAGCCACAAAGCTCTAAATCATTAAATGTTGTCCCCAACTGATTGCTAAGGAACCTGAATATAGCAGAGGAGAGTGTTGGGAATTTCAGGAAATTCTTTCAGAGGAGAAGAAGGAGTAGAACTAAAGGAGAAAAACCTCAACCCATGGTTGGGGATTTGGGAATGAAGGGGGAGATGTTGCTTTTTAAAGGAGAGAGACTCTTTTGAGAAAGCCTTCAAACAAGCCATGATACTAGCAAAAGAAGTGTAGAGTGGAAAGTGCTTGAGCAGTAGCTGGGCTGCGAAAAACATCTTCTTTGTTACAAATATTCTAGTCTTCCTTCGGACACCCCCGAGTCTCACTCACTGTTTTTCACAGTGACTGATTAATAATTCCAGCTAAGATTTTGATAGTCAAGAGCAGTTTAGAGTAGGGTTGGTACCTTTGGATATTTATATTTCAAGGTTGGGGAGAGAGGATGACAGGAACAGACTGGTAGATCCAAACCTGGACAGTGGTTGTGTAAGATGATTGGTGTCAGTATTTTGGGGTCAGAGGGGCTTCACTGGTAGCCTCTGAAATGCTGTCTCCACAGGAAGGACCTACCTGCATGTAGAGAATAACCCCCTGGTGTGTGTTTATTCTCAAGGTTGTTACTTATATTAGGTTGGTGCAAAGGTAATTGCTTTTAAAAGGTTAAAAAAAAAAAAGGTTAAAAATAATCGCAAAAACCGCAATTACCGTTGCACCAATAATAACACCTCAAAACATGAACAAAATCCAGTTGTTGGTGTGTAAAAACTGATATTAGCACAATAACTGGAACAAAATTCAATGTGCTTTAAGATGAAATCATTGTACTGATAGTAAATTGTAAAATTTAGAATGAAAAAATGTGCTAAAGTTAGTGTTTTTGTTTGTGTATTTTTTTTTTTTTTTTTTTTTTTTTTTTTTTTTTTAAATACCGGCCTATTTTCTAGTGGATTTGTTTGACTTTAGTCTCTTGGAAACATGAGGATACTCAAATTTGTCATCTTTTGTTCTTTGATTAGAACATACTCCTCTTTAGGAAATAGAAACTTCAAGTCTATTTTTCTTTTTGCCCTAGAGATTTCACTCATCTTTTCTGTATTATCCTGCAGGGTTAGGCGATTAGGTACATTTGTTTTGTTTCTTCTCTGAATGGATTTAAATTATTTTACTTAGAAGCCATCTCTTCAGGGAATGAAGAGGGCTTATCTTAGTTGGCCACGTGGATTCCTGTGAACTGTCATCCAACAGGAAAGCAATGTGCATTCCAGTAATGCTGAGCTGTGATCCTCCAATATCGGTGATTTTTCAGTTCCTTTCTCCTCTGTCTGGGATGTCCTTTCCTAGCTGTTACACACTTAGTTCATTCTTCAAAACCCTGTTTATGAGTCACTTCTTTGTGAAGCTTTTCCTTTCCACGTTCACCTCCCCTGTTCTCTATAGTCCTAGGCCAGAGGTGATCACAGCTTCTTCTCTAGTACCTGCACACCACGGATATGCCTCTATTATCACTCACATTAATCACATGGTACTGTGACCATAATGTTAACTTTCCAAATTTCATTTAGTTTTCTAGGACTAAAGTTACTGACCCTTCTAACCTCTGTAAGCTCTACTCCTGGATCTCCATGCAAGACTCCTTAATACATAATAACGTTACATAAGTATGTGGTAACAATGCCTAATATGCATTAAGTGTTTCTTACCATATTTTATCAATTCTAAGAAGCACATATTTTTCTTCCACATGTAAATAGCTCCAAAATCATGATGCATCTTAAAGTTGATGAAGTCTTAGGTTTGATGAAATATAATGTTTGGCAGCCACTGGACTAATTTCTTCATATTACATTTCATCCTTAATAATCCAATACGGAGAGAACTCTTAATATTCAGTGTATGGATGAGGAAACAGAGACTTGGACAGATTCAGTAACTGGCTCAAGGTTCATATAGCCACGAAGAGACTGAGCAACGGCAGAAGCTTAGGTATCAATGTCTCCATCACCCGTGGTGAAGAATGTTGTATAAGAATAGGAAAAAAATAACATTTTTAGGACCTCTATTATGCAGCAGCCAATGTGCTAAGTACTTCCTCTACTCCTTCCCATTTTATTATCACAAAAACTTTATGAGGCAGACATTATAGTCTTTATATTATAGACAAGGAAACAGAGGCTCATGTTGGGTTGTTTGGAGTTACAAAGCTGGGACAAGGTGACGTCAGAGTCTTTCACCACAACTTAGCAGGGCCCTTTCAGTCTAAGGGAAACCATCCACTGATACAGGCAATGCGAACCAAATAGATGATATAAAAATCCATTCCCCAGATGGCAGACTTAGGTAGTAATTCCTTGTATGATGATTTTAGAGTGCCCTAGACTCTTGGCTTTCCTTAATGATAAGAAAAGTAAACAGCAGTGATGACTTTGGGGATAATCTGAACTGTGAACTAGTCTCAGGGTGCTTTCTTGGTCTGAGCAGCAGAGGTAATGCTCTGTTAGCCTCCTCTGCCTCATCTTGTACTCTAGCAGTGTATATACAAGGAGACACAGGGGCTCCATTAGCTGGACCCTGCCCTGGAGCTCTGTGTGCTAACGGATGTTTACCTGCACCATAAACAATGTTTAGCTGTTACTCCCTTTGTTAAAGGGTTTAACTTGTGACCCTATGAAGTTGGTTTTCTATACTTACTGATTTAGCCTGGGATAGACCATTAACCCCTTGGATACCTCATGGTATAGGTTGCCTATCATGCACATTTATTTTGTCTTCCATAAAGAAATAGCCCTTTCCCCCCCTTTTAAGGAAAAAGTGAGAGGATTTCACAAACTAATCTTCATGAGTTCACTGTAAGAACTCCAATATGCAATCTTTGGATGCGGTCTCTGGTATATTCAGCCCTTTCATAGAGTGTAGCATGTGACTATGGCAATGCTTTCTTTTTCACTTGGGGGAAATTTTGATATATAACCAGAGTTAATGAATAGAAGTGTAGCATTCTAGAATACTGGCTCCCAAAATCTGTTCCACAAAGTCTTAGCTCTGAGAGGTAACCTTTGAGAAATGGGTTCCATAGTCAAATTAGTTTAGGAAATGGAGCAAAGCTCTTCCTCCCTCATGGAGTTTAAACGTTAGGCTCTGATAAGTCCAGCAATAAAGAACTTGTTTTTTATTTTTAGTAAGCCTGTTGACATCTCATGTAACTGATGTTTCTTTAATACACTTCAGGTCACATGGTCTGTGGTAGAGAGTGCAATTGTACCTCCAGTATCCATTCTCTTTTCTCTTTTAGTAAGTGAACCTCTGAATTTTAGCTAAGCACACAGTTTTCCAGCTGAAGGTCACATTTTCCAATTCCTTTATAACCAGTTGTGGCTGTGTGAATACGTTTTTCCAGTAGGATGAGAGCAAACGTGATGTGGGCAACTTCTGTGTTACTTCTGTAAAAGGAAGTTGCTTGCTCTCTACTTTCTATCCTTTCCCCTTCTTCTTGGCTGGAACACTCAATTGCTGCGGATTCAGTTTCTATCAGGACAATACTTTAGAGGATGCAAGGATTCTGGGTCCCGGATGGTTTTGTAGACGAGCCCTCTATCTCTGAATTGTTTCATGGAAGAGAAATAAAATTCCATCTCATTTGAATCGCTGTATTTTGCGTGTGTTGATCATAGCTACTAATGTAAACTGTCACTAATTGCTGTCCTTGTGTTCTCTAAGAATTTTGTCCCTGGGTTTGCATAAACTTCCTGAATTCTACTGGCTTTTCTTAATAAATGTTTCTAAGGAGAAATTCCTAAATGCTTTAGAGGAAGCTAAAAATTTAGGTCAAATAACATTTAGAATGAAGCTACGTTGTTGACTTAAGATTAAAATAGAGAATGAGCAGTCAAATCATGAAACATTTGCTCAGACTGAGTCAGGTTAACGACTGGACTTTCTAATGAAAGAAGATGAGGTTTTAAATGACTCATGTTATGTATAGTATCGCTAATTCTTCTAAGTGTGTTTATACATAAGTGTTTCAAGCTACTGAAATAAGTGAATGATTCATATTAGCTTCAAAAAGAAAACCTTTGGGGTTTTTCTGTGTCTGCTCAGTATTTTACTTGCCATTATTTAAAGGCTTATTCAAGACGTTTAATAGCAGACACACTGGCAACAATGTCAATTCTGACCTCAGTCAAACATAATAGGAGAGAGCAAATTGTGTTTTCCTCGGAAAAGAAACCACAGCATATTTTCCTCCTGGAGTAATTTGATTTCCTTTTGCTGTAGAAAGTCCAGAGAAAATGACTGCAATTCTACCACGAGCTTCCACAAGTTGAAACTGAATGTCTGTGATTTTACTTCCCATGGTGACTTTCCTGCACGAATGCTTGGGTTTCCATTGGAGGGCCCTTGATTCCTAGATGTGCTGCAAGATCGTAATGTAACTGAGCACAGGCTCGGCTTGGCTCTGCTTTGGGGCAATGGCATCCTGCCGGTTTCTATGATGGATGTGTCTAGAGCTTTAGCCCTGAAAACGCCAATCTCCAAGGGATAGTCTATTTTTTCTCTGACATTTATGAAGGGCACCTGTGTAATGTCTGACCGTGGCCCAGTTCTCTGTATCTCCACATTTATCATGGTACCTGGGTTTAGCTGCAAGCCCAGCAATGAGAGGGAGCCATTTGCTAGTTGGAAATGGTAGCACGTTTTGACTTGTTCATTGCAACATCTGTGAAGTAGTATGAGATTTGATGGGTGTCTAAAAGTCTTTATTTAATTTACTACCAGAAGTAGATCAAATTTCAGATTCCCTGTGCTGGCATTATAGTCAAGATAAATCTTTTATAAGGGTGCACAGGAATTCTAAAGAAAAAGCGAAACCCATCATTTTTTAGAGTTTCCTTGTTTTATGTTGAGTTTCCTAGAAATGAAAAAAAGAATTGTTTCTTGGGAGAAAGTTAAAAAGTACTTGTGCAGAAGGAAAAATCGGAATAGGAACCATGGTAGTTCATATTTTTAGACTCTTCAAGACTAGTTTTAATCCATTTCCTGTTCTTTATTTAAAGATTATAATACAGTTCTTTGCAGGTCATGTCATCTCTGGAACATTCTCACTCAGTTATCAATGAAACTCAAAGGCATCCATGAGAGTCAACTATTCCTTGAAGGATTTGCACAGATACTCTATCTACAGAACAAAATAGCACTTACCCTCTACCTCATAATATCTTTTGTGAAGAGATTTGTGAGCCTTTTGGGCGCATATGCCACAAAAATGCAAAATGGTGGTAATAGATGACATAAAGGGAAAAAGAAGGTTTCCACAGGTTCCCTTTGAAAAAGAAAACAAAAACATGGGTTCTACACAACATCCATGACAGGGCACACCTACTTCTGTCCCAGACTGCAATTTTTCCCCTTTTTTGCATTCTTTATAAATAGAATTTTCTCATCATTCCGTTTCTGAAATGAGTTCTCAACCCATTTCAGACTGCAGAATTCCAAAGAACATTGGTCATGTGTGCAAAGCTTTCTTGGTGAGGAGCCTCAGTGCAACAACACTTAGACAATACATGCTTAGCAAGTAGGCTTCGATCATGCTGTCTCTTAGATTTTAGGAAAAAAGCTGTTTCTTTCAACTGAATAGCTTTAGGTTGCAACTTGTTGTTCAATAAACTAGCCAGCTGCCTGGAATCCTTTCTGAAACAAAGTAGGATTTATTCACTAAATAAAACAAGAGACCCGCTCATCAATGCAACAAGTATCCGTTCTTTGACATGGCATTAGCAGAGCGTAGGGCCAGGCTTGTGTCATCATTTGTGTTAGAAACCAGTCGGCACAAATTATACCACATCAACCCAAGTTTTACTAACTTGTGAGAGCTTAGCCTCCTGAAAACTCCCTGCCAAGTATATTTTTAGGGTATCTTTTTGGGGTGTCTCCTCTGCACTCATAAATAGCTCTTCTGCTCATGGGTATCCCTTACTGAAGAAAATGTCTGAGAGCAGTTACTGCCTGCTGTCACTACACCCCTGGAGCTGCCAAAGTTGCAAACTTGAGGGACCAAGCAGAGTTGAATATCCTGCATCCAACCCTGGCCCAGAAACAAGCTGTGCTCCACAAAGAACGTATTTTGTCAGCAGGCACACAGAGAGGGTCTCAGGCTGTGTCTCCCAAGTTCCTTTAGGAAAACAGGTTATTTTCCCCTCCATTATGGCCTGTAGCACCTCTCTCTGCTTAGAGCTCAAACACGAGTCTATGAGTCCTGAGCAGGACAGCTGCCATGTTGTTCCCTTCCAATCCCAGGTGTCTCTCATGGTGTGCCTTGAAAAGCTCTGCTCCCTACAGCTGCTCCAAACCCCTTGGCAGGTCAGTTTGTATAAATAGACACTTGAGGGCTGCCACTACCTCATCAGACATGCTCAGACATCCCAGCAGAGGCAACCAAGTAGGCTGAAACCAAAGCCCTTACACATGCTTAACAAAAATGCACACAAAATGCTGTAAAAAATACCTCATATTAACTTGGTTCATGCATGCACGCTTCATTTATAATCCAAATAAATTCCTAGGCCCCATATGGCCCAGTCTTGACACAGAACCACATTAAAGAAACACAGTCTAGCAACCAAAAGTAATTAAAAAGTAATTCCCACATTTATTTGGGCCCCCTTAGAGAACAGGAAGTGAATGACAAGTTTGAAACCCTTAGCGACACTCTAGAAGCTCCCTTTCTTCTTCCCTGTTCTCTGAAATCCCTCCACATTCCTGCTGCCTCTGTTTATACTAAGCCCCAATATTTATCTCCCAAACATGCCTCAGTGTGTCTTTTTCTTTGTTGTCATTGTCGTCTTTTTTTTTTTCTTTTCCAATTTATCCCACCCTTTCTCAAAATCTGGGAAATTCTGGCAAAACTGAAGTCATCTTAATGGGCCAAAGTGGCAGGGAAGCTAGCAGACCAAGATAAGATCCACATTGTGAGCAGAACAGGTGTGGAAAAATCTATAATTTTTGTTCCTATTACACATTCATCTAACACCTATTGAGGAAGTATTATATATGGCAGGCACTGTGGAGGCACTCAGGGCATACGTGAAAAATATATTGTTTCCAATTTCAGGAAATTCAACTCCAGTAGAGGGTACAGGCATGTCACACAAATGATTGTAACCAGGGCAGGTGTAAGAATGGTGTTACTTTTAGGCCAAGGGTTTACACCAAGCTTGGATAGGTCAATAAAGGTTTCACAGAGGAGAAGACCTTGACCTTTAAGGATAAGTTGCACTTTTTCAAAGTGGGTGGTTTCCTAAGACAGAAACCCAAGGGTTCCCCTGGGAGTCTTCCCATTCCTTTACCCTCTACAAATACTTTTGGTCCTTGTGGCCTATTGATTCTATCTCCTTAACATCTTTTCTCCACCCCTTCCTGTCTGCAACTGGCTTCTTATTTATCTTCTTCATCTTTTGGAAAATATCTACTTGTTGCTTATAGTCTAGATAAGTAGTTCTTTTTTTTTTTTGTCTCAAGACTCTATTACATTCTCAAAAATTATTGAGGACCTCAAAAAGGTTTTGCTTATGTGGGTGACAGAAATATTCACCAAATTAGAAATTAACACTGAGAAATTTAAAAATTGAATTAAAAAAAATTGAAAATAAAAATAATCTCATTATATGTTAATATAAATAACATATTTTTAGAAAAATACACTTTACAAAACAAAAAAATTTAGTAAGAAGAGTATCATTTTTAAAAATTATTTTACAAGTCTCTGACATGTTTGGTTTTACAGAAGACAGAAGGATTCCTGTATCTACTTCTACATTCAATCTGTTGCAATGCCACATGTCATGTGGCCTCTGGAAACCTCCACTATGCACTCATAAAAGAACAGTATATTATTAGAAAAATATTTTTGATCTCACAAGCCTTCTAAAATGGCCTTGGGGACTAGAAGGCTTCTTGGGTTACACTTGGAGAACTGCTGGTATAGATGTGTCTAAAGTACAAATCTGGTATGCTTTCCCCCTATTTAAATCTTTCAGAAGCTCTCGTTTACCTACAGAGTAAACTACATGACAGAATGGGAAGACATTAACATGACTCCTAGATTTCAGGCTTAGGTAATTGGATAAACAAAATAGAAAATAAGAAAGGAAAAGCATATTTTTCACAGCGATAGAGTTGGTGATTTCAGTTTTTTTTTTTGTCATGACTTTTGAGGTACCAGTTAACTATTGTGCATAACAAACCACTCAAAAAACGCAGTGGCTTAAAACAACATTTGTTATACATCAAAGACGTGATCTATGAAAGAAAGAACTGATAAGCTGGAGTTCATTAAAACGAAAAATTTCTGCTCTGTGAAAGACAATAACAAGAGAATTAGAAGACAAGCCACAGACAGGGAGAAAATATTCGCAAAAGATATATCTAATAAAGGACTGCTGTTCCAAATATACAAAGAACTCTTAAAGCACAACCATAAGAAAACAAAAACTCCATTAAAAAATGAGCCAAAGACCTGAGCAGGCACTTCACAAAGATGATATACAGATGGCAAGTAAGCATATGAAAAGATGTCCCACATCATATGTCATCAGGGAAATGCAAATTTAAACCACATTGAGATACCACTACACACCTATTAGAATGGTTACAGTCTGGAACACTGACAACACCGAATGCTGCTGAGGATGTGGAGCAATAGGAATTCTAATTTATTGCTGGTGGGAATGCAAGATTCTGCAGCCACTTTTGGAATACAGTTTGGTAGTTTCTTACAAAACTAAACATACTCTTACCATTCGGTCCAGCAATCATGCTCCTTGGTATTTACTCAAACGAATTGAAAGCTTACATCTACACAAATGTCTGCACAATGATGTTTATAGAGGCTTTATTCATAATTGCCAAAACTTGGAAGCAATCAAGGTGTTCTCCAGTAGGTGACTGAATAAATAAACTGTGGTACATCCAGACAATGGAATATTATTCAATGCTAAAAACAAATGAGCTATCAAGCCATGAAAAGACATGTAGGAATCTTAAATGCTTAAATCGAAGTGAAAGAAGCTAATCTGAAAAGGCTACATACTGTATAATTCCAACTATATGACATTCTGGAAAAGATGAGACTGGGGAGACAATAAAAAGGTCAATTGCTGCCAAGGTTGTGTGTATATGTGTGTGTATGGGAGGTGAATAAACAGAGCACAGAAGATTTTTAGGACGGTGGAAAAAATACTCTGTTTGATATTATAATGATAGATATATACTTGTCCAAACCCACAGAATGTATAACACCAAGACTGAACTCTAAGGTAAATGATGAACTTTGGGTGATTATGATGTGTCAATGTAGGTTGATCCTTCGTAAAAATAAGTACCATTTTGGTGAATGATGGTGATAATGGAGGAGGCTATGCATGTGTGAGGACAGTAGGTATATGGGACATCTTTGTACCTTCCTCTCAATTTTTCTGTAAATTGACAACAGCCAAAAAAAAAAAAAAAAAAAGTAAAGTCTTAAAAAACAACAACAAACCAACATTTGTTTATTATTTCTCACAAGACTACAGTTGACTAGACCAAGCTGGGCTGATTTTGACTAGCCTAATTACATTTTTTTGTGGTCAGTCGGATCATTGGCTGGGACCTACCTAGTATGCCTTCTTGTGGGTTACTTTAAAATTATTTAGAATTCTATTTTTTAAATTTCTTAACTGTATTTTTGAGTGTTTTACTTTGTATAGTTTTCTTAGTGGTTGCTCTAGGCATTACAGTACTGCATAACTACCACAAACTATTAGTATTACTGTGTTACCACTTCAGGTGAAGTACTGAAACTTTATTTCCATTTAAGTCTCTTTACCTTCCCCATTGTTTAAATGCAATTGTCTTAAGTCCTCACTCTTTTCACCACCACATCAGGTGGTGTCGTAATTTTTGCTTTAACTATCAAGTATGATTAAAGAAATTATGAAGAGAAGGATAATCTATTATATTTTATGCATATTTTTATCCATTCTGCTTTTCTTTCCTTTCTGAAATGCCAAGCCTTCTTCTGTTACCATATGCTATCTATTTGGAGAGATTTTTAAAAATCATTCTTTAGAGGGAGGTCTGTTAGTATAAAGCTATCTTTGTTTTCTTTCTTCTGAGAATGCCTTTCCTCTTCATTTCTGAAGGATAACGTCCCAGATATAGAAGTTTCTGTCAACAGTTTTTTTATTTCAGCACTTAAAACGATTGTGCCACTTCTTTCTCACTTTCATGGTTTCAGATGAGAAACCCGATGTCATTAGAATTGGCGTTCCTTATGCACATGTGATAATGTGTTGTTTTTCTCTGGTTGCTTTTAAGATTTTTTTGTCTTTGGTTTTCAGAAGCTTAATTATGATGTATCTTGGCATGGATTTACTTGCCCTTATATTAGTTGGAGTTTGCTCAGCTTTTTGAATCTGTATGTTTATGTCTTTCTGTCAAATTTGGGCAGTTTTTGGCCAATTTTTTCTTTGAACACTTTTTTTTGTAGTCCTACATTTTTTCTCTTCTCTTTGTGGGACTGCAATGATAGAAATATTATATCTTTTGTTAATATTCCACAGGTCCCCAAGGCTCTGTTTATTTTATTTTATTTATGGTCTCTCTCTCTTTTTTTTCCCCCTGTTTGGTTTGAGTAAAATCTATTGATCTGTCCTCAAGTTCACTTATTCTGTTCTCTGTCATCCCCCCCTCTACTATTGAGCCCATCTAGTAAGGGTTTTTTTTTTTTTTTTTTTTTGGTTGTTGTGTTTTCTGCTCTAGAATTCCCATTTGGTTCTTTTTTAAAACTAAAATTCTATCTTTTTGCTGACATTTTTTGCTTTTCATTTGTTTTGAGAGATTTTGTAAATGCTTATTAATCTTTCTTTCTTTTTTTTTTTTTAAATGATGGTTTCTTTCAAATTCTTCTCAGATAATTCCAACTTCTGATTTCACCCCAGTTTGGGTGGTAATTGATGATTTTTTCTTATTCAATTTATGATTTTTCTGTTTTCTTTGACATGACAAATGCTTTTTGATTGCATCCTGGGCACTTTGGATATTATGTTAGGAGACTCTTGATTCTGTTTAAATCTTCTCTTTTAGCAGCCAGTCACCCTGCAGCAACTGGTTCAGAATTGTCTGGTGCGAGACTGCCAACTTCCCTGTTTTTGCCTCTACTTCCACATCAGGACCAATCAAAGCCAAATATGCTCTCCAAACCAGTCACACCCTATGCCCTGCTTCTTGGTAACTCATCTTCTGCTTCCCTCTGCCAGTCTCCAATGAGAGCTTACCTGAAGCCTTTCCTTTTTTTCCACTGTAAAGCTTTCCCACTCCCCTGTCTGCCTTTCAGTCCTTCCCAAACACAAAAGATGATGACTGACTCCCTTGATATAGCAAACTCTGAATAAGTAGCCTCTGTTTGTTCTCATTTGGGTGATCTTCATTTATTTGCACACCAGTAAATGAAATGGTCCATGGGAGGCTGAGCTGGGGTAGATATGGCTGAACAAACACCATCCTGAGCAATTGGCCAGTCTAGACACCTTGGGAAGCTGCTTCACCTCAGTTGCTTTATATATTTTAGTAGAGTTGGTGGTGAAGACATCTAGTGCATAAATCTTAACTTAGTTGTCATGGTTCCAAATTATAGTTGAATAAATCATTGAAAGCATTGTTTTTATTAACTTGTAATCCAATGTTTCATCCCCTGGGACCTCTGCCTTTTGGTTTGGCATGAAGTTCTGTTTATTTGTCAATTAATATGTCTCTTAGATTTTTTATTTTGTCTCTGTCACGTTGCCACTACCCTTGTCTGTTTTCATGATCTCATAAGCAGCAATCATCTGTGACCTCCTTTGAGCCTCTTTCCATTCTACATGACTGTGCATGCTAAGCTTATGCTAGTCTTCCCCTAGCATCCATCATGTTAATAACTTCCTCAAGAGCTTACTCTATTTGTAAACTTCAGTTGGCATTTGTGCCCTCCAGAATATGGCCCCCTAACTAACCTAGCAGCCTTGTGTGCTGCTGCTCTCGTCCAGGTCCTGGGCTCCTATTCACACCTTGTTTATTCCGCCTTCTGACTTTGGTCATTCTGTTGCTTCATCCACAGTGCTTTCTTTTCTCCTTTCCATATGTGCTTGCTTAGCCCATCCTGCAACTCTTACTTTGTCCCTCAGTGGTCTAACCCTTTGTACTAGATCCTTCTATTGTGAACTTGTGTATGCTGTGAACTATGTTTCACTGTAAGATTTCAGGTTAGAGCTGGCCATTAGTGAAGGTGCAGATTTGGGAGGTAGCAGCCATTAGACCTGGGGAGTTGTCATTGGTTAGATGCCAAGATGCCAGCAGGAGCCAGTTTGTCCTCATGCTTCTGCATTCCACTTCCCGCTGCCCGCCCTACTGACCCACAGTAGCTCCTGGGCCCACCACCAGATGATTTGCTGTAAGCTCCTAGAAGCATTAACCCCAAAAAGTCCACAGTCTTCCATACAGCAGCCTTCACAGTCCTTCCAGCAACTGGATGTGCCAAGCTTCTAGATTCCACTGTGATTGGGGAGCACAGTGCTGCAGTCCTTCTCACATGCCCACAAGGCATCTAATACCTAGTCGCACATTCTCTGATATTTCTTCTTCACTTTCACTGAATTATCACTTTGGGGGCCAAAAATCAGATTTTATATTATCAAATATAGTACCTTACTCTATTCCATATATATATATATATATTCCGTGTGTGTGTATGTATGTGTATATATAAACATAGTGGAAGCTAATTTTTTTTCTTTTTTTTACTTCAAAACTACCTTTCTCTTTCATGCACATCACTAAGTGCAACTGAGAGCCAGGACTGCCACAGATTTACAAAAGTCCGCTTAGGAACTTGAAAGCCGAGAATATGACTGTTTTCTTTTTGTATCTACTCTAGCTGCAGGACAGTTCATATAGAAAACTCTTGCTGCTGCCTCAGTGTTGAAGGCAGAGTGCTGGGGAACTGGTTGTGGGATGATGGAAACTTTGGTTTAATATCTCCAAACATTAACGTGATGCACAGGAATAAAATTCAAAACTCATGGAATGAATGGATTGTGTGTCCTTTTAGTAATGCTATTTTTTTTGCAACTAAGCTTTTGATAAAAATTGGTCAGTATCCAATTTGAGGCTGCATTTTCTGGCAGGAACCTAAGTTCATGTGCTCTGCATCCTTGATTGAGAGCAGATCTATAGCCTTAGAAATCCACTGGAAGAAAAAGAGCGGAAGATAGGCTTGACATTCTGTTGCAAAAATGAGAAAATCTAACCAGCTTTCTTTGCCTGAGTAATCACCACAGTCTTTGTCTTCTAACAAAACAAACTTTTTTTTTTTAAAGAAAAAGACACATTCTACTTTCTGTACCTTTCATCATCATTTTTCTTTCTATAGAGAAGGAAGGATTGAAGATAACTGTTCTGATCTCTGATTCAGACAGGCTTTCGATCTCCTAATGCCTCAGACTCTTGAAACCACTTTCAAGGTATGTCTGGAAAGCATGATATTCCACACTCTATGAACATGTAGTCTGGTAAATCGTTAATTCAGAGAACACAGCCTTGAGAGCCTTGGAAAATGAAGGAAAACTTTCACATTCAATACTGATTTCTGCAGAACTGTTTTCTAAGAAATATCTTGGCTATTCTTACATTCCTCTGTAAGAGAAATGTGCAAAGAGGGCCTATCAAACAAATAGTGGTGATGGGGGCCCAACATTATGTATGTAATTAATGCCAATGAATTGTGCACTTAATAATGGTTAAACTGGCAAATATTATGATATTATATATATAATGTATATATATAATATATAATGTATATAATATATATATATATACATTATATATACACACATATATTTTATATACATATATATATCCAGAAAATTTTTTTCCAAAAAATGAAAAAGAGGACTCATCTCATATAAGAATCTTGAATAAGCTTGAAAAGGTCAGTGGATTGGTCATTTATATGAAGATAGGAGAAAGAAAGAAGACTCTACTCACAAGAAAATAAAATGATTCATATACAGTTCCTGGAAAAGGATTTCATGTTACTGTTTAATGAGCAAAGACTGATTTGTAGGTTACTGACTCGGAAAGAGAAAGACTGAGTTTCTTTTTCTTCATTTCCATCTTCAAGGCTCTAATGTTTATAGATATTGTGGAATTCATTCATGTATTCATTCTTTTCTCCTAGCAAGTGCTATCTAAGAATATAGAAAATTATTTACTTTGTTTTAGGAAAGGATATAATGATTTGAAAAGTAAGTTACCTAAGCAAATCACAACATGAAAAAATATGGAATCAACAGAACATTGGTGTTGATGGTTTTGAATATGCTGAACTCTCATAATCTGAGATTTCCAAAGGAAAGGTTATCCTTCTCCTCCTGTTCCTCCTCCTCCTCCTTCTCTTTTTTTCTGTGTTTCTTGTGTTTCAGGTGTACAAAACAACATAATGATTAGACATTTACACCCTCGCAAAGTGATAACCCCCGAAGTCTACTACGCTTCTGACATCGTATATAGCTATTACAATACTATTGACTATATTCCCTATGCTGTACGTTACATCCTGTGGGGGGGAGTATGTATGTGTATATATATATATATATATATATATATATATATATATATGTATAGTATGTATATATGTGTATATGTATATATATATATTTATAGTTGACATTCAATATTATTTTATATTACTTTCAGGTGTATAATGCAGTGGCCAGGCATCTACACAGTCTATGAAGTGATCCCCCCAATAAATCCAGTACCCAGCTGACATCATACATAGTTTTTACATTATTGATTATATTCCCCACACTGTATTTCACTTCCCTGTGACTATTTTTTGAATACCAATTTGTACTTTCTAATCCCTTCACCTTCTCTCCCATACCCCACCCCCCTTCCCATCTAGCAACCATCAGTTTTTCTCTGTATCTATGAGTCTATTTCTGTTTTGTTTGCTTATTTATTCTGTTCTTTAGATTCCACATATAAGTGACATCATATGGTATTAATATTTGTCTTTCTCAGTCTGACTTATTTTACTTAGCATAATATCCTCTAGGTTCATCCATGTTGTTGCAAATGGTAAGATTTCATTCTTTTTTATGGCAGAGTAATACTCTATTGTATAAATGCACCACATTTTCTTTATCCAATTGTCTATCGATGAGCATTTTGGTTGTTTCCATATGTTGGCTACTGTGAATAATGCTACAGGAATCATAGAGATGCATATATTTTTTTCTAGTTAGTGTTTTGGATTTATTTGGATAAATACCCAAGAGTGCAATTGGTAGGTCATAGGTAGTTCTATTTTTGATTTTTTGAGGAATCTCCATATTGTTTTCCATAGTGGCTGCACCAATCTGCAATCCCACCAGCAGTGTTCCCTTTTCTCCACATCCTCGCCAGCACTTGTTTGTTGATTTATTGATGAAAGTCATTCTGACAGGAGTGAGATGGTATCTCACTGTGGTTTTTATTTGCATTTCTATGATGATTAGTGGCATTGAGCATATTTTCATATGTCTACATGTCCTCTTTGGAGAAATGTCTCTTCATGTCTCTGCCCATTTTTTAATTGGATTGTTTATTTTTGGGTGTTGAGTTATATGAGTTTTCTAAAATAAATTTTGGATATTAATGCCTTATCAGATGTATCATTGGCAAATATCTTCTCCCATTCAGTATGATGTCTTTTTGTTTTGTTGATGGTTTCCTTTACTATGAAAAACTTTTTAGTTAGATATAGTCCCACTTGTTTATTTTTTTCTTTTGTTTTCCTTGCCCAAGAAACGTATATCAGTAAAAATATTACTAAGTGTAATGTCTGAGAGTTTAGTTCCTATATTTTCTTCTAGGAATTTTATGGTGTCAAATCTTACATTTAAGTCTTTAATTCATTTTGAATTAATTCTTGTGTTGGTGGTCCAACACAAGAAAGTGGTCCAGTTTTATTTTATTGCATGTATCTGTCCAGTTTTCCCAACACCATTTATTGACTAGACTGTCTTTACCCCAGTGTAAATTCTTGCTTCCTTTGTCATAGATTAGTTGACCACAGAGACATGGATTTATTTCTAGGCTCTTTATTCTGTTCCATTGATCTATGTGTCTGTTTTTATGCCAATACCATGCTATTTTGATTACTGTAGGCTTGTAGTGTATTTGACATCAGGTAGTGTGATACCTCCAGCCTTGTTCTTATTTCTCAGGATTTCCATGGCTATTTGGGGTCTTTTATAATTCCATATAAATTTTAGGATTATTTGTTCTAATTCTGTGAAAAATGCCAATGGTATTTTGATAGGGATTACGTTGAATCTATCTATATATTCCTTTGGGTAATATGAACATTTGAACTATATTAATTCTTCCTATCCATGAGCATGGTATATGTTTCCATTTGTTTGTAACTTCTTTAATTTCTCTCTTCAATATCTTATAATTTTCTGAGTACAGGCCTTTTACTTCCTCGGTTAAGTTTATTCCTAAGTATTTTTTTTTAATGAAATTATAAATGAGATTGTTTTTGTAATTGCTCTTTCTGATAGTTTGTTATTGGTGCATAAAAATGGAACTGATTTCTGAATATTAATTTTATATCCTGCTACTTTACTGAATTCATTTTTCAGTTCTAATAGTTTTTTGTTGGAATCTTCTTTGGGATTCTCTATATATGGTATCATGTCATCTGAAAATAATGACAAGTTTTCTTCCTCCTTTCCAATTTGGATGCATTTTATTTCTTTTCCTTGTCTTGATTGCTGTGGCTAGAACTTCCAGTACTATGTTGGATAAAAGTGGTGAAAATAGGCATCCTATTCTTGTTCCTGATAAGGGAAATGCTTTTAGCTTTTCCCCATAGAGTGTGATGTTAGCTGTGGGTTTATCATATATGGCGTTTATTATGTTGAGATATGTTCTCTCTATTCCCACTTTGCTGAGAGTTTTTCTCATAAATTGATACTGGATTTTGTCAAACGCTTTTTCTGCCTCTATTGATATGACCATATGATTTTTATTTTTCATTTTGTTTATGTGGCTTATCACATTAATTGATTTGTGGATATTGAACCAATCTTGCACACCAGGAATGAATCCACTTGATTGTGGTGGATTCACCACAATCTTTTTAATGTATTGCTGAATTCAGTTTGCTAATATTTTGTTGAGGACTTTTGCATCTATGTTCATTAGGGATATCAGTTTTCTGTTTTTTGTAATGTCTTTGTCTGGTTTTGAGATCAGGGTAATTGTGACCTCATAAAATGAGCTTGGGAGCCTTCCCTCCTCCTGGATTTTTTGGAATAGTTTGAGGAGAATAGGTGTTAATTCATTTTTGAATATTTGGTAAAATTCACCTGTGAAGTTATTTGATACAGGACTTTTGTTTTGTTGGGAGCTTGTTGATTACTAATTCAATTTCATTGGTAGTAATCAGTCTACTCAGATTTTCTGTTTCTTCTTGATTCAACCTTGGAAGATTGTATGCTTCTAGGAATTTATCCACTTCTTCCAGGGTGTCTAATTTGCTGGTGTAAAGTTTCTTCCCCTTTTTTAAATTAAAGTTTTGAGATATGTCCCTACTGGTATTCTAAACATTCAAAGTATTTGATTCCTTCCATTTCTATATTTATTAAGTAACTTTTTTCAAAAGTTGGAGACAAATTTCCTTTACTTACACCAGATAAGCATTTTATAATGAGTGAAAAGTCACACATGTGGCCTAGAACTTTAGGATATATTAACATATCATTTCTGCAGACTTAGATTTTACATCAAAGTAATATCTCAGTTGCTTCATGATAGTTGGATGTGAAATGCATAGTTTTTATATGATTGAAAATGAATTGCTGTTTTGATTATCTAGAGAACTTCTAACTGTTGCACCCTTTAGAAGGAGTCCTATCTTGGTTTATAGAAATTGAAATAATTCTACTTGTATTTTTAGCTGGATTTAAATGTGAAGGTTTGAGACTAGTGGACTATGTCTTTGGAGAATCTTGATTCTGCCAATTCTATAATATTGAGCTATGTCAAAACAGATAAAAGATGGTGGAAAGTCTGGCAATTCTCTGTAAACATAATGATAAAATTACCTGTAAATATAAATGAGAATGGGGTGTTCAAACTATTTGCATTCAAATAATTCAGATGTTAGAACTATCATTGTTTTTCTCCATGAATGAATAGCAGATTTTATTATTGTTACTTTTATCCAAATTATCTAGGCTATTTTTAATCTCCCACTTTAATCTTCTAGGGTAGACATGGTCATACAGGAGGTACACATAAACACTGCCAACTGAATATTCAAGCTTTATTCTTTTGCCAAGATGTGATTTGTAACAAACCTGCTGATATGATTTTACATTCTCTGCAGAAATCACTCTGTGGTAAACCAGGTTTTTTGGCCACAGCAATATCCCCTGCTAAGAGCTAAATAAGCCATAGTATTGAGAAGCCAGGCTGGAATTTAGCTGTTTAATTGTTTTCATGTGTTTGTATTTGAGTGGCTATGAACCCTAACTAGTCAGCTGCACAGAGGATGGAGTTGGAATCTAGGCCCTATTCTCCTAGAGCTAAAACTAAAATGCTCCCTTAATAGCCTGACTTAGGAGTCTGTTCTTGGGACATACATTCTACTACTTTTGAAGGAAAGTGGATAAGATAAGATCCTCTCTCTAAGTCCAGTTATACTTCTACTTCCTCCTCTTGTTTTCTTGATATTTCTTAGAATGCTATAATAGTCCAAATAAATAAAATTAAGCCTTTACTACCAAAAAATAGCTTCCAAGCTACTCATGAATCACGCACTTTATATTTTTGCATAGATTTTCCCAAATCTACTTTCTGATGTAGTCACATAACACCGTATACTATTTTAACAGCTTTATTGAGGTGTAATTGATCTACAAAGTACTGTAATATTTAGTGTGTACAATTTGATGGGTGTGAACATACCCGACCACCTGTAGAACTGTCATTACAATCAAGGTAAGAAAGCCACAGAGAGAAGGAATTTTCTAATGATCCCAGAGATAATGTGTGAGCCCATAAAGATTTGAACACTGTTGTTTTTGATTCCAAAATCCATGTTCTTTCCATTTCAAGGCTGCCAAGTTGTAATTTCACATGGACTGATGTTGGAGGGCTGGCATAGGACTTGCTACAGATATTAGCATGGAAGACTGATAGGTATGGGACCTATTTTCTCAACGAAAATGAAGACATATAAAGATACATCTGAAACACAACAACTGGAATTAGACTGTCCAAAAATTCCAGAGTATGTTCAATTCCAGAAAGATCACTTTACTCTGAGACAGAGACAGATATTCACATTGTTTGATCATGTCTGTTCCTCAGTTGTAAAGGCAGACAGGGCACTGTGTGGATGGATAGTTGGAGTGGGTTATGAAGGCCTGCTTCCCCATACTGCCTTGGAAGCACAAATCACACTTTGTATGATGGATGGGACCCTCTTTCTAGGGGATACAATATCATTTTATTAATACCTCCATAAAGCAGGAGTGAATTATGTACCTGTGTATATATGGCATTAGATGTATTAAACTACTTATTCAATTTTGTTTTCAGATAGTTGTCTTTCCCTTAATTATGTGCTTACAGCAATACATACTAACATTTGGAGGTGTTGGAATCACTGAGAAGATAATCATTCTTGTTTCCAGCATGTTAAAATACCATGCAAGGGGCTAACATTAAATTGAAAAGAGTTCTGATTATTTTCTAATCATAAAAATAATAATTTTCATTAGAATATTTGGTCAATATAAAATGTTTAATAAAAAATAAAAGTGACTTTTGACCTCACCAACCAAATATGACTATTGCTGTTATTTGGTATATTGATAATGTTATTTAGAAGAAATCTTTAGATACGTTGCTACATGGATGAAAAATGAGTGAAGAAATGTTTGGTACTTTACACCATTTATTATAAAGAAATTAAGGTGTGCAATAGCAATATATTCTAGCATTTCACAGAAAAAGAATAACAAAACAATTGCATTTAGAAACAGACATTTTCAAGGAAAAAGAAACAGATTCCTTTTAAAGTATACACTGAAAACCTAGTTTCATATAGCAATCAGAATTATGGATCCACAATTTTGAATTCATAATAAAAAACACAGGGTTACCTAGTGTTGAATGACGTCCCTTTTGTCCAGCCACACCTGGGATCCTGTTGCAATGGCTGATGGTTTGTTTTATTTCTTGCTTAAACCTAGCTAGAGGAAGAAACCATACAGAACAAAGTCTAAAAGTATTATTATGCAGCAGATTGCATTTTTGAAAAATGGTTACAAAATAACTCCCCTGCCACATGTACTTTTAGAACCTTGCTACTCATCTAGCAAGAGATGGAGTCCAGTTCTCTCCCTTGCCTTGAATTTGGGTGAGATTGTAATTGCTTTACAAACAGAATGCAGTTGAGGTCACTTTGCATGACTTATAGTAGCTAAGAGGAGACCTACAGCATCTATTTGGTTCTCTTCGGATGACTGCTGTGGAGGAAGTCAGACCATGGTAGCTGACCAACTCCCCTGATACAGTTGTGCTGTAAGGAAGCCCAAATCAGCCCCCATGGAGCAGTCGCATAGAGAAGCACTGACTCTGCAGGGGAAGAGAGAGTGTCAGCCATCCAGCTGCTCCAGCTCCCACTGTTCCAGCCCAGCTACTGTGTGACTCTGAGCCAGAACCATAAGCTGAACCCTGTCTGAATTCTCCACCTGCAGAAATCAAGAAAGATAACAAAATGACTGTTGCTGTTTTAAGAAACTACATATTGGGGTGATTTCTCATGTAGCACTGGATAATTGGAGCAGAATTTGATGCAGAAATGGAGTGCTGAAATAACAAAAACCTAATGTGGCATTGGATTTTGGACTGGGCAGAATCCTTTAGGAAGAGACTGTCGGTGAAATCCTGAAACACCTAGGGCGAATGTTAGTGAAAGCTGGAAGGAACTCGAGGAGAGTGTTAGCAGAGACCCAAAGGGCCTCAAGCCCAATCTGTGTGGACTTAGAGCAAAGTGAGGAAAACTTAGAAGTTGGAGAAAAGGGGGCCCTCGTTAGGTATGTAGTGACAGAAAGTTTAGCAAAATTCTTGTCTGTGTGAATGTGGAACACAGACTGTGTGTTATGAACTCAGTGATCTGGCTTCTTCTTGCTGCCCATAATAAAATGAAAGAGGAGAGTGATGAACTAATGAATAAATTATTCAGTTTTGAATGAGATTCATGGAAAATGCAAAAGGATTCAGAGCAGCCTTTTCGGATAGTAAATTGTTCTTAAATTAAAAAAAAAGACGCCTTTGGGACAAATATCTAAGCGATAGATAGGGCTAGAATATTCTTTGTAAGACCTCATAGAGTTCTAAGGCATCATATAATACATGCAATACACAAGAGGCCCCAAGCCAGAGCCATGGGAAATAATGAAATGTTTTAAGCAGCTCCGATTTGGAGTAGTTTTTTTTTTTTTTAATTTTAATTTTTAATTTTAAAAGTAATTGTACCACCAGAGAGTAGGATAAACATTATTCAGATATATGCATATTAAATAAATGTAATGTGTTATTTTACTTCAGAAGTAAAAAAAAATTAAATACAAAAACCTGCTTAAAGATTAAACCATATTTTTCTTAAGTGTGGAATCATACATATGTTCCTTTCTTTATTTAATCATCATTAAAACAGAATGGAAATATTTTCAGACTGGGTAATTTGACTTTCACACTATGGGTGTTGCAAAACTCACCTTTTCAGAAAGATGAGTGTTGCAGACAGGGGGCCCATAAAAGATCATTTTAATTAAGCACTTAATTTTCACCAAGAAGTGAAAGTTTCCATACATTGGTAAAGTTTCTCACCATGTGCGCTTTCACAATGACTTGTGGAGAAAACTAATGATAACTTTCTTTTACCTAAAATTAAAAATAAAAAGTGACTGACGCTTTTCCTTTAATCACTGATAGATGCATATTGATGTACATATAGCAATTTAAATAAACCACTGGTGATATTCATACGATGTGTAGATTTGAACTTCTTTGCAAAGGGCTGATATTGCAAGACATTGTGATATTCCAGATCTTCCATAGGCTTCCTCTTCACCACTTTTTTTCTACCCCCATCTCTCTCCTCTTCTTCCCTCCTCTTCCTTCACTTTGCCTTTTCCTCCTCTTCCTTCTACATTCTTCTTCTGTGAATTTTAAAAGATAGTTTTCTTTATGATAGGTCAAAATATTTACTCACTCTTTGACTAATTCCTTTATCATTTGTATCTATATAACGTCTTACCTACTTGCTAGCTATATTTAAGAAGAAAACCCTTCGTTGTGTTAAAAATGGATGACCTTGGTAATTCATACTGACTTTAGGGAATTCACATTTTATTCTGGGAAATATTCACGTATTGAGCTCATCACAGTATTCTCAGATATGTATAAGTCAAATGAATAATGTGCTTGAGACCACAGAAAAGAGTGATTAATATTTTGGGGGTGAAATGGGGTGTAAGCAATAGTGTGTTAGAGTCGACTTGGGGATGATTTGTGGGATGATTTTTATGGAAGAGATGTCTTTTGAAGTTAGCTTTAAATGATAAGTAAAAGGGTTTTTGCAATGTTGAAAGAGAGAATGGTCCAGGGAAGGAAAGTCTAAATAATAAGCTTTACTACCGTTGACTGGGTGCTAACTATGGTCCTGGTACTTAAATACGCTATTATAATTCATCCTCAAACTGGTCCTGCAAGGTAGATATTAGCAACTCCATATTACATTAAAAATGGAGGCTCTGGGATTTGAAATCATGTCCAGCATCTGAAACATTTATCACTGTACTTTACTGCTTCATCAACAAATGGATGAGGGAAAGTTTTTTTGAGGGGTGGACTAAATTTAACAAAACACATTGTTTCTCTTATCACCACTTTATATAGCCTGCTATTTTCTCAACTTATGTATAAATTTCTCTGGCTGGGGCAAACGTTTTCTCCAGGCAAACTCACTGATTTGTATAAACTCTACATCATAAATCATATGGCCATTTAAGATATTTTATAGTTTATTCAGGTATTAAATTTCAGGATAGCGGTGAGTGATAAGGTGGAAACAGCTGACACATAAAGTCAGTTGAAGTTGTGAACTGCCCAGTGTTTTGGATAGGGAAATTTAGGTGACCTGTCACGAAAGGGAAGGAGTTAGACAAAGTTAAATGACAGGAACACCCTGAAAGTAACATTTGCAGCATTTGTAACCAAAAAAGGATTAATATCTAGAATATATAAGGAACTTCTGCAAGTCTGCAAAGATAACACAGGGAAACCAATCAAAATGTTCAGAGTGCATGAATCAGGTATTCACAGAAGGAAAATCCCCAGTGACCAATGAGTATGTGAAGAGACGCAAAACCTTTCAGGAAATCAGAAAAATGCAAATTAAATAACCCAGCTTCCAGCCTCTTGAAAACGTATGTCATGATTTTGATTAAACTAATACTCAGTGTTTGTTTTATTATGATTAGGTAAATGTTATTCATATCTATGATTACATTGTATTTGATTTCTAGCTCTTAACAAGAGTTTTACTGAGGTATAATACACAACATGGTTAGATGCACATTTGAAGTGGAAAATTTGATAAGATTTGACATGTGTTTGCACCAATGAAACCATCACCATAATCGAGATCATGAACATACTCATCACCCTCAAAGGTTGCCTTATGTCCCTTTATAACCTTGTCATACTGCCTATCCCCTGATGGGCAACCACTGATACGCTTTTTGTTACACAGATTAGCTTCTTGCATTTTCAAGGATTTTATATGATAGAATCTATCACTTGGTGTGTTTTGTGTGCACTTGAAAAGAATATGTATTATGTTATTGGGTGGAGCAGTCTCTCAGAGATCATTGTCTTTTGTTGCCCTATGGCCAGTGTCTTGAAAACCATTGTTTCATATGACTGTTTTTGGTTGTTTGTTTCAGGTCCAGTCTCTGTTAATTCATCTTAGTTAGAAGCCCAAGTTCCCTTGTGTAATTTTTCCTTTCTCTGGGACCTTTTCTCTTCCTTCTTTTTGGTTTCTGTAGTTTTCTTTGTATCCTTAAATTTCATGTCACAAATTTGGATTTCCTCTCCAGTGTTCAGACACATCAGGTAATCTGTCAGTTTAATATAATTTTCTTAAGGACATTCTTTCTGAAGCTTTCCTTCCTCCTGTTTCAATGCAGACTAGTTGCTGTCTTTGTTTTCTATGTGGTTATTCTAGAATTTGTTAACTAATATTCTACAAATTTACTTCTTTATTCTTCTGTGTTTTGTGGACCTTTTATCTTCCTTTTTCTTGGTTCCCTAGTTTTGCTGGAACATATCTTTCAGTAGCTTTCTGAGAATAGATACATGGGAGAAAAATTTTTGAGAACTTGTAGGACTGAAACTACTTTTGTTCTATGCTTCAACTTGATTTCAAATTTAGATTATTACAGAATTCTAGGTTGGAAATGAATTTCCCTCAGAATTTTAAGGTACTGTGCCATTTTCTCCAGAGTCCAAAATTGCTATTGAAAAGTCTGAAAACATTCTAAATCCCATTCTTTTTGTCTGTAATCTGTTTTCTCTTCGGAGGCTTTTAGGATCTTTCCTTTATCCTTGGTGTCATAACAGTTTTCACTGATCCCCATTACTTAGCAGTTTTTAAATCTAGAAATTCATATTTAATTTCTGCAATCATCATTTAAAATTTTTAGGAGCTTTTTTTCTCTTTCAATGTTTCTTTTTTTATTACATCCTATTTATGTTTTATGAATTGAATATCTTCTCTTCCTCTTATGCCTTTGAGGGTATTAATTTAAATGTTTAAAAGTTTTATTGTGTTCTTTGTATTGACTCTATTTCCTTTGATCTTCATTTTTCTTTTTATTTATTGTTGTCACTATCATCCATGTCAAAGATTTTTCTTCAGGTATCTGATAAGTTTTGCCTGTTCATAGTTAAGAATGAAGGATAAAGAGTTGACTGAAAGTTTTGTGCCTACACACCTTCCGGGCGTGTTGATTGGCGCGCTTCTCTGTAGGCTATTTGGGTAGGGAGAGGGCTGCTTCATTGTTCACACTTAACTCTGAATCTGTAGAGTTTTTTCTTTGTCCATGCTCAGTTTTCCCAGGTAGGAGTCCTTTCCCTTCTTACTTAGAGGTTATAAGGCTCACTGCTAGCATTCCAAGAGTCAAGTCTAGAAACAGAGGAAGGGCAGGGTCTTGCTAAAAGGTCCCACCGTTTAGAGACCCTAAAATTTCCCTCGGTATGGCATTGCTGCCCTCAGCTGTGCCTGATGACTCCTTGTCCAAAGTGTCTAAGGTTCACCTTATTAAGTCTTTTGCTGGGGTGATGGAGGGCATCTATGGGCTTAACTGCTTCTCATACAGAGTGATAAGCAATCTTTCCATTTTCAGTCCCACCAGTACCCTTCAGGGTTACCTGGTAGACCCAACTCTTGAACCTTTTTATGGTTCTTGACATCTCTCATTTCTATTTTATTCTCTTCTGTTCTTTTTGTTTTGTGGGTCTGTAAGTTAAAACAAGATCCTTTCAATGTAATTTTAATGTGTTCTCGGGAGGAAACAGAGATTAATAAATGGTTGGGATATACCCCCTTAAAAAAATTTTTTTTAAACTGTGAATTTAACAAATGCATAGAAAAGTGTACAGAGGTATATAGTTCACTGAGTTTCACAAACTAACCAGTCAGATTAAGAAACAGCGTTGCCAGTCCAGCAGACTCTTCCTTCATGCTGCAAACTTTCATGCTGTAAGAATCTTCATCCTGACATGATAAGTATATTGTCAGTACACCCCAAATATCCTGAAATGTATTGTATGATCTCCTGAGTGTGTCACTTGATAAATAATCCAAATTAGCCCGATTTTCTCCATGTTTTTCTGCTGTTACTGTATGGAAAAAATATTCCATATAATAGATGATATTTAGTATTGGTGTAGAGTAAGATATAACAGATCTTGCTGAATAAGTTTTACATCAGCTAATAAGTGTAATGTTTTGTTAAGGAGCACTTGTGTGCATGTACAACCTGACTTTATCTAAAAGAAACTTTATCTAATGAAGAAAGCTGTTCCTCCCTTGAGTTATTCATTCTATAAGACAGATCTAATTTTCTAAAATGATTTCTTTTTGTGCAATTTTAGAAGGTTCTAGAGAAACATTGAAGTTAGACTGTGACATAGAGCCAGTATAAAATAAGTTGAAAAGTAATGTTGCTTGGTAATATCATTTATTCTCCACTTACTAGAAGCCCAACACCCTTTTTGTACAAAGACTATAGTTTTCTGTGAACCAGAAAAGCTATAAATTTTACCAGCTGGTTTTAACTGAAAAGGAATATCAAAAAATTCCTCCTGTGGGCTCTATAAATGCTGAGATAGTAGACTGACACATGAAATATAATGACCGTAATTATTCATGCCTTTTCCCCTCTCAAACGTGTCCAAATGATTTGTTATTCTACACCATTTATAAATAGCCACGAAGCAGAGTCTCACAGATTGGAGGCCTGTTGTTTTTTCTTACCTAAAGCGTCGAGTGTGTTGAATATTTTTGGGCACATAAATCTTTGTTTGGCACCTAAGCAGAGAATAAGTTAATGATTTAACATATGGAGGGTAAATTGGTTATCAAGTTTTGTTTACATTTAGTTTCTTTTTTCTCCTTCAGGAATTAAGTTGAAATTGGTATCTTTCTTAGAATCTTTTTATCTGTGATTTAAAGAAAAAGAGGAGAAATAAGTACACTCAGTCTTCCTTTCAATGACAGTGCAATATTGGGAAGTGTCTGCGATGCCCAAAGTGTTCTTCCTCAGGAGAAACATGGTGCTGGATGAAATCTCCCAACCCATCTAGTTTCAGCACTTCCAGTCATAGACAGTCTCCAGCAGTTTTTGTTGCCCTTTCCCTGTTTAAGAGTCTGAAATGAGCTTTTGAAATGGAACACCCACAGCGTAATCTCAGGGAAAACAATTTGCATACCCATTTCTACGGACTTTTTCTAACCTTGCTAAGCATTAGAATCCCCTGGGAGTTGGCTGATCAGATTTCTGGGTCCTGATCGCAGACAGTCTGATTATCCAGCCATTTGTGATAAAGGATTTGGTTTCTGTAACAGTGTACTGAAGGGACCCTTTCACTGTAGCTTCCCAAACGCTGAAGTTCCAACACCATTTTCATTTCATTGCTTCCTTGTTCCATAGAGTAGTGATGTTTAAGCACTAGCATTCCCTCAAGGAAGGAATAGGGATAGATAATTTGGGGGCATACGGCTCAGGGAGAGAGAAGGGCAGGCTGGAGGGCAGAGCACATGATGTCCTTTGATAGCAGATCTCTTTAGTGGCCACTGGGCAGCTAGGAGAATTTAAAAAAAAAATGCAGAAAGGGAGGGTGGAGGGCACCTATGAAGACGCTGTTTCCCTTTTCTAACCTTTCCTCACGAGCACACATGTATGTAGTCACTCATTCCTTACCCCAGCCAGATGTTTGAGAAGTTCTGTCTAAACAGCTGGAAGCAACCCCAATAATCCATCAGTATGGCAGTCCACATTCTCCCGAGGCCTGCTCTGTGGGACTTAGGTTAACTGCGAGTCCCCTGGATTACTTCACGACTCAATGAAACATTTAAAATATGGGGCTGAGGAAAGCACACCTGAAATGGGAGTCAGGAGACAAAAGTTCTAGTTCCAGTTCTGTCGTTTATGACCCAAGTGACTTCTTAGGCTTTTTACTTACTCAACGAAAGTTGCTTAGATGATCTTGGGTCCCATTTAGCTCTCTACCTATTATGGGAGGGCTAAGTCTGAGCAGAAGGCTGGTTTCTAATAAAAGTTCTGCTGCCTGCTGTTGACCAGTAATTGTTGCCCAAACTCTTTTGATGAGATTCTTCCCCCTTGGAAGTAATCAGTGTTTTTGCTGAGGTTGGCAATATTGCTTATTTCTGCTGATTGCTGAGTTTTGGCTCACTTTCTGATTTTATACACTGCAGGTTAGTCTCTTCATGTTGCAAAGTCTGAAAATAAAGAGTCTGGGGCTTGGAAATGTGATATGAGTTGCAAGCGAATCACTGAATTCCTCCCTGTTTGAATAAGGGTTGAAAATTCTCTTGGAGGGTTGAACAATTTCCTGATAGAGTCTCAAGAATTTGTTTTAGTCTGTTTTCTTTTAATATTTTGGTTATAATTACTATTAGTATTCTGATGAATAGATTCATAAGAAAAACCTTTTATTTTCAGGAATAACTAATAGCTCAAAGTCAATCTACCCTAAATAAACTGGTCTTCCACTCCAAATGTGCTTCATTTTCTGTTTCCTCCTTCTCTTGTACTGTCCACATTTTAATCAATGGCCAACTTTACCTGGTTCTACCTCTGAAGTGGTGTTATATAGACCTTACTGCCACTGACTCATTACTTCTTGCTTGGACCACTGCAATAATCTCTCTATTTTCAATCTTCATCTACAGAAATTCATCCTTTAGTGTCACCAGGATAATCTTCCATTCTGATCATCTTCCTCTCCTGCTTAAAAAAACATTAATGACTTGATATTATTTATAGAATGAAATCTAAACTTTCTCGTGGGACTTCAATTTTTTTCTTGTTTGGATGTGCCGACTTGTCATACATTTATATGGTCCCCTACTTTTGCTCGTGCCATTCCTGTATGCTTAAATGTTGTCTGTCCATCCACACCTCTGTCTGGCAAAGTCCTACTCATCCTTCAAGAACAAGTCCCAACGTGTCCTCCAGTGTGAATCCTTACCTGAGCATTTTACATCTAAATAAAGCCCTTATAGCAGATCTTATTCCTTTAATAGTATGCTACGTTGTATTATGTTCATTCCTATTTTTCCTTCAGAAGTAACGGATCTTAGTAAGCATCAGGTAGTCTTCAGTCATTGAAATTGATGAAAATTTTACATATATTTGTGTATTTCTGCTGAGAGTAGCAATATCTTTCATTTTCAAAAGATTCAATTACTCCAAATGGTTGAGAAACATAATACTATATTGTAAACTTTTGATAGAAAAATATTTTTTCCAATTGAAAATTTAGCACTACCTTTAACATAATCAATAAATAATGTCTTAATAAATAATCAACTGAATAAGAAAATAATGAACATCATATTGAAATATAGTTTAATGGAAGACTCCTCTAAATTTGTATTCAGAATAATGTATTGGCATGTTGTTAAAACTGGCCAATGCTTCCAAATATCTGAGATAAGGAGGTCTGACATAAATAGATCCTATTTTATGAGACAGGTTTTTTTCTTTTTTTATTTAATTTTTTTGGATAAGGTTCCATGGGATCTGAACTGAACTAGGATTTACCTGGTATATTGAGATAAGATTAGAAATCCCTTCAAGTTTCTTGAATTATTCTTATAGCTCCTGAATCAGGAGATAGCCTAGATTAGTCTTCAAGTGGGGACGTAGGATCGGAGGCAGTTTAAATCTGTCTGAATGTCTGCTGTGGGGCTTTGGACTGAAACTCCTCTTGGCCCCCTGCTTTCCCCTTGCACTCACTCAATCCCCTTGTGTTAATTTGCATTTGCACACACTCGTGTTTATCACATGCAAACCTATGGGGAGGCACCTTCAGCACGTAAGAGGTGCCCTCACCCTCGGCAGCAGCTCCTCCTGTGTTTTACCCCGGCCCACTTTAGAGGGGAGTTCAGAGGCTGACCAGGTCTGATGAACCAATGTGGAAGCAAGACAGGCTTGGCAGTTTACCTGTTGGTTAGTCTACTTTTTCTTGTCTTTGAAATTGAGGAGTGGGAATCATTTGCATATTTAGGGAGGGTTTGCCAAGGACAGTGGGGAGTGATTACGGATGAAGAGGAAAGTGCTGACAGCCTGAGAGGGGTTTCCTGTACCTTGACTTACATTTTCTTTAAATAGAGAAGGCTGCTGCTGGTATACAGCGAGCGGAAGTGATTACAGAGACAACAACTTCATTGGAAAATGCTTTTCTACTTTGTAGATTATTGCTTAATTTGTAACATTTGCCTATAACAAACTGAGTTAATCTAAAGGTTTATGGTCCATTTAGAAATAAAAGGGACATACTCAAGATGAGGTCATTTGGGATCTGTAGTTGTTCATACTTTTTCATATATATCATCTCATTTAATCTTGATATTAATTCTATGAGGTGTGCAGGGACAGTATTATTATTTCCTTCCCCCACCCCTTTAAAATGAAAACTGAAGCTCAGCAGAATGACTTAACCAAGAACCGGAAATTCGAATTTCTTAGTCCTGTGCTCTTCCATTTACAACCTACAATACCAATAAATTATCCCTAACTCAGTTATAGCAATTTATAACCTGTGGGTAATTTTGGGTGAAGAAAAATTTCACTACAAGATAAATGGCACAGGCATTTTACAATGAGGGGCAGAAACACTTGTGTGTCCTTTGAATATATGAATACAAATATTACTATGAAGTACTCCCATTTAAAAATAGATTCCATATGCTTCTACATTAAATATTCTTTTGAGTGAAGCAGGGAGGCAACAAGAACTTACTCTACAGGGATATTTGTGTAAAAGACTTGGGGTATTTTTCATAATTTTGAGGTAATTCTAAAGTGCAACCAGTGATGAGACCCAGTGATAGAAGCAACCAGAGCAAAATACCAAAGGACTGGGTCATGGTAGTGGCAGATGGAGAGGCATTTCCAAGACATATTTCAAAAGAATGTTGATCAGTTGAGAATAAGGACAGGAGAGGAAGAAATCGATGCTGACGCTATACCTTGTAGTTTCCAATCTGCTAATAGAAGCAGCTGATCTTGTCAGTAAGCTGGTTCGATGGATAGGAGTAGGATAGAAAGACAGTATACGCCTGATTTCAGACATCTATTCGTGTATGGTTAACTATAAGTTTACTACCTGGTAGTAAACTTATAGTTAACCATACACGAATAGATTCTTCCTTGTCTGATTGATTTGTTCTAATCCTTCTTATGTTAGATCCATAATTACAGTAATAAGATTTTTTCAAATTAATATTTGATTGATGTAGTCTTGTAAATGTTCACTTAGGTCCATTAAATACTCTGAATTGAGTATATTAGAAAGTAACTATCTTATCACCCTCCCTAGGATGGATTTAAACTAAGTAGGGCTGAGGGGAGTGGAAGTAACCTTGAATGGTTTCTTGCCTAGAAAACATTATCACAGAGCACCTGTTCACATTTCCACTCTGAAGAAAATCAGTTCCTTGGACCATAATTATATTGGCCTTCATGTACAGGTAGTGAGGTTACTATATTTACATGTACAGTGGCCCCTCATGATGGGACTTTTGTTCTTATTTTTGTTCTTTTTGGGGGGCACAGGGTTAAATTCGGGCTGGGTGGGACCCTCTGTGTATATTTTGTGGCTACAGACAAAGCAGTGTAAGGCGTTTCCTTCTGCTCAGTTTCCAGGGTATTTCTGGGAAATCAGACCATGAAGTTTGCCCCAGGAAATTGTTTCTTTGTGGCCAAGACCAGTGTTTACACATTCTCATTGAGGGAATCTTTAATAAGCTGTTTCATTTGCACACAAATTGCCCAAAGAAGGTATTTTTACCCTCTTTCCTAAAACCTTGGCATTATAAGAACATATTAAAACAGTGGCTCAATTGTGAGAGGTTATCCAGGGCTGAAGGTTTGAGGTTCCTTTTCAAGAATGCTGTACATTTAAGCATCTGAGATGACTTAATCCTGTAGATTTCATGTTTTTCCCTTATTGGAGGGATGATCCCTTTTTATCTTTGGAGGAAAAAAAATTAACAAAATGTTTCAAAACTCCCCAGTGTTTTTGTGGACTTCAGAACAATTTATGAGGAAAGTATAGGAAGGTAATTTAGTTCTATTTTACAATGAGAAAGCCATGGCCTTGACCTGGAAAGGTTCAAACATATTTTCAAGGCTTTACAGGAAGTCAGTTGTCCAGCTGAATTAGGACCTTGGAGAAGGATCTTTTAATTTTTATGTAAAGCAATTTTTATTGCTTTACATAAGGAATTCTAAACTATAAGATCTTGCAGAAATTTAACACAAATCTTGAAAAGCTTCAAATATTTTCAACTGATTTGGAATGGCTGTGAAAGATCAGGAAGAAAACATTCAACACCCCCAACCCCGGCCCCTTTGTGATTGAAGCGGAAATATGACACTGTCCCCTGAAGAGAGAAGATGTGAATGGCATGGCGAGGATTATTTTTTGTTTCTTCTTTTCCTTCACTAATTGTTTTACAATATATCTGCTTTTCTCACATTTTCTTCTCTATGCTATTTAATGGTCCATTGAAACCTTTACTTAACATGAGATTCTCTAAGTATTTAGTTATATACCATAGGATGATAGGGAAGGAGATAAGGATAAGATAGACACAATTTTTTCTCACTGGAGGTTTTCATATGGCAGGAGAGGATAGCATTGGGAGAATGGAGACAGTATTATGATATTAGACCAACTTTCATAAACATAATGTTGGGAAACGTTTTCTCTTCCAAGTCAGGCTTGAGCTGGCACATTTCCCCTGTCCCCAGAGATGGTGAGAACTATGTGGTCCATAAAAATCTCCCAATTCTCGGTCTCCTTGAAGTTCCTTGAGACTCTAAGTATCAATGGCTACTGGGGAGGATGGGTCCTTTTAGGAATAACATACATGGTTATATATTTTTCATCATAATTAATAATAATTCTGCTGGCGACATTTTTTCATTCCATTTTTTGTTTTCAAAAAGATTTGCAAGAGTTCAGTGATGAATCAGATTCATTGTCTATATAATGATTTCTTTCTTCCTTTTCAGTGGTATCTGCAGTGAGCAAGTCGGGGGGCTGTTTTTTTCTTGGGACCTGAGGATTGGGTATGTCATTTACATCTCTAGACAATATTTCTGGGTTTCCTTATAGAAATGAATGTTTCCCAATATTTGTCTTCTTCACTATAGAGTAAAAGAAAGTTAATAAACTCTGTCTTCCTCCTAGATTGACATAATTAGATATCAGAGTAGGATATTAAAGGTAAGTGTTACTAGTAGAATTCTCTACTGACGGTCCAGTGATTTTGATTCATTCTCGGCTCTCCTTCCTTTCCGCATTCTTTTCTTCTTGTCTTCTTTCAGCAATTAGTAAGTGAGCACATACCATGATCTAGTCATCTAAAATGTTTGAGCACATAACCCAAACACATACATTTTATTTGCATTATAAAATACAGACAAATAGAGATTAAAAAGGACAATATAAGACTAAATAGAAATAGAAGTTCTAATACCTTCTTAAATACATAAAGCACACAATCACAAGGTAAGGGAGTCCAAGGAATATTCCTTGGTATCCTATTGAATTCCGAAAAAAAAAAAAAAGCCTGGGTTATGTGCTTACTGTGGCGAATGAAAATATTACTCATGGTAGGCCCCCCCAACTTACTGATATAATTTCCATCCGGGCTCATGGTGGTTGTATGTATGCATTTATAAGGGGAGACTCTTAAATACTACTACTGTTCTATATCTAAGGGGCTGAAGTACTTTCAGGAAATACTATTTAATCTTCTTGTGTTTGAAAAACATAAAATGAGGTGATGACTGGCAAATGAGAGCAAGCCTGTTTAACATTAAGATTATGACGTAAATTGACAAAAGACCAGGCATTCCAAGTTCAAGTTGCTAGGCATACTCTTCTTGCTCCCATCTGAGTATAATGATGTATTGTCAGACTTAGCTGAGGTACAAAAGGGTTATTGGACCGTGGAGTCCATCTGCTACCCGTGCAACGGAAACAATCGAACTAATACTGCCTGCACTTTTCCTGGTTTCTTGCCATCTTAATTACAGTTCATCTGGGTTATGTGTGTACTTACTGCTTAGAGTAAAACATTTTCCAGGACTGTAAGAAAGCAGAGTGAAAGCTCAGGTAATTGAATTGAAGCAGAGTTTGCAGTTATTGCTGGGGGAAGGTGTTATCTGACGAGTTACCCAAGCAATCAAACCAACAGCGTGGGCTACCCACAATTCATGTCACTTCAGTGCCAACTATTTCCCCCTCAGGTCTAAAATTCCATGAGTATTTTTGCCATGTTCAAAATCGTAGAAATTTAGAGCTGGAAAGTAACTTAGAGCACATTTGGTCATATACCCCTCATTAAACAAAATATTTTTAGAATTATTGAAAATTTGGAAAATGAATATAAAAAATCATTACCCCCTACTCTCACCACCTAGATATTACTTTTATCTATGCCTTGGTAATTGTCCTTCCTTTCTCTTAAAAATATATTTCTTTAAAAAAATGGGAGCTCATTGTACATATGTGTATGTAGTTTATAATCTGCTATTTTCACTTAATATATTTGAGAAAATTTTCCATGCCATTAGATGTTCTTTAAGGTTACAGTGTTAATGGTTTGATTTTAACACAATTATTTTCATGAATTCCCTACTGTTGGTTATTTAGGTTATTTTCCGTTTTTCCTCAATAAATGATGCTGAAATTAACATTGTGATTGAAAATTCTTTGGTTATTTTCTTAGCATAAATTCCCAGAAGATGTAGTTCTGGAAGCATAGTATAATAGTGGCATGGACTCTGAACCATGCAGTCTGAATTTGTATCTAGGTTTTGCCAATTATTTGTTGTATAATCTTAAGCAAGTTTTAGTGTCCCCGTTTCCTCATAAAATGGGGTTAAGTGTTGTACTCCCTCATATGATTTTTGTGAGGATTTAATGAGCTACTATATGTAAAGCACTCAGAACAGTGTGTGGGACAGAGTAAGAGTTAAATGTTGGCCATTATTCCCGCACGAGGGCAATTCCATTTGGAAACTCAAGGTTCTTCAGAGTCATTGCCAATGTACTTAGGAAACTCCTGTTTGTTTGAGAGTTATTGCCAACTTTTTTCACCAGAAAGGCTGTAGCATCAATGCTCCCACTAGAAATGTTTAAAGTCCATTTCTTTACATCCTCGCCAACACTGCCAACCTTTTTTTCATTTGCAGATGAAGAAAAGTGAAGTGCAGGGAGATCAAGTTTCTTGGCGCAGGTCTCATTGTCAGGTGTTGACAGATTTGGGACTAGACTACAAATCCACAACTCCACAAGCTTGTCCTTATCACAGTTTTAGTTTAAGAATTTTACATTTGTACATCTTGTTTTGCAGGTTTGATCAGAGTTAAGCCCTTTTTGCCCTGCAGATGCAATGTAACTGTGGGAGCAATGGACAAAAAAAGGAGTCAATCTCTGGTGTGCTATGTAGTTAATCGATTGTAATTTATACTTTCTCCCCTCAGAAATAGAAATTGGCATTTGTAAATATTTATGGGGAAAAAAAAAATCCCTGAAAATGTGTAAGATTTGCTTAAACTTTTGTTCTCTGAAATTGAAGTAAAAGTGAGTCTTGTCAGTGGTCACTAGAGGGCACTGTGACTCTTCAAGTTTTCATGTGGTTCCGTTTGGAAGGGAAATTCTGCTCAGAAGGGTCCTTTTTGATTGCAGTGAAGATTTGTGCTGACATCCAGAAAAGTGTAATCAAACATGAAGAGTTTGGGAGGTGCATATAAATTGATATAAGACTGTGTATGAACTGATCAGGAGTTTACCCTTTTTTGGTTACAGGAAAATGTAAGTTTTAGGAGTTCTTCAAATATGAAAATGGTATGTCTTGGTTTACCTTCCTTTCAGTTCAAGAGTGTTCTGGGTTCTGGGCTTGAAACTTCTCATTGTTTTTCCCCTTTGGACTATTTCATGTTAGAGTTGTAGCTGTGAGTGTTACTTGAGTCACCATGTGACATAAACTAATATTTATGAAATACACATTTTACATTGTAGTGATTTTAAAGCACTGTTAACCATTATTAAATAACAATATTATTTTCTACAAAGTGACCTGGACCTTTAGTAGATGCTTTAGAATTTACCTGAAAAAGCTTCAGTGATATCCTTAGTTTTACTTCTTTAACTATTGTGTTGCAGAGAAAGCTCTTCTTCCACCTATGATAGCATTTCCCACTTGATTCCCAATCTTGGGATCAAGTTTACAGCATTGGTTAGCAGCATTGATTTGCCCTTCAAAATAACCTTCCTGAAGGACTACATACTGAGTAGTGCATCAAGCAGCATTTCTATTAACAATTTAAACTATGATTTCCACTCACACATCATAAAAACCCAAGAACATTTGAAATGGTAGTTGCTGGTTTTAATTTGATAAATTTGCAAATTATTTACCAGATTTTCTCTTTTATATGTTTGTCATCTCATAATAGGTTGTTTAGGGGAAAAAATCCACAAATCATTACATTTGAGTTTGTTCTGGCCTTATTAAGTAGACTTGGTTTAAATGAGGAATGGTCTTGTAAAGTCTTCAACAAGCAGATGCTGGGTTCTTTCCTTTTTCAAAAAAATAAGATAATCTATTAAAAATCAATCGTCCGGACTGACTTCCTTATGTTTCCTAACTCAATTCATCTTCCACATCAGTTTACCTGCCCCATCCCCTCCACATCTGCCTCACCTCCTCAAATCATAGTTTGTATTAGCAAGATTCTTTAACTCCTTTCTATTCCTCTCACCCTTTCTCTCTCCTTTTCAATAATCAGTCTAATAGGCGGCAGGACTCTAAATCGCCAACTGTGTATACAATATATGTATTTTTTCATTTCTAGAGTGACTTTTTTTTTTTCAAAAATAGCCAAATTTTATAATATAGCATCTTAACATACCTTGGGTTCAAATTATGTTTCTGTATATCGTTCATTTCTTTTGCTGTAAGGCAGAATGTTTCAAATAATGGTGGCAAGGCTTCTCCCCAGTATCAGTATTATAGTTTCCTTTGTGGAAAGTGAGAGCAAAAGTGAGAGTGTGCTGTGTGCTCTTTGCTTCCTGGATTAGGGTAGCATTTGATATTGGTGGTGAAATTAATGGCCAGTTTAGCTTTTTAATGGGCCCATGTGGATACGGGGCTCAGTACTTTAAACATCAGTTCTTTTCCTACTGTGGCGCTCTGATCAAATCTGTCTTTGCTCCCTCTCTGCAGCATGGTAATCATAGCTAACATTGTTGAATACCAATGTATATGACAGGCTAAGCACTAAATATACATTATAGGGTACATCTAGGTCTCATTATATTTTCTTGTCCTAATCAGGATTGGCAGTCTGTTCTTTGGGAATTCAAAATGAAATGGTTTCCAGAAAGGTTATCTAGTGGGCAGTAATTGAGAATTACCTGGCTGTCTGTGACTTTAAAAATGATCCTAGGATTCCTTTCTTTACACTTTAAGAGTATTTTGGGGAGGGATTATAAAAGTAGAAAATGTGTGACGTATCTTGGATATATTCAACTCTTATTTTTTTCAACTCCCACCCCCCGCCCCGGAAGCAATGTGTCCCTGCAGTCATTCCACCATTATGGCTCCTGAGTAGGGGAATTGCTGCCTTGGGGAGAGGAAGGTGGATGTAAGGGAAATAGTAAGTCCAAGTCAGGCAGGGGCTGAGAGGGCCAGTGGTCAGTCAGGTGTGTTGTGGCGGGGTTTAAAGAGCAGTGGAAAGGAGGTGATGACAACAAGCGGAGGAATGCTGGGCCTCACTCTCAGGAAACCTGATAGCGGGGATGGTAAGCATAAAGCACCTCACTGTGCCTCAAAAGGAGGGACAACTTCACCGAGACAGTGCCGCGCAGGTGCCAGGGGTCACGTGTGGTGCCTCCAGAGCGGAAGCCAGAAGGGTGGCCGTGATGCGCAGGCTCATGGTGGAGGCGGTGCTACGTGGCCTTCCGGTCAGCTCCGAGCAAGTCCCGACCCGAGAGAAGACACCTGGGAAGTGTCTCGTTGCACCTCAGGGCCTCTGGTGGGGCTCGAATGCCCAGTGAGCCCGGCACGTCCTTAGTGGGTTCCCCAAAATAGAGACCAAGGCCTGGAGATAGGCGGCGAGGCCAGACAGGGCGTGCACCGCCGCCTTTGCTCCGCAGTCGCCATCTTGGAGAGTGGGAGGGCCGCGAAGCCTGTACCAATCTGCCATTACCCCAAAGGGGTCAGGGTTACCCAGAAGTTACCGTTCCACCCTGGAACTGTGTGTCTTACAACTGGAAGAAAAGAAGGAACGTTAATCGACAGGTTAACTTCCTGACTCCACTGCAAGTGGGAACTTGAGCTCCACATGCTGTCAATTATATGGAAAAGAAAGGAGCCACATTTTTCAAGAAACACGTGAGTGTAGGGTAGTGTGTACTTTTTCACTCACAAGGCATAATTTTATATTAAAAAATGTAGACAAGCAGAATGAAAACGTAAGAAAATCTTAATCTAGGGCAAAACCCCCTCACTATCTGGTATACTTTGTTCAAGAAAGTATGTAATTGTATCACAAAATTGGGGCCATACTCTGTATACAATTTCCTGTACCCGTTTTTATATTTCGTGCTTTGAGCATTTTCCCCCGTTCACCAAATATTTAATGGTAAAACTTGACCACACTCTTCACCTTCCTCTTCCCTTTTCTCAAATGTTTCTCCTGGCCCCTTTACTGCCACAACTGTCTCCTTTATACCTCTCCAGGGTTCATCAGGCTTCCTCTTTTTTCAGTCATGCTTGTAGTTTGGGAAACGTTTAAAATAATGCAGCCACCAGTAAGTACTCAGAGATTCTATTACCTTGTACATATTCTGCTCCAGTTATAAATCAGTGCCTCATCCATAAATTGAATTGAAATTAGGAAGTGATGGGCAGACTGACCTATAATTCCTTATATGAGAATATTTTTGAGCACGAATGTGAGCAGGCTTACAAGAAAAAAATGTCCAGAACCACCACCACAAACTGTGTTCTCCAACCTTCTAGCCAAGTCATAAATATTGTTAGAAAGGGGAGAGAGGTTGGCTTAGTTGGGATTAAAATATCATGACCGTGAAAAATGCCCACAACTGCAGGAACATGCTCCTCTGAAAATGACTCTTTCCCCACCTATAGACAGAAGGCAGTTCCTTTTACCAGTGAAAAGTTTATTATTACTATATTTTTACAAAATTTGGGTTTATTTTCGTTGTCTCTCTTTAACGTAAGACACTTGCAACTCTACTCTCTTTAACTATGACTGGCATATATACCAGTAAGTGATATTTTCTAATCTCGGAGTGATTTTTGCCAAGGTAACTTTCTTTTCTATTTTGACCTTGTTCTACATGAGGAAATGGGTTTAGAATGAATGAATGCCTAGCCAGTTTTAGTAGTAATTACAAGAAGAGCTCCAGTTAGTTATTTTTATATTTTAAACTTACAGATACCTGGTTTTAGGTTTGGTTTGATTATTTAAATAACTAAAGAGTTTGTAAGAGGTTTTGAAATTAGTTTTTGAAGAATGAAGCAGTCATTGAAAAAGGAAACATATTTTTCCCCTTCCCCCATCTCAAAGTACACACTCCCCATAGCAAACACAGCAGAATCCAAATTTGTTAATTGCTCTAAAATTAAGGGGAAATAATTTAGGGTTTGAAATCATGAATAATAATTATTTATAGGGGATATATGAAGATGTAAAATAACTAGCAGGAAAGGTTCATTTTAGAAACATTATTTTAAGCTTAGGCATATTACTTTTTTTTTTTTCACTTCCCTGGCAAAGGTAGAGATGCTGTTGTGATTTATATTAAGTTCAATTAAAATATGTAAGATTATTCTCAGACTGGGCCCTTACATATTACAAATTACATTTTGGAGGTCATCTGTGAGAGCCATATTACCAGGCTTAGCTCAAGGGAAGAAAATTTTTACAGCAATTAGGAATTTAGAGCCATGGTATCCAGTCTGAGAGCACTGGATAAGAAGAATTGGAAGAAAATTAATTCAGTGTAGGCCGAGAAGACTCTTAGGATAAAGAGCCTCTGGCTATGCCAATTGAAGTTTTATATATGAGTAGAAAAGCATAGGTATTTTGCCTGAACTCAGTATTAACCATAATTGCTTAAAGAGTAGATGTACTGCCATGTCTGTCAAGCACAGAATAAAAGTATGCTTGGTCTGGGGGCTCTTCCATACAAAGATATGACCTTCACTTTACTAGCTGGGTTATGAGAAGAAATTGGAAAAAAAGAGAGGATGTTCTATAAATAATATTGATCAAAGGATTAAATGGAAAGAATTCTGCAATATATTGTAAATATGAAGAACCATATGTACAAAAAACTCCACAAAACAATAATAACATGAGAAGGGGAAGTTAAGGTTAAAAGTGGAAGTTAGCAGTAACTTCAGCCTGAGGCCCACACAATCCCTTGTCTTCTGTACCATTGGATTTCTGTATATGGTACAGAAGAGAACTGTTTGGATCTGGGTTACACAACCCATGTTGTTTGCTCCAGAAGCAGTGTGTTATATCCTGGGAGATTTCCTGTCAGCTCCTTAGTAAAAAGAATTATTCTTAAAAACTCTGCTGCCCAGAGCCAGGCCTCAGCTTCTGCAGTTTTTCCATATTAACCTTGTTGATAGGTAGAGCTTACATTAAAAATAAGTTTGATACAGATTGTGAAGAACAGGAAATAATAATGAGGCTTGTCCAGTCTTGCATAAGTTTTGCCTGAGGAAAACTGATATACATTTTTATTATTATTTATTTTTTAGGTTCGCTGTCTCTCACTTTGTGGAGGACATGTACCCCATTAAGCCAGCTGAAAGTGTATTTGACAGTCCAAGCGTTAGTCAATATACAGTCAATAATTTTCTTCAATAATTATTATTTATATTGTTAAGACTGAGAAAAAATTGAGTGAAAGGAATCATATATGTGGAATATAGCATTTGAAATGTTTATGGCTTGTAGGGATAAATAGATTAGCCATGCAAATGGAAAACATCCTGAAGCTCTTGAAACTTCTGTTTGGTACTCAGCATTTGCATTAGCCACTCTCTCTTCTAAACCAATTTTACTCACAACATTTTTTGTTTTCCCAGCATCCAACAATATGCAGTTTAAAAATTATTTATTTTTTTTCAGTTACAGGTGACTTTCAATATTATATATTCACTTCAGGTATACAGCATAGTGGTTAAACATTTATACAATTTATGCAGTCCTCACAACCCTTTTGAGTAACTTTTTTCTCCTTCCAACAACCAGTTCTCCAATACCAGCTGGGTGTCCCACAATTAATTAAAGCCTGACACTAACTACCCAGACTTAGCACAAACCCGACAGGTTAAGGGCTCAGGTCCATAAGGTTGTCCCCACTTCACAAGCCAGACACACATCCCAGGTTGCCACCTATACTTCTGACAAGCTAGCTGTGTATTTGGGGTTCACACAACTTCCTCCTCAGGTTAGATAATTTGCTAGAGTGGCTCACTGAACTGAGGAAACACTTTACTTACTAGTTTATTATAAAGGATACAATTCAGGAATAGCCAAATAAAAGACATGCATAGGGCAGAGGGGAGACACGGCGCTTCCATGCCTTTTGTGGGCATGTCACCCTTCCCGCACTTTGATGTGATCCCCAACCCAGAAGCTCCCTGAAGGCCATCACTGGGAGTTTTTATGGAGGTTTCAGTCATCCTGAAATTATGGGGAGGCCCACCAAGAGTGGCCTCATTAGAACAAAAGATGCTCCTATTACCCAGGAAATTCCAAGGAACATAGGAGTTCTGTGTCAGGACCAAGGATTAAAGACCAAATATTAGAACAAAAAATGCTGTTATCACCCCTATTATTCAGGAAATTACGAAGATTTTAGGAATTGTGTTTAAGGAATTGTTGGCAAAGACTAAATGTATGTTTTCTTTGTTTTAAACACACTCTCTAATTTTTAATCACAGGAGAAATATCTCCCTTCCTCCCTCACTTATTAAGTATGTCAGTTATATTTAACTAAATATCTGGCATACATTCTCTCAGAGCTTCTTCACTAAGAAATATTTTCATGAAAATTTCAGTAAAGGGAATGGAGAAAGCAGATTTCCTCATATTTTATAGATTATGTTATCTTTTTTTCCTTTATAATCTTGGCACATACTATTGCGTAGACGAAGGGTATGATAATGTTCACTAAAGTCTTTCAATTTGAGATGAATATCATAAGCTACAAATAAGTTTCCTTTGCCAAACAATAAATATGGCAAATGGGAAATAATTATCTTTACAGTACTTTTCTGCCTGGTCTTAAAAATGTTGTTCTTTCTTTTCCGCCTTTGCTATTTATCCATAGTACAAGAGTCACTTGATTGAGGTCAGTCAAACATGGTTTCAAAGAATACCTGTATACTAATGACTCCCAGGTCTATATATGTAATCTAGGACTATCTTCTCAATTCCTGATACATAGAGGCAGAAATCTTCTTGTTTTCCCATAGACATTTCAAGCATTCATTCATTCATTCAGTGCATTTTTGTTGAGGGCCTACTATGAGGTAGGCACTTGGCATGTCCAAAACTTGTCATTTCTGTTTTTCTCTCCATCAGTAAATACTTATCTTCAGCTAACAAACATAGAAATCTGGGGACTCATTTTCCCCTCATTCCTTTGATGATGATATGATGATAAAAATAACGGGTCTAACACTATCATAGGCACTTAACATATTTTATTAACTCATTGAATTCTCACAACAACTTTGTAGTTAGGAACTATTATGATTTTTTAATTTTAAAGAAAAGTCAAGGAGAAATTTGATTTGAGGATTATGTATATTTAAAGTTATATTAATAGGTTATAGTTCATAGGTGGAAGGGTCAGGTCTGAACCACGGTCATATGTAGTAACAAAGAGCAACTGATTCTCCTTTGTTAACATCACTGATATGAATCTCCCTCTTCTCCAGTCTCACTGCTCCAAGTATAGTCAGCCCATCATTACTCGGCGTGGACTACTTCAACTGATTTCCCGTATCTTGGTTTATATATCTCCATTTCATCTCAATACTTACCAGATAAATCTTTCTAAGGTCGATCACGTTACTTAATTAAAAACCCTTCAGTGACTTCTCATTAACTACAGGGCAGGGTACAAACTTCTTAGAGTGGCCCTCCATGAGCTGCATCCTGCCTTTCTCTGATACCATCTCTTATCATAATCTTTCTTGTATTCTATGCTTTAGTCATATGGAATTATATGAAGATCCTGTAATGTGTCATGTTATATCACGCTTCTTTGCTTTTATTTAGTCTCTTTACTCTGCATGGAATGCCATTTTTCCCTGGCCTACTTGTTGAATCCTTATTTTTCATTTATTTCTTATTTTCCATTTCCTTTAAGAAGCTTTTTCTTGGTCTCTGGGTTTACTTGATCCTTTATCCACTTTAATTATTTCAACTATAAAAGTTTATTCACTTAATTATTTACATGTTGGTCTTCTCCTTTAAAGTCTGAATTCCTTGAAGCAGGAAACCATCTTCACTTAATTGTTGTATCTAGGATAGTATATGCATACTGCAAATGATGGCTGAATGACCCCTTATATATAGCCCAGATAAACTGCAGAATTTTCAGTAGTTTGCTCAGAGCCACAGATTATTTTATAACTATGGGTTACTTTAGTCTTTATAATTTCAATATTAGAGATATGTAAGGAGTTCACGACTGGGCTAGAATTAGTCTTGGTTGACTAGGTAATATTATTTGAGCAGCTAATTGCCCCCACCTCCCATTTCCCCCCCAGAAAATTTAAGCTTCATTTTTATACTTAGTTGCCACTTATCTCTAACCAGACCCTTTCTTTACCTCCATCCACAGATATTATTTAATTCATGATTTCCTAATAAGAATGCTTTTCCCCCTCATGTGTTTTCTTTTTATTGTTCAAATCTGTGGATAGAAATACGAGGATTCTATAATGTTGTGGATCTTAAAAATGCAACAATGGATATAATTATTTTGTTTTAGGAGCAAGTTAACACATACAAACTTGTGAAAAACAAAGCAAAACAGAAAAACACCAACAGAGTTTGATTTGTTTTGGTGTGTCTCTGAGCATTTCATCAGTTCTAATGACAGTTGTTTAAGGAATCAATATCTACTTTTTTTTTTTTTTATTGAGGAATGTTGGGGAACAGTGTGTTTTTCCAGGGTCCATCGGCTCCAAGTTGTCCTTCAATCTAGTTGTGGAGGGTGCAGCTCAGCTCCAAATCCTGTTGCCTTTTTCAATCTTAGTTGCAGGGGGTGCAGCCCACCATCCCATGCAGGAATTGAACCAGCAACATTGTTGTTCAGAGCTCAGGCTCTAACCAACTGATCCTTTTGGCTGCCCATCTGGAAGCTCAGCAGCAGCTTGTTGTCTTCAGTCTAGTTGTGGAGGGCACAGCTCACTCTCCCCTGTGGGAATCGAACCAGCAACCCTAATGTTCAGAGCTCGTGCTCTAATCAACTGAGCCATCCGGCCACCCCTTTACTCTTTTTTTTTTTAAATTTTTTTTATTTATTTTATTTTTTTAAATTTATTGGGGTGACAATTGTTCGTAAAATTACATAGATTTCAGGTGTGCAATTCTGTATCACATCATCCATAAATCACACTGTGTGTTCACCACCCAGAGTCAGCTCCCCTTCCATCACCATACATTTGATCCCCCTCACCCTCATCCCCCACCCTTTACTCTTGATATTATTTTAGGAATGCCTATTCATTATAAATTAATAGATTTTCTTTAATGAGCTATTATTTAATAATATAAAGGTGCTCCTTTCTGCATTGCAGTAGAGAAATTTCAAACATGGAGAAATTTTAAAAAATTTTACACATGGTTACCAATTCTTCCCTGTTATATGAATGGAACACTATTGTTCTGTAAGATATGCCTTTTCACAAGTTATAAACTGTATGTATTAATATCCTTCCACTTTTGGTAAAATTTAAATATATATTTGCAAAGAAAAAAAAATCAATGAAATGCTCATATGGTTCATTACTGGAGGTAGTAGTTCAGGAAATTTATTTTCTATATGTTGTTCTCCTATATGTTAAATATATTATAACATATATTTTGTTGTGTGATATTAATAATAAAAAGAAAAATAAGATATACTTAAAAAAGATCCTTTAATACATGTAAATATAATTTTAATGTGATAGTACCCTTCTAGGAAGACTTTTAAAGCAGGACTCCTCATTACAAGGCTTCCCAAAAATATATCCAATTCCTCAATGCATTAATGAAAAAGAAATTTTTCTGAAGGAGAATTTTTCATGGGGAGAGGACAATTTATATTATATACCACATGAACAACTTAATAAAAATCCCCTTGTTAATTTTCCAAAAAAATTTTTTCTGGTATAAGTTATATCACATTTCCTCTCTACGGGTACCTTCCAACTTTTTCCCAATAGCTTTCCGCTGTACTGAGTCTTAGCTTCTTCTTCTTAGATTTTTCTCTTAGCTTCCTTCCTTTTTCCCCCCACTCTGGTTTTTCATTTTCTCACTCAGCTCCCTAAATCAGCTGACAAAGGAACGTCTTTATGACTCTCCTATGCTTAGAAGACAGGGGCATTGTGATTAATAAAGGTCTTTTTCCCTTTCATATACAATTGGATTAACCAGGGATTTTAACTTGAATTTTATACGCCTCTAACTGAAGTGATTCCTTTAATTAAATTTGCTTTGCTAGTGTAGAGCATGTAAAAACAATTAGATATAGACAATATAGTGACAATATCTTAGCTTTCCAACTATGCTTCCTAGTTTGATACACTCAGAAACATTGCCAGGTCAAAAAGTAAAATAAAAACAACTGAGAAAGATGAAACAAGAATGGCTGAATGTTGATAAGTGTTGAAGCTAGACGATGGGTGCATGGCAATTCTCTCCACTGTTCTTTTTACTTTGTATGTGTTGAAATTTTCCATAATGAAAAATAAAAATTATCGCCAACACCTGAAGGCTCAGGTGAGGTGCTGCAGACACTGTGAATTCTACCCACTCTCCACCTCACCCTCTTCACTGCCCCCCTCCTGACTTTTTTTGCTAGCAGAACACAGATTTTGTTTGTAGTAGCAGTGTGTCCACTCCAGTGACTGGTCAGAACTAGTCTAACCCAGTGTTTCTTAATGGAGGCATTTTGGTGTTTGAGACACTGAAAATCTTTATTGTAGGGAATTGTTTCTCACATTTCAGTGTGTTTGGCATCTCTGGCCTCTAGGCGTTAGATGCCAGTCACACCACTGGCCTACTTCCCATCACTGTGATGATCAAAATGTCCTCACACATGTTAACACATTCACTGGCGGTTGAGGGAGAACCACTGGTCGCGAACCACCAGTCTAAGCTAATCACGACATTCCTGCTTCCTACCTCACAGACTCTGCATAGGTAATTATAGTCATGTGACCACCGTAGGGCCACTGAGACCTAAAGCAAATCAATTACAGCGGCTTCATGGGAAAGCTTTTTGTTTTCTTAATTGAAAAGACAGATGTAGCTGTTAGTGCTCCTCTCTTTTATTCCTGCTCTGAAAGGGATTAGAGCAAGGCTGTAGAAGCCATTTTGCAACAAGCCAATCTGCCAAGAGTCCTGGAGTAGAAAAATAGGAGCCTGGATCTTAGAAGATTTGCACCAGAACTGGTCTTTCTATCTCTTTTTTTATGTGAAAAAAAATAAACCCCTTTTTGTTCTAGCTATTGTTAATCAGGTTTTCCATTACTTGCTGCTGAAAACACTCCTAAGAACATGAAAGCTCTGGATTATAGGGTCAATGTCAATATGAGGCAAGAATTATTTAAACAATTTCAGCCAGACTCCTTTTTGCAAGGACCTTTGTTGTTCTTGGTGAAAATTAACACTCTTCTGTGAAAATGAAAATGCTATTTGGAAATACCTAACAAAGTGACAACTGAAAATAATATTTTCAAATATATTCAGGAAAAAAATACATATCTAAATCCATTGGGGAAACAGCTATGATAGTCTGAATTTTTTTTTTTCAGGATCTAGATGTTTTTTTTTTTAAACTTAATTCAAGGGATACTTAAATAGATTTTAAGAGGAGAAATTGTATTGTTTTACTTTGAACTATAAACTCAGGCTGGGCATCTAATACAGTATGTGTCAAATAGAACAACTGGATCTACTTCTTGCTTGAGTATGGCACTTGAGGCCCATCAGACTCGTATTTCTGGATGACAATGTCTTTGCTTCTTTCAGTTGTGATGTCATGTTAGGGGATTATAATGTTCATATCTATAGACAGTTCCGCATCTCGTCCTCTCAGTCACTTGGCTCCAGAAAACTTCACTTTCATTCTACTTCTTCACCCTTTTCCATGGCTACACCCTGTCATAACCTAACACTTCTTCCTCAGAAGTAATCCATCCTACAACTTCCTGTCCTTCATCATTACTTTCTATCCTTGCATTAGTTCTCTTTCACTAGTGTTATTTATTTATTTATATGTTCATTCATTCATTCATTCATTCATGCTCATGTGGACCTCTAGACCTTGACTGCATTTTCTACATTGGCTACTTCCTGTCCTTACTTCCTGTCTTATCTGTTTAATTTCTATGGTTCATCATTTCAGTCACTCTTCAGCAATTCCCTAAACTTCCATACATTTTACATAGCTTAGAAGTCTTTTTACGTTTCTTTTTAGTTCTACACAGAAGTTCTTTAAAGACTTTTCTATTCTCTTTGGACTCCCCATACACTCCTCTCTTTGTGTGTTGTGACATAAACACGCATTATGCCACAAAGAAGATCTACACTATATCCATATTTAGCTCATTTCCTCCTGCTATAAATCAAAACATCTCCTTTCTTTTGTTTAAGTATAATCTCTCTACCTGAGCTCTGGGTCTCATCCTCTACCATCTTCTTAGGGACCTTACTCAGTGAATTATTCCCATTTTCCTTCTGATACATTCTATTAGAATTTAAATATGGCAGAAGTTTCTTCCATTTTGTAAACAAACCGTACTTAGATCTCTCATCCCTTTCTCGATCCTCTTGATCTCTTTCCACTCCCTTGCAGCCAGACATCTTAAAAGAGTTGCTTACATTTGTTGCCTCCACTCTCACCTTTTTTCCTTCCTTAACTCACTGAGATCTGGCATCATCTGTCAAGCACTCCACTCGTTCCTTGGCTTGGCTGAAACTCCTCTCTCAGAAGTCACTGGTGACCTTGCTATAGCCAAGAGACTTGCCTCAATCTCTATGTTATTTGACCTTTTTAAGTACCTGGCCCTTCTGATCTTGACACACTTTCTTCCTTTGACCTCCATGATATCCTAGCTAAAAGGTTTCCTTTTACCTTTCAGGGTATTCTTTCTTATTCATATTTCCCTGGGGAGTGTCTTTTATAGCTGCCTTCTCTTTTCGTTCTATAATACTTTTACTACATCATCTACTCCCATGATTTAAAATAGTAACCAATGTTCTGATGATTCCCAAGTGGTTGATTCCTTCTCAACAATCAGCGTTGAACTCTAAACCAATGCAGTAGTCCCCTTATTCATGGGGATACATTTCAAAACCCCCAGAGGGTGCTTGTAACCATGGATAGGACCGAACCCTATATATACTATATATTTTTTCCTATACATACATTTATCTTCACATAAAGTAAGCCCTTTACAGTTTCTCTTTGGCATATCCAAATTGCCAGCATCAGTACTCTGGCACTTTTCGGCCATAATTAAGTTAAATAAGGGTGACTTAAGCACAAGCACTGCAATAATATGACAGTTGATCTGATAACCAAAACAGCTACTAAGTGGCTGACAGATGGGGAACATATATGCATGGATACGCTGGACAAAGGGATGATTCGTGTCCTGGGTGGGAATGGAGGGGGACGGTGTGAGACTGCATCAAGCTACTCAGAATAGTGAGCAATTTAAAACTTATGAATTATTCTGGAATTTTCCATTTAATATTTTCAGACCGTGGTTGACCACATGTAACTGAAACCGCAGAAAGCAAAATTGGATAAGGGGAACTACTGTCTATTTAATTGCCTATCAGATGTTTTCACTTGGCTGTCTTACAGGTATTTCAAAACAAGACATCTTACCATCTTTTCTCACAGCTTGCTTATCCTCTGTTTCCAGTCTCATAAAGTGGCATCTTCCAGTTATTCAAAGAAGAAACTTGAAAATCATCTTACTTGTCCTTTCTTTTTATGTTCCACATCTGAAGATAACTGGATCCTATTTGTTCCACCTTCTAAATACTTCTCTGATCTGCCAACCTTTTTCTATCCCTGTTGATATTTTCCTAGTTCAAATTGACATCTAGCTGTCATCAGGATTAATGCAAGAGCCTTCTATTTCATCTTTATGCCATCTTCTTTCATTCTATTCATATGCATATATATATTATATTGTTCGTGTATTTAAAATCCCGCAGTGACTTCTAGTTGCTCTTATAGCCTAAACCTTCAAGCATGGCTTTTAAGGTCCCATCTACTTCTTTACACTCACCACTTACCACTTGACCTTTTTCATTCTAAGCACTAGATATGCTAAACTAGATTGTTTCCATTCATTTTTTTAGTGTCATATTCTCTTGCTTTCATGATATTGTACATTCTCTTTTCTTCCCACTCCTACTTGTCTCATACCCATTTTCTAGATTTCATCTTAGATATCAGTTCCTTTAGGAAGCTTTCTTTCCTCAGCTTCAAATCTGGGTAGGACCTAGGGCACCCTGTATTTGTGTCACCGTGGCTTTTTTAACTGTGTATTGTATTTACCTGTTTGTCTGTATCATGGATTCGACTATGAGATCTAATTGCAGTGATTAGGTTAGCATGGCACTTTAGTATCTGGCACACTACCCTGTAGTAAGTAGACATTTAACATATGACTGAATGAATAAGTGAATGAATGGAGTGACTTTCAATTGAGTCAATATATAGAGTGAGTGAAAGTTTTGGACCAAAAAACGGTGACATGTGGGTTTTAGGACCATACCAGCTGATGTTGCCAGTTACTGGGGAAGGGAATCCAGAAAGTGGAGCCATTTTGGGAATTAAATATCTAAAACATTTATGAAGATATCTGATTAACAGTTGAACATATAGGACTCGTCTCAGGAGAGGGCAATGAGCCAGAAGCATTGATTAATGTGCCATCATTCTGTGAGTATGTGAGAGCCCAGGGCAAGGCTTTGGGCTTTGGGCTTTATTGTGGGAAGAGAAGAGAGCAACTGGACAGATTCCTGAGGAATACTGGCACGTATGAGATGTGGAGGACAGCAGGGATCCCACAGACACACATGAGGGACGCCAACAGACACGTCACGGAAAGCACCCCTCCTTGATGCCATATAAGCAAATGGAAGAGAGAGTTTCAGGGAGGTATGATTAACAGTGTCAGATTAATGTTTTGTCATTCAACAAATTGGGCTTTTACAAAAGATGCAGTGTCAGGTGTTATTTACTTTTCATCACTATAAGTTTTTTGAATCCAGGGCTATTGTCTTATTTGTGCTTTTAATCCCAGAATTTATTGACGTATCTGACACACAGTAAATTCAATAAATAGGTATTAAATGAACATACAATATTTGCTCTGGTTAAGTGACTCAATATGGGCATAAATAAGAACTTACTCTAAATCATGCTTGGATTTCAAAGACATCTGGAAAGTGGAATGTGGTTAGGTACTTCTCACTGCACAATTGAAAATGGACCTGCCCTGGGAAGTATTTTCAATTTTAGTATCCTTGACTTTCCTGTGTTATTCACCACCGATTCCCTTTGTTTATATTTGCAGACATCGCCAATTCTGTCTGTCTTATTCTGAGGAATGAAAAAGAGATCTGATCAAAATAGGGTAATTCATATTAAAGAGTATTAATTTAAAATGTTAAAAACTCCCAGGAATCCTTTCATCAAAAGATAAGACTTAGTAGAGAACAGTGCTTACTTATCGGTATGGTAGAAGTGGTGGTAGTGGAGATGGGAGGAATTTTGAGGGAGATGGGGAGGAAGACCTTTTACTGACCTCCCATTCTCACATGTAGAGCTTGCCCTAAAAGGCATGTGTGGAGAGAACACTGGTTCTCTGATAAGAACACTTGGTTTGAATCCTAACATCTCACTTTCTAGCTGGGTGCCTTTGAATATATCCCAATCTTTCTGAGCTTTAATTTCCTTATCTGTAAAAAGATCTTAATAATTTCCCTATGTATCTTTCTGGTTATCTAGAGGATCAGATGAGATTCCATATGTGCAGCTAGTTCTCACATCAAAGACTATTATTATTCCTTGCAGGCACTATGTGGAAATGTCTGATAATTGTTGCATTGTGTTTCCAGTCTTATGTTTCTAGTATTTGGTTAGCTGTTTTAATACTCTAGATCTGAGAAAAAGTTTATGATATTATAACATTACATAATATAATGTAATATAATTATGTAGAAGTAGAAATGTTGCAGTATAAGATAATTATTTAGAGGTAGAAGTACTACAGATATACAAAAGCTTTAAGTCTCCTACACACACACACACACACACACACACACACACACACACACACACACACACACACACACACCAGTAGTCTAGGACACAAAAACAATCTTACCCGTTTGTGCTTCCTGGCAACACCCAGACTCTTCAGCTAGCTGATTGGTGTCTGCACTTCCCACACAGCTGCAGTTGAACCTGTCCAGTTACCTCAAGAGGATTGTCTTGGCTCCAGTCTGTTGGATAATTGCCTATTTGGACAACTTTGCCTTGGATAATTTCCCTTTGTCCAACCATGGGACTCATAAATCCAGGCACAGGGGGACAGATTTCAGAAAATGATATTTGGCCATAGATAGTGCAATTTTAAGGCCCTTTCAAAGGGTGGTAATGACAGATTTTTACTGGACAATGTAAGTTTTCAAACTTCGAAGATATATTCTGGGATCCAGATCATTTATGCATCAATACAGAAAATGCATCGCTTATCCATCAACCTGTTCTAAAATGTTAAGGTCGTGAATAAGAATGTTCCACAGTCCATAAAATACTTCTCCTGGAGTGTAACTTACCCGGGAGGGAATCTTCTTAAATATGTAGGAGTTCTACTTTGGTATTCAACTGAGATATATAAAATGAGAGAGAAAAAGACCCATTTCCTTCAAAGTATGTTTTCCTTGTCAAATTGAATGTTTAGAAAGGAATATTCAGAGAAAGATTTGTTATTTTTTTCTATCCCTTCTTATCTCTGTTTTTATTTTTAATTTGTTTTTTGGTTTCATCATGGAAATCTGCCTGAATTTCCTGAGTGCTTATCTCAACTGTAAAATCTGTAGGGTATAGTTATGGTTACATTTCCCAGAAAATACTATGTGCTAAATGCGGGTCAGGAATATTTAATAAGGAGGATACAGCTGTATACTATTCCTAGAAAAAAAGAAACAATGTCAAGAGTCATCAGAGAGACTTAGAGATGCTTTCTGCAGGATTTCCAGATTTCAACAAAATTGTTTTACCCTGAATAATAGTAGGGTTAGTCTTAGCCAGAATGCAACTGGGCAATCTGTTACTTCCCATATGGAAAGCAACTGTTCAAGTAAATTATATAATTGTACATTACAACTTTGCTTCTGTCATACATTATAAATTCAATTCTATCCCAAACTGAGACCATTGCATGATTAAGCCAAGTTTAGTATTGCTCCAACCAGCCTTTCTTGTTGTAGTACATCCAGCAAAGAAGTGAATTCTCTGGTATGTTTTTCTTACTCAGTTCTTGGAAATAGGAATTTTGTTTTGGACCTGTTAGTGGATGTCACTTTTATTTGGAGAATCAATCAAGAAGACTTTCTAGAGTAGCCCTTGGTGAAATGAAGAGCCTGATAGGAAAAGATAATTAATTGTCCCTTTGGATTAACTTTTATTTTCTTCCAAATGAGATTCTTAGTATTAAAATTCATAGGGAATCTGTAAAACCTAAAAATTACTGTGTGGACCTTTTTATTTTCTCATAATGATATTCTGCCGTGAGAGAGCTGAGCTCATGGTCTCACTGGGCTGGTGCTTGTGAGGCAGCGCAGAATGTTCCCTGTTTTGTCATGTTGGCAAAGGAAATTACACGAGTGCCATGATTGTCAGAATGATGCAGCACGTCTGAGGAAAGGGATTACTGCCTTATTAAAGATAGGTTGGGGTGAGCTGTGCCAAATGTTGAGTGTGATTTATTGAATACCTTACAAACACAATGCAAAAATTCTGTGCATTTCGGTTGTGAGAAAACAAAAGGGTTGATACGAAAAAACAAAAATACAAATGGGAAAATAATCATTATTTTGGGAGTACTTTCATGGCACAAAGAGAAGAAGTCTAAAAGGAAAAGAAAACTAAAAAAAAAAAAAACAACATGAAATTTACTGTCAGGAAAATGCTGTTAATTTAAGTGAGACAGGTAGGTAATACTATTCGTGCTTTATAGTAGTATAATAAATAGAATAGCTGACATAGGACACTTCCTATGCTCTCTCTGGCTCTTTACCAATGATTCTGTTTCCTTTGACTCAGTTTGTGAGGATTTGTTACAAATGTACAATTATATTCACCCCCTCTAAAATTCCAATGTTTAAAAAATTCTAGAACTTCTCAGATTAAAATGATACCTTTCAAAATATGGGCCATGATATTAAAATATGAACTTAAACAATTTATTATCCACCACATGAGTCATGTTTAAAGTAGTTTAACTCTTCTTTTTTATATTTATTTTTTCAGAATATACAATGACCCTTGTTTGGAATTGTCAAATCATCCACCTTGTAGGAGATTCACAAAGTAAACTTGTTAATGTAGTCCTACCTATCTTTAAAAGTGGTGCATGTGAAAGAAGGAAAAGCTTACAGTTTCTTTATTCATCAATACATTACTTTTCTACAAATGTCAACATTGAGCTATGCAAACAGCTTAATGGGTACTTGAAGAACTCTGAAAAATATTATTTTTTGCTATTATTAATCAATAATTGTCTTCCTATAGCTCATGTCATTTATATTTAGGATTATAGTGTCTTGGATCAGGAATGAAAAAGAAGCAACAGAGGATTAATTTGACAGCATAAATTGCAGCAATAAATAAGGGTAACTTTGTATGGCTTAAAAACTAAATAATAAATTATGAAAATTCAAAGTAAAATTACTATAAAATTTTCAATTAGGCAAGTATACATATATATTTTTTTAATAATCGGTGTCATCACTGACTATAATTCATTAAGATAATATAAATAAACCTCCAGTGAATAATTGATATATAAATTATCATTTGATAAATATTGGTTATAAGTTGGCAGTTTAATGCATTGCTTTAGTGGACTGATAAAGTGCTACAAAACTATAGAGAATTAATTGATTAGTTTTGGAATATTAGTCCCTCAGGAAGTAGATAAATAGGAGTGCATGAAAGTCATTTAAGCATACTCAAAGACATTTTGACATCGTATTTTAAATTGGGAAGCTGGAACTAGAGTTCTTAAGTGCTAATCAATGTGGAAAACTAGATGTATTCTTGAATCCTTCTTGCCTATTTCACCCAAAGCCAGTGTTCTCAAAATGGGCATTGTGTCCCTTAGCTAAGCCGAATCTTTAGTCTGAACTTGTGGAATTCCTTCTCTATCTGCTATTTCTTTGAACCATCTCTTCCAATTGTCTGTATGTTAAGACACAAATGAGAAAATACCATTGATATTTTTGAAAATTGTCACTTTCATTTCTCTAATCTTCACAGTTCATAGAAATATATTTCCAGATTGATAGTTTTGAAGAAGATAGGCAAATGTGAGTTACATATCTTTCTAATGCAAAAAAGTCACTAATATTAATAAATAAGTTAGTAAAATTCACTCTTCTTATTAGGAAGATCGAGAAACTTGTGTAGAAAGAAAGTTAAACTTTAATTTTTCATTTAACCAATCAGCAAAGCAGAAAACTTTTTCTAGGACTTTCTATTACCTCTCTCAGTGAATCATGGCAGTTTGATACCTCGTTTTATATTTGGAAGTGTATGCTTTCTCCTAGTTTATGATGTGGCAGCAGAAGTGTACAGACATCTACCACCATGGTAAGGGTACTTTGAAGAGGATAGAGAGTTCTTCTAATGGATAGCGGGCGGTAAATGACCTTAAACAATGGTGTTACCCAAGGGCGACACAGTTTCCTCTAATTGAAGGGCTTTTCTTAGTTTTGAAGGAAGATGAAATGAGTAAACATGACAAGAAATGAGTTAATTCTTTTTTTTTTTTAATTATATGAATTAAACTTTAGTTGAAAGCATTTCCCTCCTTAAACAGTGTAGAGGAGAAATCACATGAGATTAGCCAAACATAAGAGTCTTACGGCTATAAATTAGAATTTTCAGAAGCTCTGACTGATTCCTGAATGCAGGATTTATTTTGGAGACCTTTTGGTAACCTCAGCTATAATACTTGCTTCCACTGAAGGCTCAGTGAGTCGGGGAAAGAGTCCACATGGTCCTTTTATGTCATTGCCGGTATTCAAACTGATTTCCATCTTGGGGCTCACACTTTTGTTCCAAACCTGAACCTTTTGGCATCAGAGCTCGTGTTCTTATGGCCAATTTGGATTTTTAAGCAAAGAAGCTAATTTAAAAAGTCTCTTGGACAACAAATAACTTAAAAAAATAACATTTTAATGATTTAAATGGAAACAAACCAGAAGAAGCTGGATTAAATTTCTCTTAAAGTATACATGTTTAGCGATTAAGAGGAAAAAGTGGCTGAAAAAATGCTGTCTGTTATTTTCCTTCAAAACCCCAAATAGTTGAACAATTGAGTAGCTTGAATTAGGATATCTTTGCGGAAAATATTTCTGGCAATGAAAGTACTGTTACTAAAAGAATGAGAGAGAATAAACTTTTCTTTAACAATGAATATTTAATCTGCATGGTTTTAGTGATAAAGCTAGTTTGTTGAAGATTCTTTAGAAGGTTGACCTGACTCTGGAATTTTATGGACAGGGAAAAAATAAATAAATATTTGGGGAAAAATGGTTGTGAATTAAAGTTTTCCTAGATGACACTTGCTATTGTGCGTCCCAAAGCTTTTATTACCAAACTATTTCTAAGTGTCTGTATTTTCTTAGCCACCATAGACTTTCGTGTATTATTGGAAGAGGGTGAGAAGACCAGGCTTCTCAAAAATGTGGCCTTGATTTAAATGATGAAAACTTTTGTTAAAGAAGGATGTGTGTGATGGGGAAAGAAACCTAATAGAAAATTTAAGTTAGTAGACAGGCAGAAGTATGGTAGCTGTTTGGGTTTGAGGAGGTTCAGTAAATAATGTTACTTTTTTCTTTTAATGTTTTGAGTGAACTGAGAAATGAAACAGGGAAAATGGGAGATCCAAATGCCACCTTTATGTTTCATAAAACGGGTGTTGGAGATTGTGGTTTAACTGTGGGAACAATGGGCTTCCTTCAAACAGACTTCAGAGCTGGGCAGCCTTCCCTAGCCTGTCCCAAACAGCACAGGGCTAGGCTGAGCGCTCTGGGGTCGGAGCGCCTGGACAGCTTTCTGCTTGGGGAGGGAGCACTGAATGTTTGCTTCTGAGTTCAGCTTGTTTCCAAGAGAAAGGGAAGGGAAAGTGAGTTGAAAATGCCATTTTATTTCTCTTAAAATTTTTAATCAGTAAATGTGTGTGCCTCTCTTGGGGGAGAGGGAGTAAAGTTTGGGCCAGAGCCCAAGAATGTAACTTTAATGGGGCTCCCTTCACATTGGAAGGAAACATCAAGAGCAGGAAAGAAGTATTTTTTTTTTTTTTGTTCTTTAAACCCAGCAGTTCTAAACCAGGATTGTTATCTTCCCCTAGGGAAGGTTTTGTTGTGACAGGGTTTGCAGAGTACGGATGGTGTGCAGTGGGTGGGGGCCAAGGACGCTAAGTATCCTGCAACATACAGAACAGCCCCTTATAAGGAAGAATTGTCCCTCTAGAGACACCCGGACTGAACCTGTTGGGTTTTGTCTCCTCCATGAGGTGAGGACGAGGTCAGTGCTCTGTCCGGAGCACTCCTGCCTCACCTCCTCGAGATGCTCCCTCAGTGCAGCTCACTGCTTCTTTGTGGATCCTCTTTGAGCTCCTGGTGGCAACACAGATTTTGCTTTTAGCAGGCTCTGAAGTGGGTCAGAACAGCACATTATTTAAATGAACCTCAAAGCTCCTCTACACAAGACAGAAATTTCACACCCTGGTCTACTTCCCATAAAAAACTATGATCTGCATATCGTCCGACATTGCTTAGAAATTATAAAATGAAATCAAGTTATAAAATAAAATGAAACTACATTAAGATGTTCCTAAAACAAAATGTCAAAAAAGGTGCCCTAGATTTGAAGATGAATACTCTTTCATTGTACATTTCTTGAGCTAAAATAAATGGATGTTCAAAAATCCACCCCCTTTCAAGTTAAGAGTCCAGAGGAATTTAGGTTAAATATCAAATTCTTTTGGGTTTGTGAATTAAAGATTAAAGAAATTGAAGTTTTATATTAACCTCCAATTCTTATGCCCAGTCTCAGCTAGAGGATTCTTGATGTCTGAGTACAATTATTTTTCTTTCTACAGTTAGAGCCTGTACTATTCTCACGAGTTGGTGAAGGTTCTTCAAGGTTTTGGAGGTTTTATTGATTCTGAGTCAACTTTCGGATAAACCTTATTTATAATAACAATTCTGAAGAGCCAACAGGCCACCTAATATTATCACAGCCCTGGCTCCTCACTCAGATCCTAAGTCTCAGGCATAATTATGTTCCCTAAAACTTGTACTTACTGTTTCTGAAGGTTCACGCCAGAAACTCTGTGGTGTCTTTGTCAGGCAGGGGCCCTTGGGAAATAGGTGGCACAGGTCTGCTTGGAGTAATTTGAGGGAAATGTAATAGTAACTTGAGGGTAGTGAGAAGCCGTAGGGACTAGTGTACACCCCAGGGACTGGTAATCAGGTGGGGAAGGGAGAGGTCAATTGGAACCATGAAGGGAGAGAGTTGGGGGAGAGGGCCTCCTGACCGTGGCGGGGAGAGAGCCTGGGGACTATACGTTCCAGCCTCCCTCTCCTCCCTTCCTCCACTCTCCTGCTGTTGCTTCTAAATGACTGAGCCAGCCAAAAGCCAGAGGGCTCAGGAGCTCATTAATGGAGGTGCGAAGCATAGATATCTGGCTTAGTAACTGAAGGATGAAAGGATGAAAGGAAGAAAGAGAAAATCTTGTGTGCATTTTTAAATTGAATTACTTGTTTTTTTATTTCTGAATTGTAAGAGTTCTTTATTATTCTAGATACAGAGATTAGGCCTTATCAGATAAATGATTTGCAAATCTCCCAGTCTAGATTGTTTTTTCACTTTCTGGATGGTATCTTCTGCGGCACAAGCGTTTTTAATTTCGGTGAAGTTTAACATCAATTTTTTCTTTTGTTGCTTGTATATTTGATGTCATATCTAAGAAACCTTTGCCAAATCCAAGGTCTTGAAGGTTTACTCTTATATTTTCTTCTGAGAGTTTTATCGTTTTAGCTCTTACATTTAGGTCTGTGATCCATTTTGAGTTAATTTTTGTGTATTATGTGAAGGTGTTCAACTTCATTTTTTTGCATGTGTAAATCCAGTTATCCCATCACCATTTGTTAAAAAGACGATTCTTTCTCCATAGAATTATCTTGACACACTTAATTAAAATACCAATTGACTGTAGACACTAAGGTTTATTTCTGGACTCTCGATTCTATTCCATTGATCTGTATGTTTGTCCTCATGCCCCTTGATGCACTGCCGTAGCTTTGTAGTAAGTTTTAAAATTGGGAGTCCTCCTACTTTGTTCTTCTTTTTCAAGATTGCTTTGGATATCCTGGGTCCCTTGAAAGTCAGATGAAAGTGAGGATCTGCTTTCAATTTCTGCCAAAAAGCCAGCTGGGATTTCAATGAGGATTGTGTTGAATGCATAGGTCTTGACCTATTCACAATATTAAGTCTTCTAATCTATGAATATTTACTTAGGTCTTTCTGTTTATTTACAGCTTCTTAAATTTTTTTCAGCAATATTTTTTAGTTTTCAGAGTATAAATGTACTTTTTTGTTAAATTTGTTCCTAAGTATTCTGTTCATTTTGATGCTATGTAAATGGAATTTTCTTAACTTCAATTTTATATTGTTGCTAGTATATAGGAAGAAAATTGATTTTTGCATGTTGATCTGCTACCCTGCAACATTGCTGCACTTGTTTATTAGGTCTAATAGGTTTTCTAGTGTATTTTTTAGGATTTTCTTTATGCAAGAACATGTCATATGCAAATAGAAATAGATTTACTTTCTCCTTTTCTTTCTAGGCACCTTTGATTTCACCTTCTTGCCTAATTACCCCAGATAGGCCCTCCAATACATTTTGAATAAAAATGGTGAGAATAGATATCTTTGTCTTGTTCCTGATACAAAGAGAAAAGCATCGAGTCTTTTGCCATTAAATGTGATGTAAGCTGTGGGGTTTCCCCAGATGCACTTTATAGGATTTAGGGAGTTCTCCTCAATTCTTAGTTTATTGAGTGTTTATATCATGAAGGGATATTGAATTTTGTGAAATTCCCTTTTCTGCATTTATTGAGACAGTAATGTGGTTTTTGTCCTTTTTTCTGTTGATGTAGTTTATTATATTAGTTGTTCATGGTATATAATACTTTTTATCTGTAGATGGATTTAGTCTGCTAGTATTTTGCTGAGGATTTTTGCATCTATATTTATAAGAGATATCAATCTGGTTTTGGTATCACAGTGATACTGGCCTCATAGAATGAGTTTGAAGCTATTCCCTCTTCTTTTGTCTTTTGAAAGAGTGTGTGAAGAACTTGTATAAATTCGTAAATGTTTGGTAGAATTCACCAGTGAAGCCATCTGGCTCTGGGCTTTTATTTGTGGGAAGTTTTAAAATTATTAATTAAATCTCTATTTGTTATAGGTTTACCCTGATTTTCTACTTCTTCTTGATTCAGTTTTAGCAGTTTTTAATCTTTCTAGGAATTTGTCCATTTCATCTCAATTATTAATTTGTTGCCATACAATTGCTCATAATATTCCATTATAATTCTTTTTTATTTCTGTAAGATCAGTTGTAATTTCTCCTGCGAATGTTTGATTTAGAAGAGGAAGACAGCCAATGAGAACTTAAATAAGAAAATGTCAAATAGTAATTAATCTTATAGTGATCTTAAAGCAGAGTGGAGTGAAGAAACTGGGTAGCTGGCTACTTTAGATTGGGTGACAGGGAAAGACCTTGCTAAGAAGTAACATTTTAATTGAGGCCTATGTGACAATGAGTCAGCCACACAGATATCTGTAGCATTTTAGGCATCACTAATGCAAAAGTGGGAGAGGAAACAAGCTGGTATGTTTGAGGAACAGAAGGGAGGCCAGTTTGGCTGAAGTGCACTGTGTGAGAGGGAGATTAGAGGGAGATCAGGCCAGAGATGCCTACAGGTCCAGGTATATAGAAGCTGGTAGGCAGCCAGTATAAGGAATTTGGATTTTATTCCAAATGGAAATCATTGAAAGGATTTAAGCAGGGGACTTAATGTGATCTCTTTTATGTTTTAAAAGGTTATTCTTCTGGCTCTTGTGTGAAAAACACATTGCAGGGAGCTAAGAGGGAAACACCAGTTATAGAAGCCAATTATGTCTTATAGAGACCAGCAATCCAGGTAAGAGAAGGTAGTGTCTGGACTAGGGTAATAGTGGAAGTGGAGAGAAATGATGCATTCAGGACATGTCTGGCAATAGAGTCAACTTATCAGTGGTGTAGATGGCAGTGAAGAAAAGAAGAATCAAGAGGAATCTGCGGTTTTTGACTTAAATAACTTGGTAGATAGCATGCTAGTAGATGATATACATAATTGTTTCTTTGTAGGGGTGTCTCCATTTCCAGACTTGGAGCTTGTTGATGACATGGCAACTACCTTATTAATATTTGTTCTTGTATCTCAAGCAGCTAGCAAATGCTGGGTCAGTGTGAATGAGAAAAACCAATGATAACAATGCCATGGTATAAATAAGAGACCATGGAGAGACATCTAACCCAGCTTAGGGCCATCAGATGCTTTTAAGAAAGAATGTTTGAACTGACTCATGAAGGAAAGCAGGGGTTAGAAGAGGGCAAATTTGTGGTTTAACACAAAATACTCTGTTATAGTGCCCCACCTAGTCTTATAGACAGAAATGAGTTCCTTCCTTTACAAAATCAAGCCCCTCCTTGATGGTTACTCTCATTTTGTGAAAGAAAGCATGACACTAGTTGAAATTTCTATATCCTGTGAGATCAAATGAAGTGGTAGAATATATATAGAGTCTTAAAGGTTGGAATGAGCTTTGCCAAATGGCAGTTTTTCCTGTGTGGTTAGAAAAGTGGCAATGATTGGGCCATTTGCTTACTTTATTATTTAGATTTATATGGGTGTTTTTTTTCAATTTATAAGTTTTTTATATTTACAAGCAGTGTTGACCTTAGGTTATATGTTCTTAAAAGCCAGAGACTCTTTTTAGTTTTTTTGTTAGAACCCCTAGTACAGTGTATCATATATATTTAGATGCTAAATTTATTTTTGAAGTGATATTTTCCTATCTAGTTCTACTTTGTCTTCTGTAGAGATTCTAACAATATTGAATTGAAATATTTTACCTCCCCTCCAACTTTTGATTTAAAAATATTAAAAACCTACAGAAAAATTAATAGTGCAGTGAATACCCATATACATTAATCTAAATTTACCAATTTTTAATTTTTTGAGACATTTGCTTTATTTCTGTACACACACGTGCGTGCGCGTGCATACACACTACATGTGAAAGTAAGTTGCAAATATTTCACCCTCAAATAGTTCAGCCGGCATCTTTAAGGAACATTCTCCTCCTTAAATCTAAAACATTATTAAACCAAAGAAATTTAACTTCAAGTCAATAGTATTACTTTAATATGGATTATATATTCAAATTTCTTCAATTATTACAAAAATGTTTTTATAGCCTTTGATTTATTTTTATTTTTGGATCCAGGAGCCAATCAACGATCATGCATTACATCTGGTTGAGAAGTATCTTTTAATATGACATGCACCGTGAATTAAATCTGTTGTGTATCTTGTCTGCTCTTACAGAGTCATTTGCAGTCTTTAAGGGTAACAAACATATTTTGACTCTTTCAAGAAGAGTGCATGACATTTATTAACTATACAATAAAATAAGCTGCTTTTCCAGCTGCTGCATAGCCATGAAGGTTAACTATGAAAAAGACTTTTTCAATAATTGAGCGAGCTGAACTGTTCTTTTAAAAACTCTAAAAGTGCTTCTTTTCCAGCCTTTGAACTTTTCACTAAGCATTACTCATTTTTAATAAAAATGCGTTTTGTTTGTAGGTCTTAATAGCATTTTGTCCTATAAAATTATGGTAAGCTGCCCCAGAGTCAATTCATTATGGCTCTTAAAAAATAAAAAAGTTTTGAGATGAAACATTAAACTACTCCTTCTTCCCTAAGTTAATAAATTACATAATTACTAAATTCTCTCTGACCGTTTTGGAATTTCCTAATTTTATAAACTGATGTCAGAGAAGAAATGTTGAAATACTATTAAAAATATCAGATTTGCTAATAAGTACCCCCTGCCCAATTATGCTTTTCTATATCCATGGTAACATCCACCAAGCATTTTCTCTATCAATGTAGAGAATTTGGAGTTTGTTGTTTGTTTTAGTGGCTCATTCCCATTCATTGCTGCACTTGTTTATGGATGAAGCAGTGTCATCCAATGTTACCTCCCCAAAGGATACTTTTTATTTGATTATTTCATGGTCTCCAAATATGTAGTTTTTTGTTTATGATGGGAGGATTAGGTGGCTACAGAGTATTTATATCTCACTGGAATGTATTATTCTAATAAAAATTCTTGACATTATTATTTGAGCCAACTTGAATATGGTTATTAGCTCTTTTGTGTCTTCCTTACCTCCATTCCCACCCCCACCCCAAGATTTCCAATGCTGTTTGAAGCTGTATCTTCTTATAATTTTACATTTTCCTAAAGTAGGTATATTCTTTTGAGTCATATACTTAGCTTTTATAGTTTTCAATTTTCCTACTTTTTTTTAGCTTATCTCCAGGCCATTTCATTGTTTGTATCCATAGGAGTTTTCTCCCGTCAGTTCGCTTAAGGCATGCCAATCTTTTTTAAGCTTACCTTCTTCTTCAGAATAATTATCTGTGGAGATATTATTAAAATTTATTGTAAGCTTCCTTGTGTTGATGTAAATTTCTCATATGTTGAAAAATCTTGGTTAATAAAAACGATCTTTTTCCATTTTTCCAACCTAATGGTCCTGGCTCTCCTTAAGGCTTCCGACTCCTGTGTCCACTCCATCTTAACCCTGATCTAGTATGACTCTGCTGTAGACCTTATCATTCATCAAAGATAAACTTTCACCTGTGTGGTCGCCAAAATTTGTGGAATTGATGTCTTGCTTATTGCCCATTCCACCAAGACTGCATTGTATTCTCAGTGGAACATTCAAGTATTCAAATCTTTTAAATCCTCTCTATTCTATTTCTATCTGCTTAGCATCCAAAACTAACCCTGTGGAGACAGCCTTGCCTGTACTTTTCTGAAAACCATTTTTCTGTTCTATCTACAGTCTTATCCATTAGGTTATTGTGGCAGTAACTGAAATTCAGTGTGTCCACAATAGAACTCATCATTAATTGCCACAGATGAAAATGAGAACAGTGTTTATTTTGTTTACTGCTGTGTTCTCCACATTTGGTTCATACTGTGCACGCACTATACTTTTGATGGATGAATGAACAAGTGAGTTATATTTCCCTCAACTAAACTCGTCCCTCTGCCTAACTTCTCTGTCTCTTTCCCAATATTACCCTCTGCCAACTGGCAGAGAGGATGTCGAAATCTTTTGTGTTTCGGGATTTTAGGTGCAATGAAGAAGATGAGGCTTGGAATTATGCTTCCAAAAGGGAAGGATATAGAAGTCAGGCTTGAGTAGAGATAAGTAGAAGAGTCCTAAACCTGGAAGAATATGGGTTATTTTGGGGGAATTTCCTCAAGGTAGAGGAAAGAACAATATTTTGAGAGTGTTTTTCATGTGGCAAATACATGTGTCCAGTCCCATGCTGAGCCCCACAGAGGTGACAGCACCTCTGATGGCATGGCAGAGGCGCGCGTGCGCGCGCACGCGCGCGCGCGTGTGTGTGTGTGTGTGTGTGTGTGTATGTGTATTTGGGCATTAGGACTCTTGGCTTTCAGCTTTTTCTCTCTATGCTTTTGGAGCTGCTACATTACCACAAATATGGCACAGAAACATATTTTTGGTGATGAAATATATGCAATTTTAGTTATGGCTTCATTAGATAGCAATAATTTCACATTGTTGCACAGTTTTTTGATGAAAATTCACCATACTGATTGAAGGGAATGTTTTGTAACTTTGAATAATTCCTTTATTAATGTACATTTTGGTTATTTCCATTTTTTTCCCATTTTAAAATAAAACTAATGAATGTCAACATATAAGGTTTTTTCCTCTCATGGATTATTTTCCAGTACTCTTATATAACTATTTTGCCCTAAAATTTTGTTTTAAATCTGAATCATTCTCTTTTTCCCTGAGAAGTTTGTGTCATGGTGTGAATGCCCAGAAACTTGAATGTTCCTTCTTTCAGGACTCTTATATTTTGAAATGTGTTTCTTTTTATTTTTTTTTCTTTTATCAGCCACTGACTGTGGATTTCAAATAAATATCTAATCCTCAGTAATGTGTGGATTCAAATTATAATTTTAATCTCTTAGATATTTAGATATTTATTTGAATCCACACATTACTGAGGATTTACTGATGCTGATTAAAGAGTCAGATATTTTAACCAAGTATAACCCACCAGCATCAGCTTTAGTTTTTGTTTTGGATAACTATTTAATTGTTTTTTAATTTTAGAAAGACTAATATTTCTTATAAGATTTAAACAAATTATTTTAATATCTAGTCCTTTAACTTTTAATTAAATATGAAATTCCCATGTATGAGGTAGAGGACAAGACCCGCCATGTTGTGTTTGCTATGTGGATTTTAAATATCTTTATTGTTTTGAAATTTTTAATTTAATATATATTTTAATTTTTGAAAAAGCAATACATATGTATGAAAATTTCAAACATACAAAAGAATATACAGTAAAATTCCTCTAGTCTTCCCTAGAGGCAACCATTATTATCAGTTTCTCTGTATCCTTTCAGAGTTATTCTATAAATATCCTAGTTTTTCTTTATCATGTTTACTTTAACTAAAACTGAAGTATTCCTGAAAAGGGGGAACACCTTGTTTTAATCCACATATTTTTCTTTTTAATAATATACATATTTACATTATTATTTATACAGTTTCAGTGTAGTTTTGGTTAGTTATATTTGGCTTTTTAAAATCTGTAAAAAAAAAAATCTGAGTAAGATGATTCAAATAGTGATGAACTTTTTTTGAGGCCTAAAATTATGAAAATAGAAAGGAATTATCAAAAAGCTAGGGAAACTGAATAAGAATGAATAAAAAGCAAGGACCTACAACCAAGATTATTCTACCCAGCAAAACTATTATTTAGAATCAAAGGACAGATAAAGAGCTTCCCAGACAAGAAAAATCCAAAGGAGTTCATCACCAACAAACGAGTATTATGAGAAAAGTTAAAGGGACTTCTTTAAGAAGAATAAAACAACAACAACAACAACAAAGAATAATAAAATGGCAATAACTACATATATATCAACAATTACTTTAAATGTAAATGGATTAAATGCTTCAATCAAAACACCTAAGGTGGCTGAATGGATAAGAGGGTAAAACCCTTACATAAGCTGCCTACAAGAGACTTCAGATTGAAAAACACAAACAAAGTAAAGGGATGGAAGAAGGTATTTCATGAAAATGGAAACGAAAAAAAACAACAAACCCCCCCCACAAAACCTGGGGTAGCAATACTTATACCAGACAAAAGAGACTTAAAAACAAAGGCTATATAACGAGAGACAAAGAAGGACCCAATAATCCCTTCTTGGGTGTTTATCTGAAGTAACTCAAAACACTACTTTGAAGGGACATGTGCATCCATATGTGTATGTTCATTGCATCATTATTTACAATAGCCAAATGTGGAGGCAGTCTGGGTGTCCATCGATGGAAGAATGGATAAAGAGGAGGTGGTACATATGTACAATGGATTATTAGTCAGCCATAAAAAAGGATGAAATCTTGCCATCTGCAACAATCTGGATGGAACTGGAGGATATTGTACTAAGTGGAGTAAGTCAGAGAAAGAAAGACAAACATCATATGATTTCACTTATATGTGGAATCTAGAGGACAGGATAAATGAACCATCGAAACAGAAACAAGCTTATAGATAGAGAGCATCTTCATGGTTGCTGGATGGGGGCTGAAGTGGGGGTGGGGTGGGTGAAGCAGGGGAGGGGATTAAGAGGTACAAATTGGTAGTTACAAAATAGTCGTGGGGATGTAGAGTATAGCATGGGGAATATAGTCAGTAGTATTGTAATAACTACGTATGGTGTCAGATGGGTACTGGATTTATCAGGATGATCACTTCATAAGTTATGTAAATGTCTAATCACTGTATTGTACACCTGAAATTAATGAAATATTGTGTGTCAACTGTGCTTGAAAAACTAAAAAAATATTAAAACAATAATAAAATATAAAAGTTAAAACAATGAGAGGGGAAGATTAAAAGAATGTTTTAAAATACAACAACAAAAAAGACTGGATGGGAAGTAGGTAAAAATAGGAGTCGGAACTATTGAGTATAGTATGTGAGGAACATTCTCTAATCTATCTATAAATATCTTTCTTCCCTTCTTTATCATATGTATGTACTTCTGTTATCCACACTGTTGGATAATAAATTATTAAATTCTGTATAATTGATTTTAAAGCTATGCTCTAGGAATGTTAGTATCCGACAAGATATTAATAGTATGTGATGAAACAATTTTGTGGTTAAAAATGTTTAGGAAAAGTGTTGTGGTGTGGATAGTAATCCTTTTTTAGTGAAATTCATAAATTGCTTTCAAGGTATAAAGTGCTAAATGTATCCATCTGAGCAGCTAAGATATTTTACAACATATTTAAAATGAAAAGGAAATCTATTATAGAGCTCTTATCATTTTCTTAACTCTTTTACTGATAGATACCATCTTTGTATTTGGCAAAAGTGTTATTTTTCTTCTTTTTTAGTGTTTGCAGAACGCAATTTTAGCAGTTCCTGAGGAGAATACAATTTACCGAGGCAGTTTTTATTCTTACAATGCAATAACTTGTTATGTCAGAAGCTGCTTTGAAATGCCAGAAGAAAATAATTCCTCTTTTTTCTGCCTTTCTTCCTTTATTATTGCCATAAACAATGCAAATTATATACATAAACCATACAGTTATTTACTTTTAATGTTTGATGGAATGGCTTTTAAAAAGTCAGACATACTGCCAAATAGTAAAATGTTTATTTATTTACTTTTCTTTGAATCAAGAGAATGTGGGAGGATAGCACTGACCTGGTGTGAAAGAGCCTGGACAGGGCAGAGCACAAAAAGCAGCAACCATATTAATAGTACTGCCATGGTTGCCACCACCTTTCACTACTAGAGGCTTTGATAGTTTAGGATGAAATCTTGCCTCAAGTCCTTTTTTGTAATTAGTTGAGTGGGAAGTAAACACATAAAAAAAATAAACGAATAAGAACTTTACATTTATATCTTTCTTGATACAAATTCTTTGTGCATTTGTTATGCACATAATAAACATTTTGAAACTGATGACAACCCTATTTTAAGGATTGAGGCTATATTATTTCATGATAGTTATCTGTGTATCTGTGAATAGTTATTATCATTTTCTTAGCTTTATTTATTTATTTTCTCTCCCGTTTTTGTTTTGACGTTGGACTGGTTTTGACTTATAAAATCCATAAAAATAGTTATTTTAGTCAACATTTAGGAGTGAAACTTTATAATCCCTTTATCTTCTTGAAAATGAGAGGGTTCTTCTCAAACAATGAGGATACCTCAAGGTTGTAGAACTGTTGATGCTTTTATTTGACCTGATACAGAGCCAGATTTCATTAGATGTGGTGATTCTATAGTTGCCATTCCTTCTTCCCAGTTCATAATATAAACAAATACACAAAAAATAAGGAATAGAAGAAATATCACTGTGGACTTGAATGACTCTCATAAGATTTTCTTCAGGGTGAGGGTATATATATTTTAGGAAACACTTATATTTATATATAAAATGAATTTTTACATAAATATTTTATTTGAAATATTTGTTACTACATATTTATATTACTTTATGTAAAATATCTACATACATAAAAATACATATTTTATGTATATTATATGTATATTATATAATGTTATATATTTAGTCAAACATAAATATATAATATATAAAATTCAAAATATAAATAATACATAGCTATATACAAATATATATATTTCTAAATATTTGTGGTTATATAGTTATATAAAACACTATGTAATATAAATATATATTTATATTTTGGGGATATTTCATATGATAGTCTAGCAATTCCTTAAAAAAACAAACAAACCCAAAGAAAATAATACATTCTTGGCTGATGTAGTGTCATATGTAAGTGTGCCCGGAGGCTTGAGGAGACAATAATACTATATTAATTTTTTAGAGTATTTAAACCTGTTCTTGAGAGAATGAGTGGTTTAGTGGACAGATTTTTTCCAGTAAGATATTGTACCCCTTTTCTCTGCTGGCCCAAGTTTTGTTACATTAGTATTCTCTACGAATCAGGGTGTGAGGGGTGGGTGCCTGGCGGTGGGCAGAATTGTGTTGGTGACAGAAGGCGTTACAAGGCTGAGAGAGGTCCCTTGGCATAGGAGAGGGAAGGAGAGTAGAAAGAATAAGAAGCCAGTGATTCAGACTGTTTATTAACCTTGCCTTTCTGTGGAAAAGATCCTTCACCCTGTCATTGGGCATGAAGCTGGCAGCTGGAGTGTTGTCTCTGACCCCTGAACACAGGCAAATGAGGCTGTTGAAGGATGGGGTTGGCTGTGCTCCAACTGCCACACGCCCTGAATAAAAGTCACAAAGAGACTCATACACACTGCTGAGCAGGATTGCAGTGAGGAGCTAAGAACTTTTAACTACGAGTTTGTTCATTGTTTCCAAAGGACTAATTATTAAGAGCACTAAGGGCCATGGTGATGGAAATGATTACTATTTAAAGATCACCAAGGAGTCAGTCTGCTTGAAAAAGTGTTGGGTAGGGGTTTTCTTTTAGAGGTATGGCCATTAACCGTAGGCTAAGGTTGAAACCCACTGCTGTCAAAGGCTTGCTTTCACGATAGCTTTATGGCTGCAGGCTCACTGGGTTTTAGCTCCATCCCCTGGTCACCACAGCAGAGCTTGAAATTCTGTTATACAGTTGTAGTGCCTAGTGTGGGAGGGACACAAGATGGCAACTCAGGGTATTTGGCTGGATACTCCCTTTTGTGCCAAAGTAAGAGCTTGGTGAGTGGTTGCTGAGACCTGTCTAGGCATTGCTCCATTTCCTTTCCATTTGGGTCCGGGCCTCTGGACAGAGGATAAAGAATTATGTCAGAACTTACTTAGTGGTAGTGAAACAGCCCAATTTAGTTGTCTTCTAAAACTTTGCTTCAGCTGACATGGACCTCTAGGGTCAAAAGAAAAGGAAATACTTTGGAACATGAAAGTGATAGAAGGAAACACCCTATTTATCTTTCCCACTTTGTCTTAAGACATAAACTCTTTGGAAGTTAAATGTTTGGATGCTTAACATTTTGCAGGGCAACTCTGATCTTCCTCAGACACTTCAACTCCATTCTGTCAAAGGTCCAATTCCTTAAAGAGTTTTCTCATCATCGTCTTTAAACACCCATTAAGTGTTTCTCTATGATGGTGCTTTCCTGAATCTTCTACCAGGCTGTCTGAAGCATCTGGTAGTTCACAGTCCTTTTAGGACGTTTTGGGATGATTTAATACTTAAGAGTAATCCTTTTATGGGAACTTGATATCACTTTTGAGGCCTTCCTTCTCTGCCAGTTCAAGTCAGCTATATTAACTAACCACTTACGGTGTGCCCCGCATGAGACCTGGACCTTAAGGAACTTAGGGGATCATGTAGATTTCGCATATATTAGGCAAGTAGAGAATGTTACAAGAAAATGTAAATTTAAGGCCCTATTTTTGTGGCATAAGCTCTTCAGTGCAGGATGGAGCAGTATAACTGAGTGCGAACCCTGGCTCCACTACGCTTGATAAATCACAGCCTCTTGAATCCTCATGTATCTACTAGGGACAAAATTAACTATCTCTAGAATTGTTGAAAGGATTAAATAACATGCAAAAAGTGCCAAGTACATCGTAGGTACTCTGTATATGTAGGATGGGGAAGACTTACAAGGAGACAGGGAAATGTAACCTGAAAGGAGAAGGATGGGGAAGGCATGATTAGCAGAGAGGAGTGATGAGTATATTTGGAAGGAGGTGGGAAGGGAAGGTGAGTTAAGATGGGCAGTTGGGAATGATTTCGGTGTGAACCTGAACCTGGGCCCAACTGGGATGGAGAGTTGTACAGAGAAGTAGTGAGATAAAAAGAGAGTGACTTACATGGCCGGTTAAGAAGTTTGATTAGATCCAATAAGCAGCTGTATGTTGTATGAATACAAGTGGTGTTTTGGAAAGATTTTGCAGTATGTAAAACTAATGCAGCAGCTGTATGAGAAAGACACTATTATCGTCCCGATTTTTCAGGTGGGGAATAGTGTTTGAAAGAGGTTTTAAGAAAATCTTACATTTGTATTCACTATGTGGATATAATAACAACAACACTGATGGCAACCAAAATGAAAGAAAAACTTAATTCATGATCCAGCCATCCGAACAAATCAGACTGTTTTCATTTTTTTATATTCCCAGTTGGTTTCAGTTTTTCTTCCAAGGGAGGGAAAATTATTATGAACATTATTTGAGTTAATTACTTTCAATGTTTTAGATAGTACCTGGCACACAGTGAGCACTCACTATGGGTTAGCTATTATTTTTACCTCAATAGAGACCAAGAATTTATGGAGTAGACGAGACATTCCATGTTAACAGACAGGCTAAGTAAGGGCATTTTGGCAAGTGAATTTGTGACCTTCCTAGTTTCACTCACAACTTTATAATGTTTCCATGTGCAAGCTAAACACAAAGAATTCCCAATCTTTTCTAGAACAGAATGAAATATGACCGATATGCGAGCTATCTGCTATTTAAAGCTAAATTCTTTGGTGGCCTGTCAGAGGATTGCTCTCATTAACATGCAAATGGTGGGGGAGAAAGAACAAATAATAAATTTATTACAAAAATTTATGTTCTATTCACTGGGTAATCTGTGGTTAAGACTGCTGTTGGCTTAAAATGTAGGTTTAATTATTATACTTTTCCTAGAAAAGAGATGAATTTATTTTTTGATATTTTAGTGTGTTCTGAGGGTGAGTCAGGCAGTTCATATCAACTGTCCTCATTCTTAAACTTTCCTGGTGGAACTTACGGAGGAGTTAGCAAATGAGCGTGTTGTATCAGTTACACAGTTTGCAATAATTTATTTCTTGACTAGTAAAACTGTGAACTCTTCTCTAACTGCTAACCCTGAATTATTTTTCTAAAGACTTTCTGTTCATGTTTCTAACATCTTAGCTGTTGATACCACTTGGATAGACTCATTATTTTTCAAGTGCTGAGGTCCAAGTTGTTGAATAAGCAAGACTAACCTTTGACACAAAAGAAAATTTAAAGGAAAGAGGGATTTCTTTTGCTTTTCATTTTCAAGGCCATGTCTTGTAGTATGAATTTGTCAAGAACATGAGTCACATTTTTCACACCTCTGTGTCCTTTGGGACCTAAACATTTAGGGAGATCCACAGGCACAATGCCTGCTCTGTGTGAGGGAAAAAAAAAAAAAAAAAAAAAAAATCAAGAAATTGGATTTGAAAATAAAACTCCTTTGTGCATTTTTTATATAAGTTAGTAAGATTTGTAGGCTTTTGGGTCTTCTCAAATCTCCTTGAAGGCATTTGTGGAACAATTGTAGTGACTGCAGTTACCATTACACTCTTTCTGGGAAGCCTGGGAGGAAAGAAGGCTCATTTACAGTGGAGTCTGGTAAATGGGTTACAACTCTGCTGAGAGGATTGTACCTTTTCCAGCTAGAAGCAATAGCTCAGAGCATCCGTTGGTAAATGGACCTGGGTTTTAGAGCTTACCTATAAGTGCATGAAGATATGGAGAATTGAAGAAAAATTGTTACTGTGTAGATGTTCAAAGGCTTTAGGTTGCTTTCTGCTCCTTTCTCCTTTCTTCCTTTTTGTTTATTTCATTCATTCAGGTTTAAAAGCAACGTTTTGCAAGATTTCATAAGTAGGTGATTGTATACTTGATGCATAGAGACTTCAAGTTCTCTTGGAGAAATGACTCAAACCAGGATGACAGATAAAGATGAGAAAACTTCAAACATTTTCTTGTTGCTCTGAATTCACTTGGGATATACTGAAGAGAGGTTTTGGAAGCATAACTTATTCAAACAATCTGGCATTAGCATTAGCTTTCATTTCACTCATGACTTGTTGAGGAAATAATTTTATCATGGAGTTGTTTTGTACAACACAAGTCATTTATGTTGCTCTTTTTCTTCCTTTTCTTACCCTCTATCCCGTCTCCCTCCCTCCCTCCCTCCTTCCCTGCTTCCCTTCCTCCTTTCTTTCCATGTATTTTCCTTTTTTTCTTTAATCACCTCAATGTCTACAACTCAACCAAAGTAGTAAGCAGAGTAATAACTTTTGTGACAGCTGATCTGGAATATTGTGATTTATTACCTGGGAGTAGTGATGACTGTTTCGTCTCATTCCCTTTTGCTGTGTACTACTGTTGGAAAGATTGATTTTGGAGGATTGGCTAGCAGAGCAGCAGTCGCTCTCATTACACTCAGAAGTGTAAGGAAAAATACAGCATCTTTTTTTTTCTATTGCTGACAGTCTCACTTGGTAGTTAAGAAAAAATAAACTTTATGCTTTGCCATTTATAACCTATAACTCTTTTCTTGTTTAGCCTCATTTGATGGCTCAGTATCTTTTAGATTAAACTCATGTCCTTTCAGATTATTATCCCCTTTCCGTGCTTTTCTTCAAGATGGAGTCTGAGAGTGATTTCATGGTGGCAGGGGAAACTGGAAACCTTTCTCCAGAGAATGTTCTCTGGATCCTTGCAGTGGTTTGGAGTTGAAAGGCCATTATAATAAAGTTATGATGTCATTGCTAAGCCTGAGGTTTGTCCTCTCCCCTTGCCTTGGTTACCATGCACTTAAGGGCTTAGACGAAGAAGACTATGTAGGTCTTTTAAGTTGGTTGCTATGGTCATTTCTTAGGATAACCCAAAGATTATTATGGCTGGGAATAAGTTTGTCAAGTCACTCTGAAAGCAAGTATTCATAGTCTATTTAACTTGAGGAAACTATATTTTCCCATATGTGTTCTATACTTTTGTGGCCCAGGTCTTAGTACCTCAAATATAGAAATACAACTTAGTTCAAATTACGTCATGGGGAAAATTTGGACATTAACAACTGTTTTTAGTAATTCTTTTTAGTAATTTTTTTTTTTTAATGGCCTTTATCCCTATTTAGGCAGCCTGACCTCACTATTTCAGAGAAGAAAGGCCTGGCAGAACAATTGGAAACAAGCCAGGTGATCCCAGCTTTTGAGTTTAAAACTCCTGGTCGAGACAGCAGTTGAAAGAAAGGATTGGAAGACTGGCAAGAATTCATGATAATCTAAGAGAGTGTTTTCGTTTTCCTAGACTTTATAAAGATTCCTTGAGCTGTGGAGAGAGTTGGAAAGGAGTGGCATTGGACACTGGTGGGTCTCTGGCAAGGGGCCCTATGTTCTTCCCGACACCTGCCTCAGCAGTAGTCTTGGCCCCAGGGCTGAGTGAACCAAGAAGACAGGGGCGTGTGCTCTCCTCTCTGCCTGGTTGCCAAGGGATGCTGTGGTCCTTACCCAGGGAGCAGCACACGAGTGGGAGGCAGCACAGGGTTGCTAGGAGAAGGGTCTTACAGAGAATCTCCTTGTGCTCATACGTGGTGTGAGGAGTAGGTGGGACTTTTCCTGTGTGGCCAAGAGTGGTGTGGATATGGCCCCAAAAGCAGCTGTTGTAGAGGCGCTTTGCATTTATAACAAGGGGCCACCATTGGCAAGCAGCACACTGAGGTGGACAGATGCACTCAGCAGATGCCAGCATGGAGAGAGGATGTGTTCCGTGAGTCAGGTGGAATGAGGTGCGAATCAGCGGAAGCCAGGATGGCCTTTCCCTGATGCCATGACACTAAGCCTCCTGGAACTTGAATTGGGGTTGGGGAGAGACCCCTAAATTGAGTTTACTCTGATTTGACTGAGAAAATACCAACTTCACTGAGTTTAACCTGTATCAATGAGTTTATGTTTTCTGCTGCCAAGCAGAGTTGGAAATAAGTTGAGTTTCAGAAAAAAAGGTGCACTCCTTATATTGGACCCATTGCATAGAGTTCCTCGCAAGTATCAACAGTTAAGGTAAAAAAAAAAAATGCAAAGAACAGGCGCATATTAAGCAGTTTTCCAAATATGATCCAGTTCGTCTTAGCCGAGTTCCGTTCAGCTGGTGCAAGGAAGCACTGAGATGGTGCCCAGGAGGTATTCAGCAGGAGTGACTCTTGTGGGGCCAAGTGACACGCTCAGCTGTAAGGAGTCCAGTAAGCTCTCCTTCACCAGCATGACCTACAATTTTCTTAAGCGTTCCTACCACTTCTTCACCTAGATCACTTATAAGAGTGACGCAGTTTCTTTATGGAAGCTTTGGGAGGCATCTTCATATAAAGGAAAGCACGCAGACGTGGGGTCAAACACGGGTAATTTTATAGTCCCTATTTGCCCCATACAAGCTGTGTGCCCTCAGCTTTCCTTTCCATAAAAAAAGAGTTAGTAATAGCTGCGGTAGATTTTTGTTCTTTTTGCTTAGGACTCTCCCTTATTCCGGTGACAGCAGCCTCCTTCCCCTATTCTAAGTACACACCATTCCAAAGGTGCAGATACCCCTCAGGGCTTCCCGCGCCCCAGGCCTGGCTAACCAGTTCTTTCTGACCCCCAGGTCACAGTGATTGATCCAGGGAGAGACACAGGACCTAAATTATTCAAAGCAGAAAAATAAATGTCAGGATTTTTGTTGAATTGGGCAGAGCAGCTGACTCTCTCTGGTCTCTGAGCAGGTAGAAACCTGGAACCACAGAGGTGACCACATTGAAGACAGGCCATCTCAGCATGAAACCAGTGCAGAGAGCAGAACGGAGTGACTGAGACTGAGTTCTTCTGGTGTGATCTGAGCTGCTGAATTCAGTCACTCCTGAGACCCAGTGCTGCTGTATTTCCTAGTAGGACTTTAGGGGCTAATGAACAGATTCCTGATTGTTCCCATTCAAGTTTGGAACCCACTGAATGCGTAATAGCAACAGGAGTTAGACAGGTGGATGTCAAATATCAACCGTGATCCTAATACCGGCTGCATTAGTGACCGTGGGTTAGCTGTGCAGGCACAGCTGGCTCCGTGGGACTCTGTGCTGAGTTGGATTGATACAGCCAAATCCTGCATGGTAAGTTTAGCCCACAGTAGAAAGCAGAGCAGAATGCTCCCCAAAAGTAAGGTAGGGAGGTAGATCCCTGCTCCCTAAAAGAGGAGGAAGAGGCTGAGCTAAGCAGTACCCTCCCCCCAAAACACCAACTGCCTAAGTCCCTCCTCATCTCACAGGATGAGTGAGTGGGCACAGGGAGAGAACAGGACTGTTTGGGCAGAAGAAAGTCCAAGGGAAGCCAGGGCACCGGAAGTTCCCCTTGGCCTTTTCAGGTCTGTGAGCTGACGATACATTGTCTTTGCGTTAGGCTTCTATCACTGTCAACTGAAAGAGTCTTGACTAAATCTCGTTCATTCACTTTACCTAGTGTGGGCAGGTACCATGGCTTATCGTACTGGAGCCACAACAGTCAACAAGCCTGTGGCCTCAGGTTCTTGAAGCTGAGGGTGTGGACAGTACATTGGTTATTGCTCTACTGCGTGGTAAGCACCAGAACAGGGATGAGAACTGGATGCTACGGGAGCAAATGCCTCACCTTTGGGCCATCATGGAAGATTTCCTAGCAGGTTTCTATGGGGATTAAACGAGGCAATGTAGGTGAAGTTATTATACCTTTGGCCCCGAGTCAACACTAGTTTCTTTTCCTTTTCTCTTGGACAGATTCACTCCTTGAGGACTGGGAGCTCGGTTCACTGTTGTGAGCCTTTGTGCTCCCAGTATTTAGGATAGTCCCCGGCACATGAGGGGTATTAAATAAATGACCTGCAGAGTGATTAAGGAACTACCGAATACTTCTGAGATCCAGCTGATGATATGTAGAACCACTTTCACAAGTTACACATTTAAAAATGTACGATTTCCAAAAAACTGAAATCTTGAATAGTCTAAATTTGAGCTAAGTAAAATGCTTTGTGAATATTGTACTACTCCACTTTTTAGCTACTGCCAGATTGTCACCAAAGCACAGCCATAACCATCATCACCCTGATAATTTACCATGGTTTACCAACACTTTCCATGCATTACCTCATTTCATTTTTTAAAACAGACTTTATTTTTTAGAACAGATTTAGATTTACAGGAAAATTATAGAGATAATACAGAGAATTCTCACGTATGCGACACCCACTTCCCCTTGTTACTAACATCTTCTGTTGGTACGGGACGTTTGTTGCAATTAATGAAAGAATATTGATGTTATTATCCACATTAAAATTATTTTGATTTTCTTATTTTTCACCTAATGCCCTTTTCCTGTTTCAGGACCCCATGCCACAGTTATCATGTCTGAGTTCCCCTTGACTGTAATAGCTTTTCAGACTTTCCTTGTTTTTGATGACCTTGAGAGTTTTGAGGAGAACTGGCCAGGGATTTTGGAATGTCCCTCACTTGGGATTTTGCTGATATGTTTCTCGTGATGAGACCGAGTTTATGAGTTTTTAGGAGGAAAACCACAGAGATAAAATGCTGTTTTCATAATATTCAGAGTATATACTATTAACATGAGTTAACATTCTTAATGTTAACCTTTCTAACCTGCCTGAAGTAGTGTTTGCCAGGTTTCCCTACTGTAAACTTACTCTTTTTCTCCTTTTCCACACTGTGCTCGTACTTTGCCTCATTTTTAATCATCAGAGGCCCCACCTTACGAACGCCCATAAACAATGGTGATGATATGATTGAAGATAAGCAAGTTGGATGAATAATAGGTTTGTTACGAAGACCAAATAGGTAATGCTTCTAATGTGCTTTGAAATGTGTTCAACATATACATTTAAACTAATAGTTTTACTGGTAGTTCAAAGAAATAAATCTTCAAGAAATTTGATGTTTTGGTACAGGTTGGTGGGAGAGAAACTGGACAAGAGAGTCTTCTGATCTGTCTCAAAACTTTCATCTTTTTGAGTGACCACATACTCTCTTTAAGTGCAAAGCCCAAATTATATGCTTTTTCTGGTGCACACTGTCAACTATGAAATCTGATGCAGAAATTTTGAGCAAAAGCAGGAGCAGAAGAGTCATACTCTTATTTTCTTAGATGTTTTGGGAAACAACAGGGGCAAAAGTGGTCTGCCTTTACTCCCATTCTCTTATTCTCTTGAACTGAGACTGGAAATATGAGAGGAAAAATAGGAAGGGAAAAAAAGGGAGAGGTAGGGAGCGGACGGGAAGACTTAGCCTGGGAGTGGCGGCTCCTGTGATTTATTATGGGCCAGGGAAAGCTTAGCATTTCTTCCATATTTTTCAGGAAGGATGTGATGAGTTGCAACAACAATCTGGTGACTAGTACAGACTTGTTAGAATAAGTCCTTCTTTATGCCTGCTTCCTTTTAAACTCGAGTTGCACACCTACCTCAGGTTAAATGGCTAATCAGTTTTCTTCTGCCTCCAAGAAAAAAATGTCTCTGAGGAGCTTTACAATTTTACTAGTTCAAGAACATCAACATTTCTCCAGGTTCAGCTTGAACCAGAGGCAAAGCAATGGCAGTAGTTGCTCTTTGTGAAAACAACTTCTTTCTTTGGGCTTTAAATCATGGCTTTTTCCTTTCCGCCACTGGTTTTCTCCTTTGCAATGGAGTGTTTTCTGATTATTTTTTCACTACCCCTCCAGGAATTCCTGCATCTATGGGAATTTAAGGCAAAATGAAAATGATACTTAATTTTCTTTCCTTGTATGGTAGAAGAGTGTACATCCCAAACACTTACTCTTCCTGTTCGTTAATGGGAAATAGTTGATGAAATCCTGAGGCATCAGATTTGATTTTACTTTGTTGATTTCATATCCAGAGGTGCTGCTCTCGGGGTGCTGTTGTGCAGAGAGGGTTTCAGGTTTGATAGGCAGTGGCGTGTGTTGTTTAAGGCATGAAGTCTGGAGCCAGCTCTCCTAGATTCCAATCTGGGCTCTGCCACTTACTAGCTGTGTGACCTTGGGCAAGTCATTTAACCTCCCTGCGCCTCAGTTTCATCATCTGTAAATGGGGATTAATAATAGTCCTAACTCGTAAGGTCATTGTGAAGATTAAGTGATTTAACGTATGTCAAAGTACTTAGACCAGTATCTGACATAGTAAATCCTTTGTGTGTACTACTTATTAATATTTAAAATAATAAAAATTCATTGGCGTGTATGCTAATAGTACATTTTGTCCTCCTTACCCTTTACTTCATACCCCAACAGTTGACTGCTGACTGTAACAGCATTCCCTGCTCTTTTCCAGCTGACTTCCTTTTGTCTTCTGCTAGAGGAGGCACTGGGAGGACATGGGTGGGTAGAAGGAAAAAGGTGTGGGTATCTTTTCCTTGCTTCCTCTCTGCTTCCCTGTAGCTGTATCTCTGCCCCTCCATGAGTCAGCAGCTCTTAGGCAGCCGGTCCTACAGCTTCAGCTCTTACTGGGCTCCTGTAACTCTGTCTCCTTCTCATGCCCGTCAGCCTAGGTGTGGTGTTACCTTCCCATGCTCGGGTTTCCGGAGGCCTCATCATCCCTCGGTTCTTCCTACACCTTTGTCGATGGTCCCTTCATTAACATCTCTTCATTTCAGCTATCCGGGGGGAATTCTGTTTTCTGATGGGGCCTTTCTTGATCCATAAAAATTCAAACAACTTCATACTCGGATATGACAATTTTGGAAAGTCTTAACTATGAATCTGTTCTTGTTAATATGCTAGGAAAATTTCACCAAAAAATTGTGAATATTACTTATAAACCATTTGCCTCTTCATCATTACATTACATTTTTTGAGACAGGAAGTTGTGTTTTGGGTGTGCATGTGTGTGTAGTCTGCAGTTCCTAGCACAGTGCCAGATACATAGCAGGTGGTATAAAATGAGCTCGGAGTTCTGAAGGACGTTTCTATTTCGGACAGTGAACACGATGATTTTCTCCAGTGACACATTCAAAGCTTTGCAACTATTGCAGCTTTAGTTTCAATCTCTCTACAATTACTTGTTAGGCTTTAAAGGATTTATTGCTCATGAGAGGTGCCAAAATAACACCGAGGAAGAAAATCCCATAGTCTCATAACAGACTGTGACTGTCCGAGCTTCCTCTGCCTCCTGCCAAAGAGCCCAATGGAGTTGATTGAAAGATTAGCTCATTTTCAGCTGAGGTTTTGATGTTCTGGGAGACTGGACAGTTTCCCTCCCCCTCAGGAAATTCTCGGAAAGAACCAGATTAAGTGTTTTCTCTTTTGGAGGAGGAGTCTCACACAGCCCTCCCTCCTGCTGCATCCTTGAATAGACTCAGCCTTTTTAGGAAGTAACAGCTAATTAATTTTGTGTCTATATACTTTTGTCGGCGAAGGAAGATGCTTGTAAAGTGTTGGTTTGATCATGGGCTGAAATGGTTTGGGGACCTGGCTAGTTGTAAACAAGATCCTAGATATAACTTGTTAGCACCTTGCATACAAAATACGTAAATGCAACTAGAGGTATAAATATTTAATCTTCATCAGGGCAGAAATGGAAGTGTCTTTGTTTGAGTTAGTTGGGCAAGATGCTTTTGGAGCCTCGTTTTCTTCATCAGTAAAGCAAATGGTAACACCACCCATCTTGCAGGTTTATTGTGAGAATTAGAGATGTTTTAGAAAGCACCTAGAATGCAGTATTCAACAAATGATAGCAAGGAGTACTGATAAAAGCCATACTGGATTTTTTTTAACTGAAAATGAATAAAAATAATTACTGTTTCCTTGGTCAGTAGTGTTTTTATGTTATACCCTGCTTATTTGCAAGTAGGCCAAGGAGAGGGAAGGGTCTGAGAAACACAAGAGAACAGAGCATGAGTTTTATCAAATCAGTGTTAGAGTAGAATTATTACTTTTTCAATATTTCAGGAAAGTTTTTAGGCTTCTGTTAGAGCTGTGACATTTTATCTTATATATATCATTCGTATTTTACATCATCTTGAATATTTCAATAAGAAATCCTGAAAAATAGTCCATATTCCGGTATTATTAGCTTATCAGGGGTATTTTAATTGAGAGAATCAGATACTGCACACACTAATTTATGCACAATGAGATTATACTCTGTTCTTGCCACTTACGTAGGATGTCAAAACAGGAGACATCCATTGCCCCTACTCTTATTGTTCCATTTTCTTCAAAATACCTGATTTTAAATTTTTGTTTTGGAAAAAATCACAGTAAGTGTGAGATGAGCACTGTGGAAAGAGGTTATTTAAGAAATCCAATGAGAGGAGGTGGAGGAGAGGCTTCATGTCATAGTGGCATAAGTGCTGGAACTGAAGCTGAGAAGCTGGGATTCTTGCCAGTGACTTCTTGTGTTGCAATATTAGTCGGGGTTCTCCAGAGAACAGAATCACTAGGACATAAGCACACACATCTAGAAAGATATGTATTATGACGTATTCGCTCGTGTGATTATGGAGACTGAGAACCCACACTGCCATCTGCAAGCTGGAGCCCCAGGAAGCCGGTGGTGTAGTTTGAAGGCCTGAGAGCTGGAGAGCTGATTGTGTATGTTCTTGTCTGGGTCCGAGAACCCAAGAACAGGAGCGCTGAGGGCAGGAGCAGACCCACGTCCCAGCTCAAATGGTCAGGCAGAGAGCGGCTTCAACGTTCGTCTGCCTTTTCTGCTCCGTTGAAGCCTTCAGTGGATTGAGTGATGGCCACCCAGGTCGGAGAGGACCGTGTGCTTTACTCAGCCCACCAATTCAAGTGCTAATCTCTCGTAGAAACACCCTCACAGACCCATGCAGAAATAATGTTTAACCAGCTGTCTGAGCATCTGGGGCGCATAGAGTTGACACATGAAATTAACCATCATAGTGACCTTAGATAAGTCACTGAAATGCTTTGAGCCTTGGCTTCCATGTCTAAAATGAAAGGATATTGTTCCTCGCCTGCTTGAAAACTTCCTTCCTGGTTCATTCTGCCTTGCTATCTAGAAATAAAGATGAACATTTATTTGTCTAATATTAAAAGTACTTGCAAGAAATCTGAAAAACCAGAAAAACCAACATACTTTCTCCCTTTACTGTCATCACTAGCCTTGAGACATAATCACTGTCAATATTTTGGTGTGTATTCTTCAGGTTACATTCTGAGCGTAACTATACTTTTACATTTCAATGACTTCTCAGTTGACAATGAGATGAAAAAAAATCTGTTAATTTGAGAAAATCGTAGGCATTACAATTTTCCTTCCTAGGTACTAGTCATATTTAAAATAGCAATCTGTTGGAAACAGCGATACATTCTTTGATGGCTAACTTTCCAAAAAATGCTTCTAGTATTGTTTCTGAACCGAAGGTGGGCAATTGCCATAGGAAGGGATATTTTTGGGAAGGAGGTTCTTGGAAGAAGACCACTTACCCAACCACAAGTGGGGCCTCTCCTTGACGGGGTTAGATTGTGACATGCTCACCGAAGGGTAGGCGTGCTCCACTAGGTGGTGGCATTGCCTCGTAGCCCAACCAGGCAAGCTGCAAGAAACTGGCTGAAGAGGTTGTGGAGTGTCAAGACAGAAGTTTGGACATGAATGCCAAACCTGCTGAGGGCCGGGCAATATGACTTTTGACTTGTTCTACCTGAGAGCCAGCTGAGGGTTTGTCTGGAGGACCGTTACTTCTATCACACGGATGCTTTTAGATGTATTTGTAGACACACACACACACACACACACACACACACACACACACACACAGTCGCTAGACCTAGAGAATTATGCCATCTGGTAACAAACTAGAAGAGCAAATTTCCCTCAAGGAGGTAAAAAAATAAAACATATGATAATTACATAGTACACACAAGATGTGTTTTGAACTTTACGGAAATAAACCTTTCAGGCTCAAGTTCTGGTGCCAAGTAATAATAATAGCCAGAAGAGAACTATGTCTTGTGGTTTTCTTATAATCCCTTCCAGTTCCTTACACACACCAAATTATGCTCAGAAAAGTGGGGACAACACATACTTTTCAGAGGAAGTTCAGTAAATGGAACTCTTTGGATCAAAACACTAGCAAAACAACATTGGAAAAAAATCACAATATTTAACTTTCAGAGTACACACAGACATTAGGAAAGAATGAAGATCTCTTCACTTAAAAATTATTTTAAAAGTGCCATGTTTGAAATAACAATTAGAACTTGGTTTTCTCAGATCTCATGGATTTTATTCTCACACAAGTCTTTTTTATGGGTCATGCAATGGTTTAGTGTCTTCTTTATCTTTTACATATCAAGAAATTTTGCGTTCATTTTCTTTCTTTCTTTCTCCATAATGATATTTAATTTTCCCTTTGTACTGGGAGTAAGTAGGTGGAAAGGGATGAAACTTGTCATGATTCCATTTTATCATATTTCTCCATGATAAGAAGATAATAATGGAATTCATTTAGCATATAGCTCAGAATAAAATTAAAGCATGCAACATATATCCAACTGACATTGTACGTTGACACCTAGAAACTGTGTAAATAAGCAATGCTTAGTGTCAGAGTGAGAATAAGAACCTTTCATTTTCCTCTACCAGCCTTTCTTCTTGGCTTTTTTTTTTAATGGAATATACTCCTGAGGTGGATGTTTCATGGATTTTCCCTTAATATTTGTGACTCCTCACAAAGTACTCAAATTTTTGAGCCACCGATTTTTGACTTCCATGGGCTTTGGCTGAGTATTCTGACCCTGGCACATTCTCAGGTCAAAGGATACCCTGGAATTCAGATGATGGCAATACTGAATCCATAAATCTAAACCTGAAATGAAGGAAAAAAAGAAAAACAGGAGTAAAGATCTGTCAAAAACCTGGAGATCACTTTGGAAGCCGCCAAGAGCCTAAATACTGTCCTTATGCCAGATCAGGCATCAATGGCCAGCCATGCCTTCATGAAATCAGCTTTGGATGATAGGAATGGAGTTTTCTAGAACTGAGCTTCAGCGGCTCCAACTGTCAATAGTGTGTGTGAGTGTGTGTGTGTGTGTGTGTATGTGTGTGTGTGAGTTAGGATTATTGTAGTAATTTCCTTTGAGTCTTCATTTTAAATGCTATTAGCTTTTGAGCTAAGGGAAGGTGGAAATGGAGTAGAAGGTTAATTTCTGGGGATAGACACATAAAGGCGGTTCTGTCAGAGGATACCTGAGAGTCAAATTTATATCCAGATGAGATTTGAAGTTATCTTCTTGGCCATTTTCCTTCTTGCATTGCGAACCTTTTAAGTTATAGTCTGCATCTTGGTTTTGTAGAAGTTTGAAAAAATTCCCAACTCTGATTAACCTCACCAAAGATATTTGAAATACGAGATACCGTAAAATTGTGCTTATTACTCTAAACTTTTGGAATAAAACCAAATATAAATAAATAAGTAAACAAAGACATAAAATATTCTGGTCATATTTGATTTATTTGATTGGGTAAGGAAAAATTTTTAAGATGCGCAGATATCATTTTACTCTGCCATAGTTTAAGGAGAGTAATTACAATATATCATCCATTCCTTTGTCTATGGATTTTTACATTTTTAAGAGAATGAGAGCACCATAATATTTTTTTTTGCAACCATGGTGGTCTCTTCTTTAAATTCTGAAGGACGTCATAGCTGCCAATGTATAAAATTTCCTTGGGGAGTAGAGATAGGCTTCCACATAGGATTACTTTGCAGTAAAGTCAGAAATCTGAAGCACATGAATTAAATGGTTAAGCAGTGCTTGCAAGCCATGATATCAGAGGAAATAACTACTATTAAGTGAAAGCGGAACAGCAGTATAGAGGGGAAAAAAAATTTCCTCATTTTCATCAGCTAATAATCAAAACAGTTTGACACTAACCAGAGAGAGCCAAAAAATATGGAAACAATTATTGAGTTAAATAAAATATCACAAAATTATATGTTATTTTGCATTTTGGGTTTTTAAGGTAAAAGCATTTCATGAAGATTCTATTATATATTGACCAAATTAAAGAAAAAGGTTAGGAGTGGGTTTAAAGGTAAAAGTAAGAAATGTGATAGCTTAAGACACCAGTGGAAAAATATATGGATTATTCTTACTTCCACATGTACAGTTCTACTTTAAATCCCACTGCTGACTGCCTTTATTATTAGGTTGGAATAATCAATTCTATGATGGAGTAAAAGTGGTTACACTGACAAGAAAAAGATGCCTTACAAGTCTGGCTGGGGGTTTGATCAAATGCATATAGTTACTTTGTCTTAAACAAAAAAGTGATGGTGATTGTCATTAAATCTCAAGCTCTGTTTTTACTTTTATGAGACTATTACACACCCTAACTGCATTAACACTACAATAACAAAGTCACGTTTCCTGCTATTTCAAGAAATCTGAAATGGTGATGAAAGACATTTCCTACCAATGATGTCAGTGGTTATTTAATTGCCATTAAGAGGTAATGAAACTCGTTCTTGTCACTTACCCATGATGAAGTGTTCTTGATCAGATTGTGTTAAACAAAATGGCTGCCATTGTATTAGATGTTCTTTCTGCAAACTAGGCTTTCATTACCCTAATAATGTTTGCAGACTAAGCTGAATTATATTTGGCGTTAGCTCTTGAATAGTATTTTTTTTTAATTTGGATTACGTTACTTTTCCATATTAAGAATCATGTATATTTTTCGTAATATTAAGAAAAAGCCCACTTTTTATTATTTGAGATAAAAATAAGTTGCCCATTCTAGATCTCAAATTTGTTCTGTTTCAATTTCAATTACTAATATCATTTTTTTTCCTCATACCAGACTTATACTTAGGTCACATCCATGGGACATAAAGCAAATTAGAAATTTCTAGATGATTTTTTTCTTTTGGCTTGAGATATAAGTAAAGGGATACGTTATGGTTTTGTCTTTTTGCACATTAATCTTGCTATTTCCCATTACCTGGTTAGCTACTCTGTTTACTCCCCAAAGTGCATGTATATTCTGGGGAAGATTGGGAGAGAAAGAAAAGAAATGAAGACTATAAAACAAGAAGAAAGATAGCACTATCAATTCAGAAGTGGAAAAGCAGCATTAACACTGGAATGAAAAAACATTCCCTATACTCAGATACTAAACAAGGTTATTGAAACTTAAAGTTGAAGATATTGTGGCTACTTGAAAAAAAGAACTCACAAATACATCAAAGTTGGAGTCTACTTTCCCCACCTTTGAATCTAGGGGTTGATAGTGTCTCTTACTTTGGTTAACAGAACACTGGAAAATTGGATTCAAGCAGAGGTTTGAGGGGCAGTTGCATGTTGTACTTCTCCTAGTTTGTTGTTCATTGGAACCCCAAGACTGCTGTGTAAAGAAACCCTGAATATCCTACTGGAGGATGAAATTCCATGTGGAGTGGCAGTAAGCTATCCTAGCTCTGGTCTTTCTGGACCACCAAGCCTGCCAACCGTCAGACATGTCAGTGAGCCATCATAGATTATTCACTACTAGTCAGGCGGATGCAGGCCAGAAGGTTTGCTCAGCCACCCCACAGAGTCACAACAAATAAAAATGTTTGTTATTTCAAACATTTGGGGTAATTTTGTATGCAGGCAAAAGCTACTTGCTTCAAATAAAAAATATAGAGCATTTGTTTTTAGATGAAAAATATTATCTTAAAAATTTTTTTTTTGTCGTTGCTTTTAAATTTATTTTTGAAAAAGGTACTCCAATAGAAAACTTAGTTTTAAGTCCTATGAATTCTCTATAGGTTGGGTAGATCACTCTATAAAGACTCAATGATGTGAGTCATTCTAGTTGAAAACTATACATTTCTCTTGAATTCTTTGGTGCTTTAGTTAGCTTAGTAAGCACTAGTTGCAATAATCTGTCAAGATATCATCACAATTTTTATTGGTCTTTTCATTTCAATTTTACCATTATGTTTTTATACCATTTTTTAAATGTACACTTGAGAACTTTGGGAAACCAAACACATTAGCTACTGCTAATTTAATGTGACACATAGTAGATGTAAGTAACATTAGCACTCACATATTTTTCACATTCCCATTGGAATTTGTACCAAACCCTTAATACTAACTATCCAAGAAAAACTGTGCTGTATTTACTGTCAATAAGAATTATATCTCAGGTGTGTGTATAGAGCACATCTTCCTTCCATCTACTGGGGAATATCTGGATGGCAAATATTCATTTATATTTGAATATATGCTCCCTATTTTTTTTTTTTTTTACAAATGATTGACATAGACTGTTGACTGAATATGAGACTGTTGGAAAATTCAAGAAATTGTAGTGCTTAGAAATTGTGAGTGTTCATCTTATCCTAGGGCTTTCTCGCCTGTTGCAAACTTGTCTTGACATTTTGATCAAGTACATGACCTGATGACTTTTCTTTTCTTTTTTTTTTTTGGTCTAAGATGTTCAGAGTTGCAATCTGTTCTTTTGAACACAAGTTTTACCAGATGATCCTGATCGTTGTAACCAGTTTGCTCTGTAATGGTCCTAGTTAGAGAACACGCTTTAATATTGCATCTAAAATCTGGAAGAATTACCCATCCAAATTAGTAACAACTTGGCATTTTCAAAGACAGTATAAGTCATGCTAAAAATCATTATTTTGGGGATAATTATATGGAATGAGTAGAGAATTCTTTCTCGGAAATAACAAATAAGAAAACATAAAATTTCATGTCTAAAATATGGCTCCAGGTTTTACTGATAGTAATTTCACATTAAATTCTTTAGCTATATACCAAGGCAACTGAGAAGACCAAAGAGCCATACTTATGAGTATAATGGACTCAAATATAGGAACTGTCTCAGTAAGGAAGGAAGCAGGTCTGCTTAGATCCAGTTTCATGTTAAAGACTTTATTTTTCTCTTGTAACACGTTCTTGTTAATTCTGTATGAAGCAAGGTGACATTTGCCCTATAGGAGGTTCAGACTAATTCTGTTCCTTTTTTAGAGAAAAGAAAGAACTTTTTAAAATTTGGTTTTGGTGGAGGAAGTGATTATATGTGGTCATTCTTTGCATAAGCATGGATAAGACTGAATGCTTGATCATTTGTTCAATAACTCTAGTGCTGATATAACAAATCCCAGAAAATTGTGTTTTGGAAAAAAAGTGGAATTTAGAGCTAGGTGATTTGGACTAATCTGCTGATTTGCTGGGTAGCCTTCAACAAATCATTTAACCTCAGTTATAACATGCCTTGAAATTCTTAGATAAAAGTCCCTGTGTTTAGAACAGATATCAGACTAGATTCTTATTTTATAAAATATGCAGGGAAAATTTTGAGAGCATTACATAGAATGAGAATTTGGCACAATAGTATTGTTATGGATTTGGAAACTAAGTGAGCATGTTTAGTAAAGTATATGGTTCTCAACATTGCAGCAGCTCTGAATGATGGAAAAGCATTTTTGTACAGACACTCTTGAGTGCTGGAGAAGCTAGGTGCAGTAGAGAGAAAAGAACAAGGCTCCTTAGCAGTCTGACAATTAGAAAAGAATCACTTATGTGGTGATTTATCAACTTGTATCCCCAATGAAGGATCCAGAGATAGTAAAATAAATGAAGGTATCATTTAAAATGTCTGCTTTTATGGACCTCCTGCTTTGGACCTGTCTAATTCTGGGGGAGGTGGCAGGGGATGGCACTGAGGTGACACTGGTGGTCACAGTGCCAGACAAGCTGGCCTGGATGCCCGGAGTCTGAGGTAGAGGTGTCCGAGGGTTTCATGGAGGGTTTTCATTGGAAAGAGGGTCATTTTTGAGGGTGTAAAATCAGTTTTTGACTATTGTGCATCATTTATCTCTTAGATGCTCAAACCAACGTGTGATGGTCGGATGATATTGGGTAGGTGTTAGATGGAACATTCAGATAGGGCGATGATCGTAAATGTGTAAATGATAATTCTGAGGCCCAGGCCTGACACAGGACTTAGCTTGGTTGCTCTGGAAGCCTGGAAGTAATTTCATTCCAATCATATGGGAGAAGATGCGTGAAGGAAACTGAAAACATTTCCAGGTTGAGTCATTCCACAAATCTTTACAGTAATTTAGTGTGCCCCTACTCTGCGCCAGGCACTGTTTCTGGTTTGGCGGATTTGGTGGCTCAGTAGACAGCTGCTTAATGAGTCTTCTGCTACAGTAGGCAGCTGCTCTTCTGAGGAATCATTACTGTTTTTAAAAATGCATTTCATTTGAGATGTACACAGTCTACATATTGTGCTTCATTTTGGAATGCTGTACCTCAACAAACATCGCATTCTGAGGGGGCCCTAAAATACCTTCAGAGATCAACTTATTTCATTCATTCAATAAGTGTTCGTTCAATTAACCTTTATTTTGAGAGCACTTGCAAGTGCTAGGCACTTTTTCTCTGAGTTCAAATTGACTTTGTCCTGGGGTCAGCTTCTGTAAATGCTCTCTGAATAGTGTTGTTGTAGGGAGACTGCTTCTGAAACGTGTCACCAGCCTGAAGTATTTGGTTTTTGCTGGTTTGTCAACATTTATGTCATTCCTGGCATTCAGTAGCTGATTTGGTTCTATGTATTGTTTGTTATTTTTCCATTTTCTCGGTCCAACAGAACCGTCGTGTTATAGACCACACATACACTCCCCAGGCGTGTGTCGTGCACCTGAAATTCGTGGCTCTGGGGAAACCCCGTGCCTACCTTGAAGGTGCCTGCAGTGTAGAGAGGGGGCAGATAAATAAACATTTACGATAGAGGATGATAAATGACACCACAGATGTAAACATAGGCTACTGGGGAACGCTTAACTCAGATTGTAGGACCATCACGATGGAAAGGATAAAACCCACTTGTCTTAGTTATTTATTACTGTGTAGCAAATTGCCATAAAACGGCTTAAAACAACAGTAAGTGTTTTTTCTCTCTCTCCGTTTCTCTGGTCAGGAATTTGGGAGCGTTTAGCTGGGCAGGTGTAACTCAGGGGTCCCTCATGAGGTAGTAGTAGAGATGTCAGCTCAGGCTGCTGTCATTTGAAGATTTGACTAGGGCTAGAGAATCTCCTTTTGGGGTGGTTCACTCCCATGACTTATGTGTCAACTTGAGCTGTTTGTTGGCAGGAGACTTTGATTCTTTCTTACGGAGGCCTTAGCATAGGACTGCTTGAGTGTCCATGACATCGGGGCTGACTTCTCTCAGAGTGTGTGATCCAAGAGAGACCGAGGCAGAAACCCAGAGCTCTAGAGTTCTCTAGAGTTTCACTGGTGCACAGCCAGCCATGATGTAGTGTGGGAGGGGACTACATACAGTGCGGATACCACGAGGTGAGGGCTACCCGGGGCATTGGAGGCTGGGTACCGCCCCAGGCTGCGGGCATGCTGAGCACCTGTGATTTGACACTACTCCCTGGAGCATTAACTTTGGACTTGGCAACCACTATTGCTAATGTGGGTTGTTGCATTTCATATGTTACTATTACTCTTCCTTGAATGGTGGTATAACAACGAGACGAGACGTTAGCAAAGCACTGGATACAAATGCTTCTTCATTCACTGCTAAGTACTGATGAATTAATCCTAGTTGTGTCACTGATAGTAAGTTTCAGACAACATCACAGAAAAAAACATATTTGCCGTTTAACATGGGGATTTCAAAATAATTACTTTTTCTGATAGTGTTACTGAGAATTATTGTGGGGCTCCAAGTGGGACTCTCTTTCCCTAGCGGCTTACAAGTTAGTCATCAGCATAGATTGATTGGCCCTTATTGTTTGCAGCTCTACTGTGAGTTTCAAGCATATCAAGCAATGGACTACTTAATATTTTAATAAATAAGCATCTCCCAGATCCTCTCTCAGAAAAGTGATGGAGCCGGTAAGTGTTTGGGACTCGAGGACTGAGACCTTTCTTTGTTGAGTAAAGAAAATGGATGTTGATGATTAAAAGTTGACACTTATTGTATTTACTAGATGATAGTATTTGCTAGTACTGTTTCCAGTTCCACGGTGTGTCGCGAGGTCATTTAGAAAGGGGCCTCAACTCTTTGAATTCCAATTAGCCCAAAAAGCCACCCCCATAAAGACATCATAAAAATACAATGTGCTTGTTATATGAACTCCACCTGAAGATTCCAGGTTCAGTCTTCTAAGCCCCTCGTGTATAAAAATCTCAGGGCTGCCGCTCTTCCAGTCGAATCACAGACATGCCTGTCTGTGTTAGCTCCAAGTTCACGTAGCTCAGGCTTTGAGCTTGTTGGGTTTTGGCATCTGCATTTATCCATGTAGGAGCTGGCCCCCTTTTCCCAGTTTGTCATTGCTGGCGAGCAGTGAATTGATTGTGATTATAGAGCATTTTCTGCCTGTGTCTTGCTTGTAGCACAAATTAGTTATTGGCCTTCCCATTTAAAACAAGACTTCCTGCTTCACAGCCACTCTGACATGCCGAGAGCGTCCACAGTTTCAGTACCAAGCTTGCTAGAGGCTAATGCACTTATCACAGTATTTCCATAGTTTGTTATTTGATGAAAGCAGAACTGTATTCATGCACAAGGTCCAAGATGCAGATGTTGCTGAGTGCATCTATCTGTCTGTCTGTCTGTCTATCTATCTATCTATCTATCTATCTATCTATCTATCTATCTATCTATCTACATATTTAATCTTTTTTCTCTAACTCATCTCCTCTTAATCTGGGCACCTCATCACTTCCAACCCCTTTGTGTGTTCCCATAATGGTCTCTCCTTTATTCTATGTTTAACCTTGGCCCTGGGACACGTGTCAACCAAAATTAGTCATGTGATAATGGACACATGTTCATTTTCATCTCCTCATAGTCCTCCCAATATCTTTCTTCCATTCTTTCCTATCAAAGACCATATTCCCTCCTCCTGGGAATACTCCTTTTTTTCTATTTCACTTTTCTCTACTGCTGTCATATCTGTTAGACTTCTGTCTTAAGCAGTTTTCAGAAAAGAAGAGGAACATGCAGGGAAAACCAGGGTTTTAGAACCGAATAAACTTCTTCTACTCTTTCCCACCCTTTTGGTACGTAGTCCTTCTTTCCAAGTTCCTTTGAATTGCCTTTTACCCCTTGCTCATTTGTCCCCATGTCCACTGTGAGGTTCCTCCACCTTGAAGCAGCCTGACCCTACCAGAAACTTCCCTCAGTCTGACCAGCCTAGCAATGTGTCAGGAGCCAAGTTCTGAGGGATCAGGTCCTTAGATTGCTTGGCCACAGCCAGCTTCCTTCCTCTGCTGGTTAAAGAGAGAGGAACCATTGGGAAAATCCCCTTTTCCTCTCTGGGCTGTTCACTCCCGGGTGGCTGTGGGGTTCTGGCTCTGTCAGATGGCCTTGAATTACCTATGGAGTGTTGCTGAAATAGTATTTCGTGGCTGGGTCACTAGCTCTTCTACTGCCTACAGCAGTCTCCCTTTAGGCATTCTCTATTTCCAATCGCTGACTTATTTTCACATTTGATGGAGGTTTTTGGTGCATGAATATTCCACTTTTTCCACTCCTACATTTTAATTTCTTAATATGTCTTGAGATGATAAAGTTTGGAATCGTTCCAAATTCCCTTCTTCTTCTAAGCCACTTTTCAAACTGCCATGCTTCTGGTCTGACCTCAGAAAAGTAGAGGTACCATCCCAGCTTCACGAGTCCCCTGAAGGTCCCATTTCATCATCACTCCAACCCCATCAGTAATTGCCTCGGAGAAAATTGTGATGATCAGAGGTTTGCACTCCTACATTCACAGCTCCTTTTTATGTATAATCACACGTTTACATACATCTGTCTTGATGTTTTCTTCCTGTTTTAGAGGCAGGGGGCGTGTAGTGTAGGTCATGTGTTTGACACCATACAGACAAAATTTGAAACACGGCCCTGCAATTTTCTAGCTGAGAAACCATTGGTGACTTATAATCTCAAAAATGACCTCATGTGCAAATTGAGGATAATACCAATTTGATGGGCATGATTAAATAAGATAATACATTTATATACCTAACTGAGTGCTTGAACCCAGCAGACAGTCCACAAATGTCAGCTTCATTCCTCACTCCTTGCTCCTTCCCTGCGGAGGCCCCTGTTTCTTCTTGGGTCTTATTATCAATCCTAGAGCTTAGGGTCCACTCCTCAAATATACACTCTTTCTTGGTAGAAACTTCTCTCTCTATCCTGGTTTTACATTTAGCTATTGCTCCAAATCCCCTTTCTTCATATCCTAGCTTGCTGAAATGATTATCTAAATTTTATCATGTCCCATTTGCTACTGTATGGTTTAGTGATTGGTTTTCACTTTCAGCGGACCACTGAAATTGCTCACAACGTGGTTTTAGTACCTGCTGAATTGCCAAATATGATGGGTAGTTTTCAGTCCTTATCTTCCTTGGTTTATGTACAGCATATGACAACAGCGGTCATGCTTTACAATTCCTTCCTATATGAGATGCTTCTCTGGCTCTCTGAATGTTGCTGTGTCCTCCTGATAAACTTTACCCTCCTGTCACCACTTGAGCATTAGTACGTCAGTCTCTCCTTTCTCCCTTTTCTCTCCCTCTTCCCCATCCCCCCGCTTAAGTCATGTCTTCCTGGGTGTTTCCTTTATACCCAACCACTGCAGAATACCAAGTACGTGTGGGATGTCCACCAGACAGACATAAAGAACAAACTATGATTACGTACAACTGTATGGATGAATCTCAAAAACATTGTTTTGAACAGAAGAAGGCAGACATACAAAAGACAAAATACTCTATGATTCCATTTGTATGAAGATTATGAACAAATAGAATTAATATATGGTGTTAGAAATCACAGCAATGGTTGTTATGGGGGCATGGGGTTGCCCAGACTGGTTTCTTGGGAACTTTCTGGGGTTGATGGATGTGTTTTATATTTTGATTGAGGTTTTGGTTACATGGGTCTATACATTTTTCAAAATTTATTGAATAATGTACTTGATATCTGGGCATTTCATTGTATATGATATTTACTTTAAAAAAGGAAAGGTGATTGAGAAAGATAGAGATGGTGGCAGTGAAGAGATGTTGACCTTGCCACGTTCTCCCCGTCTCTGTTCTGTGACAAGCAGGGTAGGAATGTCACAGTGTTCTGTGACAAGCAGGGTAGGTCTACGCCATCATAGGTTGCTTTTGACCAAGACATAGATTTTGGAGGTTAGAAGGTTCATCGTCAGGGTATATCCCAGAACTGAACAAGTATGAAGGAAAGATACGTCCATGTGGTAGTGCTAAGTTAGGACTCGCTCTTGCATTGTCTGATATTTAGTTTCATGAAGGGAAGAATATTTTCTAGATTTCTACGCAGTGAAAACAGTTAATTAATGGAACAGTGTGCTTGAAGTACTTGGTTTTCATATTCCAGATCTTTTCAGAATGCTAGTGACAGTAGAGTGTTGGAAAGGGAAATATGCCAACTTGCCAGATTCTATAAACACAATTATTTGAGAAAATTCTAGTAAAAATGCTCTAAAAGTATGAGTTCATTTACTGACATTTATAATTATGATGCCAGTAGGCTCTTTTCTAAACCAGGCAAAGTAAATGCATCCTTACCCAAATGGGAAAAATTAATTTGCGTCTTTAAGTTATCAAAACACAGTTTCCAAAACTCAAGATGTCTTAACTGTAGCATTGATTCAGTGTCCTTAGTTCCAGTCTGCAGTAATGAGGCAAAGCAGCTGCAGTAGCTCTGACGGCTTCTCTCCCCAGTAAGGATGCACAGACGTACGATTCTCCACACGACCCGCCACACCGTTCAGATCTGCTGTGTTTTTCCTGGAGACAGGGGCCTTTGGTTGATGACGCTTTTTTTTTTCACTCAGAAGCAACAAGTGGTTACATATGTATACTTGTATCTTTTTAAAGACGTAAAACTGTACATTGTGATTCTGCAAAATTCAGCATATTTGTGTTCCCTGATAAAAGAAGTTTCATTTTCTTTGCTCTCCATGGAGTAGCTGGATTCATTTATATTTTCTGGAGCCCCTCGTGTTATATCATTAGTTAGCCCAAATAGGAACCAGTTTTTTTTTTTTTTCCCTATCAAGGTGTCATAAAGATAATTCCAGGAAAACACGGAGAATGAGAAACAATTTTCTTGTTCAATCCTTTTTATCCTTTATTCTAGTTATCTTATTGAAAGGTGTGTATTCAGGTTGAAGTTTCTTCCTTTCTCTGCTGTTCTTGTCTCATCATAATACCTCACTATGCTCTCTTGAAGGCAACACTGTCCTTGTCATTGCCATGGAAATGAATTTCGAAGTCAAAGATTTGGCATCCTGGCTACATTTCTTTACCAACAGGGAAGGTGTACGTGCTGAGAAACTAAGCCTCTGCTTAAGCGTAAACCCACTTGGTAATCTTTAAAGCTAGAAAGGCTAATAGCATAGATATAGAGGCCTCGAATAGTCGTTCTAAACATCTGGTTTAGTACATGACAAACTTTTATAATATACAAGGTTTCTCTTATAATGACTAATATCAAATAAATCAGTTATACAATATTAGAACTTTTACATGTACTTGTTGTGAACGAGATTTATAAGGTCATTTTTATGCCGCATAACATGTCAATAAGCATAGTTAGTGACCTGTAAATACATGCTGTGTGTCTCTTACACTCTCTAATTTGCCACGACCTTAGACATATATGTGTGAGAATGAATGGTTCATGTACAGTTGTTTTTCTCTAGGACTCTGTCTCTCTCTCTTCACACACACACACACACACTTTTATGTGTATAGGTGTGTATATATAAATGTGACCTGAAAAAAATAGATTGGTTACATAATCTCCTCAGTATTTTATTGCTCCTCCCCTCCTTTCTTTTTCTCTACATCTCCCTCCCCTCTTACCCTTTCTTTTTGTCTTCCATCCATCCTTCTGGAAGATTTAGTGAGTAAATGTGAGGAATTGATGTGATCATTAGGCTTAAGGAGCTTTTGGCTCTGCCCTTCGGCACTGCTGTTTTACACTTCTGCAGAGCTGGTGCTGTGCGTACAGATGGGCACTTGGCTAGCAGAAATGCATTTTCTGTGCTTTATTTCACATTTCCGTGTATACACATTGCACACAGAGACATGATTCACAATTCGCTGTCATCGGAAATGTCATGCAACATATTAATCATAAACATCCTAAAAATTGGATCTGATCTCTTTAATATCCTATTTACCATTGCAGTGGAAATATTTCCTAATAAAAGTATGCAAGTCTGCCAAACCAATGTAGTGATCTCCAGGGTCGCATACTGCTTTCCAGTACTCTATAGTTTTATGATACTAATGTCATGTCGCCAAACTTGGCCACCAAGCTTGCTCCAAAATGTTGAACTCCGAGCAAAAATGCTTTTATGATTAACTCCCATTCCCTTGCCCAGACTAACTCTGAAATCTATGAAAGCATCCAAATTCATCATTAATTTTTTGTTGCTTCTCATTGAGTACTCTAATATAGAACTATCCATTTGAAAGCTCCTCATCTTTTTAGAGGGTTTTGTTTTGATTCATTGTCTTTTGTTTATTTTGTTCTATGCAAATTATTTTGAGGCAAGGGGAAGGACAAATTAAGGATTCATATTTACAGCCTTTTTTCTTACCTCTGTTTGTATTTTCTTAGAGTAGTGAGTCAGGGTTTATGTGGATGGCAGGTTTTTGTTTTTCTGAGTGGATTTTTTGGTCATGGACGTGTAAGACATTGATTTGTGGGGCTGATGGTCATTATTCCTCCTGTGTTTTTAATGCTCTGAATCCTAATTTAAATACAATTTTCTCCAACTTATTATGAATACAATTGGAAGTTAACGCAATCCAAAACACACAAAATCCCTGGGAGCACAATGAAGGTGTTTGTAGTCAGGAGATGTGTGAATTTCTAAGTGTCTTGGGGACTGAGGTGAAAGAAAATTGCAGAATGGAAGGAAGGTAAAAGAGTTAAACTCTTTTTGGTTAGAATTAAAATTTCATCATTTTGCTTCACTAATATTGCAAATATGGATAGAGGTATATATTAAAATGTGCTGCTTGCTCACTCAAAATGTAGACATGCTGCTTCACCTCTACCACAGCACTGAAATTCTGACCATTAGTTGTACTTCATCTAACCTTAGAAAGATTATACTCTTGGGAAAGCCTGTGAAAAATTATTTTGGTGTCGGACCACTTTAGTGTCTCTATGAGAATGCTCATTTGCTACATTTACTTGGAATTATTCGCTGGAGTAATTCGGGGACAAGAAGTTGACACCGAGGATTGGCTGGTACAGGAGGGATGTCTATGCTGGGGATTGCCAAGGCCCTGACATCTATTGGAGTCATCAAAGATGAGGGACATGGAGAGGGGAAAATGCCAGACTGCTTCACTCATGATTTTACCTCAGGCCAATTATTCATTACTTTTTATTATTTTATATATCTCATATAGGGTTGGTCCATTAGTGTATGTCACACAGTGTGGCACTGAGCTTTTCCAACATCATTTTTTAAAGGGTAGTTATACATTGCAAACCAGTGTATAAAATTTTCAGTTTTAAAATTATTCACTAATTGATTTAAACCTTCCTTGAAATTAACTGTATTTTTGTTCTTTACCCACTCCTGTGATGTTTACTACTTACTGAGTGAAATTTTCTTATTTATCCCCAAATTACTTAGTTCTGTGCCAAAAGAACACTTCTTGGTTTTAGTGTTCAACATGATAGATCGTATCAGAGATTGTATCATTATACTTGTTTGTAATTTTAATGCTTTGATAGAGTATTATGCTTATTGATATGTGGGCAACAAAAAAACATGGAATCCCTTAGTTTAAGAGGCTGCCATTACAATTAGGGAGACAACATCTAGGAATAAAATGCTAGCAAGGCATTGTATATGGAGAAAGAGTGAGTGGTACAGAGAATTACTGTAATGAATTCAGGAAGGGATAGATCTTGGTGGATCAGGTAGGAAAGGAAGGAGCCATAGGAAAGCCAAGCCCGGTTTTACCTAAAGTGTGTCCCTGACAGGGTCAGAAATAAAGGCTTTCATTTCACACAGTATAATCCTTCTCTCAAGATGTAGCTGAGTTATGCCCCTTCCTTTTGCCCAGATAACTTCCTTCATCCTGAAAATACATTTAATTCAAATACCTCTTCAGATTTTATCTTTCCTAACTGGAATTCAGTTTTCAAGTCTTTTATCAGCCTCTTCATCTCTTCAATCATTACCTTTAGTTGGACTTTCTCCCTGTTGCTATTTCTTGAAGTATAGTGTCCACAGAGGAGCACAGTGTTACATGAGTTTTTGTATAGGAGAGCATGATGTGTTCTGTTTTGTTTCAAATGTTCCTCCTTGATTATATCTTGAACTTTGATGTCCTTTTTTTATAAAGAGAAATATTGAGTTTGCTCTCAGGTTCTTTCCTGGGACTGAAAAATTTATCTCAAGTGTGCTTTTAGTTTAGATTTGGCTTCTTATTTTTCTAAGTTTTAAAGTAGCTCAGTGTCATCTGAAATCTTAGAGATTCCTTTGTTCACACTCTTTTATAAAATAAGACGAATTTCAAGATTTATTCTTGTATACCCTATTGTTTACACTTTTCCCTATCCAAAGAAATACTCATGTCTTTAGCCAAAGCAAGAGTGGTAACCATTTACCTTTTTGTTAACTTGTCTTTAAGCTCGTTCCCTATCTACCACAAATCAGTCCTTCTCACCATCCTTCACTTACAATTGATTTAAAAGTATCTTTGGATGTGGACCTTGTTCAAAGGCATTCTGAAAATCAGCATCCATTATAGCACATTGTATGCAATAGAAATGTTAGGGTAAATATGAATCATGCTTAAGTCTGACTGGACAGATACCCTTCAGAAGTTCTCAAGCTAAGGGGTCCCTTTCATTGGGATAAGAGCTGGATAGTGCCCAGTAAGTCGTGTCCTGATAGCCTATAAAAGTTGGCTGCTCAAGACAACTGTATTTGACACTTGCAGTTGGGATAGAAAATAGAAGAAAGCAATGCTGACAAGGTAAAACTATCAGCTAAGAAAGGTGGAAAACTCTCAGAAACTGATGGGGAAGGGATAGAGAGTGTTACACACTCACACGTACGGGCAGGACTGAAGATACAGTAAAAGAGAAGCAAAATTGATAAATATGTAGTATTTATCTAATATTGTAAAAATATTTATCTTTATTGCTGTTGATTGTTTAGCCTATTCATTTTGAGACCTGTAATTATGGGTCAGTTTTTTTCAAGGGATTAGAATGACAGTTGTAAATTCAAGTCACACTGTGAACATATTCTAAATGAACCTATTGGGCGTTCCCTATGCAGTACGGCGATTAAGAAAATGAGGATTAAATGGGAGGACTGAAGCGGAGAGTGGGTTACTGCCAGCTTCCCGAGGAACCTGTCGTCGTTACCTGGGATGCTCTCACCACGCATTCGTTTCATGGCGTCTGTGGTTCTGTCACCACGACTCCTGTAAAAGTACTCTTACTATGGTTACTGATAGTACTCTCTTTGTAACTTGAATAGATCCAGTTCAGTTAGACTTGGGAGTGTATAGATCTGGGGGTTAGAATAATGTTGAAGGGACAGTCACAAATGAGTATTTGTGCCTCCTTTTGTGAAATTCAAGAACGTCTGGAATTCCATCAGGAACATGCTGGGAGCTGTACTTCCTGTGTGCTCTGTTGGACAGTCCTGGGCTACCTGTGGCATCTGGCATTTTCCTCCTTTCCTGCGACAGCTTAGAAATGGGCAGTTAGGTCACAAGTGCTAGAGGAGGACATAACCCCCCTGCTGCCTGCCGTGTTTCCCAGTGTCCCGCATGATGGTACTGTGGTCCCTTGAGGCTGGTGACTGCTATTGCCAAAGCATTGTCCCCGACTTCTGTGTTACTTAATTATGTACACTTTCAAATATTTATGAAAATTATCATGAAACTGGGCAGGAATCCTTAGGGACTGAATCTGGGAACAATCTGGAATCATTATTCATTAGAAAAAATAACAGCTCTATTGAGATATAATTTACATACCGCACATTTCATCCATTTAAAAATGTACCTTTCAGTGGTTTTTAATATATTCACAGAGTTGTGCAACCATCACTAATATCAGTTTTAGATCACTTCAGCATCCCAAAATGAAACCCTGTACCTACTAGCCATCACTTCCTTTTTCTCCTCAACTCCCGGCCCCAGGCAACCAATAATTTACTTTTTATCTCTATAGATTTGCCTGTTTTGGACATTTCATTTAAATGGAATCATAAAGTATGTGTCCTTCTGTGACTGGCTTTTTTGCATTTAGAATAACGGTTCAAGACTCCCTTGTGTTGTAGCATTTATCAGTACTTCATTCCTTTTTACTGCTGGATAACATGTCAATGTATGGATATATCACATTTCATACTTGAGTTGATGAACATTTTGGTTGTTTTCCCTTTTTGGTTATTATGAATCATGTTGTTATAAACATTTGTGCACATGTTTTTGTGTGGACATATGTTTTAAATTCCCTTGGTAATATACCTAGAAATGGAATTGCTGAGTCATCCGGTAGCTGTCTGTCTAACATTTTGAAGAACTGCCTGCTGGCTTTACAAAATGGCTGCCTTACATTCCCACTAGCAACTATGAAGGTTTCACTTTCTCCATATCCTCATTAACACTCGTTATTGTCTTTTTTATGATTACTATCTCTGTGGATGTGAAGTGGTATCTCACTGGTTTTGATTTGCATTTCATTGAGGGCTAATGAGCATTTTTTCATGTGTTTGTTGGCCATTCCAGTATCTTTTTTTGGAGAAATATCCATTCAGAGCTTTTGCCTGTTTCTTATGTGGGTTATCTGTCTTTTAATTCTTGAGTTGTAAGAGTCTCTATATATTGGAAATACAAGTCCCTTATCAGACACATGGTTGGCAAATATTTTTCCTGGCTGTGGGCTGCCTTTTCACTTTCCTGATGGTATCTCTTGAAGCACAAAAATTTTTAATTTTTTTATGAAGTTCAACTTACATATTTTTTCTTTGTTACTTGTGTTTTTGGTGTCATATCCAAGAAGGCTTTACTTAACCTAAGGTCACAAAGATTTACTTCTATATTTTCTTCTAAGAGTTTTATAATTGTAGTTCTTACACTTAGGTTTGTGATACACTTTGTGTTTGATTTTTGTGTGTGGTGTGAGGAAGGAGTTCAACTTCATTCTTTTGCACGTATACTTGTATATCCATTTATTGAAAAGACTCTTTTTTACCCATTGCAATGTTTTAGCATCCTCGTTAAAAATTACTAATCCATTATTCTGAAGCCAAACATCTGTGTCTCTAGTTTCTTGCTTAAGAATGAGGGTAGTCCTCCCTACTTCCCCCACCTTCCACCAAGGAGGCTTCTCAACTTCTCTAAATAGATTCCTGATCAGTCTACCCTGTAAGTTCTCCAAATACTCAGATTTCCATATTACCTTGCAGCCAACACTTCCAGACACATCCTTGTTAAAAATGCTGTTATTCCTCAACTCCCAGAACACTGATCAGTTTTTTTTCCTTCCTGGTTTTCTAGTCTTTCCTTCTCAGTTTACCTTGGCTCCTTTCTCACTATGCACACAATTTCATTTCACTTCCTGATTTCTGTACTGGCTTCCAAATCTATAATTTCAGTTCATACATTTACTCTGAGCTCTAAACCCATATTTCCTGGATGCCCAGGTTTGAAATCAAAGCCAACACCAATAAACCGGAACTCATTGCTATCTCTTTTTCCCAAAACCTGCTCCATCTCTTGAATTCCCTATTTTAATTAACGTCACCACTCCTCATTGGAGTCCTCAAGTTGGAAAACCTGGAGTGACGGTGGTCGCCTCTCTGTCTCAGCCCCTAGTCCCCAAGTTCTGTTCATTCTACATTGGGACTCTAATACCTACTCCCTGCGGTCCATCTTTTGCCTTTGTTATACCTTGATAATTTTCCCTTTCATTTTGCATTGGCCTACCTATCCTTTCTACTCCAGGTTTACATTTTTTTCAACCTATTCTTCATGATGATTCCAGAGTTATTCTTCTAAACACAAATCTTATGATGTTATCCTTCCCCACAAACACACCAAACCTTCATGGATTCTTATTGCCCAGACAGTAAACTTCAGATTTCTTTGTAAAGTGTACAAAGCCCTAAACCTTCAGGCCTCTTCTTACCTTTCCAGTTCATTTCCTGCCACTTGCCTCCCTAATCCATAGTCTCTAGCCATAATAAGCTATTAGTATTTGCTGAATATTCTCTTTAGAGTCTCTCTCTCTCTCTCTCTCTCTCTTTTTTTTTTTTTTGGCACATGCTATTCCTGCCATTTACACTGCTCTGAATTCTTAAAGGTGAAGTACCATTTGTTTTTCTAATGTTTTTCCCAACTTTCCCAGGCAGTTAATTGCTCTTTCTTTTTGTGTATTTACCCTGAGTACTCACTAATGTTATAGCACTTATCCCATTGAATAATATCTGTTTGATCATTTCTAAAGGATAGGACATATATCAGTTTTGAATCAATATCTGTTGTTTAAAGTGTAAGATCAATAATTTATTCAATTATTGAATGAATAATGATTTCTATGTCAGATTGCCTATGATTTAGTTTATGAGAGAACTATTACTTTTATCTCACACATTTTATAAAAACACTGAAAATACGAATTCAAGGGAATGATAACTTAATAGACAGACTTCTACCCAAAGGAACAGTGTTTGAGTGGGATTTCTTTCCCTTAACAATGTGGGGCTTGGACTTTTTCTTTTTCTTCTTGGTTTTTTTAATTGCGATAAAATCTGAAGAGTTTCAAATAAGACACAACCTAACCAAAGAAAATTCTTTTAAATCGATATAAAAATTTACTCAAGTTTTCAGAAGCTCACCATGGGCTGAAATTCTACCTCAGACATTATACATGAGTAGTTTCATGACTTTTCCCTTTGTGCTGTATAAAGGTGTCCTATAAAGTGGTTCTCTACTTTTGTTTCTTGATTTAGTACTGACCGTGATTTCTGAGTGAATTCCCTGTGGTTAGATAAGGCTGAAGCTAATTGGGATATATGGGTCCATGGAAGTCTTGAGTCATCTTCCTCACATTTGGCATTGAAACGGAAGTAGAATGTAAAGATGGGTCATGGTACTGACAATACCTGTAACTTAACTCTTCATGGCAAGACATGTGGAAAGTAATTGAATTTATACTAAATATACCTAGAATTTATCCCAAGATGCTAATTTCCATACTTTGATGAACTGTAGTTTTTTTCTAGTATCTGAGTTCATATTTTATGCCTATGGAGAAATAATGATATAATTTTATTGCTTGTTTCATGGAATTTTTGGCAAAAGCCCGGCTCAGAATGCGTAATAAAGTTTTCTTGAGGAGGGAGACAATTATTTAGCATCCTGAGTGTTTTGAGGGTAGTTTTATTGGATTAATTTTCTCTTACATGTGGCATAAAATTTGGATATCAGCTCTGAGCATAGAAGAAAATAAAACAAACTTGGTTTATAGTTTGACATGTATTGATTATAAATTTTACTGTTTATTTGACTTCTGCCAGGCATTGTGGTAGGAGTAAGGAAGAGTACATGACCTTAAAGAATTCATGCACCAGACAGTAAGAAGAGAGCATTAAGCAAACATAAAGTGGTAAATGCTATAAAATTATTTTTAAAAAGAGCTTCCAGGGATTGGCATGAAATATTCAAGTGATAAAAAGCAAGGACATGCAACCAAGGGTACTTTACCCAGCAAAGCTATCATTTAGAATCAAAGAGCAGATAAAGAGCTTCCCAGACAAGAAAAAGCTAGAGTTTATTACCACCAAACCAGTATTACAAGAAATGTTTAAGGGACTTCTAGAAGAAGAAGAAGGAGAAGGAGAAGAGAAAGGAGAGAAAAACGAAGGAGGAGGAGGAGGAAGAGGAGGAGAAGCAGGAGTAGGAGGAAGAGATAAAAAATATGAATAATGAAATGGTAATAACTACATGTCTACTGTGTTTCCCGGAAAATAAGACCTAGTTGCACCATCAGCTCTAATGCATCTTTTGGAGCAAAAATTAATATAATATAAGACTGGGTATTATATTATATTATATTATATTATATTATATTATATTATATTATATTATATTATACCCGGTCTTACATCATATTATATTATATAAGACACGGTCTTATATTATAGCAAAATAAGACCGGGTTTTATATTAATTTTTGTTCCCAAAGATGCATTAGTGCTGATTGTCTGGCTAACAATCAGACATTGGTGGAAACACAGTATCAACAATTAACTTTAAATGGATTAAATGTTCCAATCAAAAGACATACCTTGCAGGGTGGCTGAATGGATTAAAAAAAACACCCTTATATAATTTGCCTACAAGAGACTCACTTCAGATTGAAAGACACACACAGACTGAAAGTAAAGGGATGCAAAAAGATACTTCATGAAAATTAAAAAAAAGGAAAAGAAAATCGGGAGTAGGAATACTCATATCAGGCAAAATAGACTTTAAAACAAAGGCTATAACAAGAGACAAAGAAGGACCCAGTAATTCCATTTCTGGGTATTTATCCGAAGAAACCCAAAACCCTACTTCAAGGGGACATGTGCATCCATATGTTCATTGCAGCGTTATTTACAATGGGCAAGATATGGAGGCAACCTGCGCATCCATCAGTGAATAAATAGATAAAGAAGAGGCAGTACATACATACAATGGAATATTCCTCAACCACAAAAGAATGAAATCTTGCCATCTGCAACAACCTAGATGGACCCAGAGATGAATGGAGTAAATCAGATAGAGAAAGACAAATGTCATATGATTTCACTTACATGTGGAATCTAGAGAACAGTATAAACAAACAAAACAGAAACAAGGTCATAGATACAGAAAGCATTTTGATGATTGCCAGATTGAGGGTTGGGGATGGATGAAGGGGAAAGGAGTTAAGAGGTACAAATTGGTAGTTACAAAATAGTCATGGGGATAGAAAGTATAGCATGAAGAATATAGTCAGTAGTCTTGTAATAACTATGTATGGTGTCAGATGGATACTGGATTTATCGGGGTGATCACTTTGTAAGTTATGTAAATGTCTAATCATTGTGTTGTATACCTGAAGCTAATCTAATATTGTATGTCAACTGTAATTGAAAAAAATGAAAATAAAAAACAGCTTCCAGGTAGGTGGATAGGACCTCGGGTTAAAGAATCCTTTATAGAAAAGTTATCTTTGAGCTTGGTCTTAAAGGATGAATTGGAGTTTGACAGGGCAAAAAAGAGGAAGATTATTTCATGCAGAATGAACAACATGTTCATAAGCTTAGATTTAGTAAGGAGCAATGTTTTCATGAAATAAAGAGATTCTTGTGGAAGAGGCTGCAACATTTTAAGTTGTAACAGTGACTCCTTATTTATTGGAGCAAATCTAATTACTTCAACAAGGCATTCAAGAATATTCTATTTAATATCCTCAGCATATGTGTGCCCATTATTGCGTCTGCTTACTTCCTACTGCAGTGCCTTAGCTTTAACGGCCTGGTCTCCTGTAAACATTCCACATGTGCCTGAGGACTTTCCTGACAAATCTAACGCTATTCTGACTCTTCCCTTACTTTGGACCCAGCCCGATCATAGTTTTCTAATTGTTTAAGATAAGTGTACTTCACAATATGAACTTCTGTGGAGCAAAGACTGCGAGTACTTTCTATTCCTATCATTCATAGTACTCAGCAAAGAGCCATTAACCATAGGAAATGTGTCAATTCTTGAGAACTGCTATTATAGCTCTCAATACATTTTTATAGATTTAAGCTGTGTATTAATTTTTATTGAGTGTGATTTTTTCAAGGACATTTGTGTTTTGTGAATGCACATGTAGGGAAGAGTCATGATGCCTACATTTGAGACCTATCTGTGCTGCTCATTTGTTGTATGTAATTAAATGTAATGGAATGGACTAAGTGATATATAGAATCCCTCCTAGTTCAAAATATTCTTCTGGAATAGGGGAAGGAGATCTGTGGATTTTGTAAGGGTGTATATATTCTCTGCCGCTAACTCCCATACCCCCCAGATACGATGATTCCTGTACTCATTTTTGTGATTGATTTTCCAATATCTGTAATCTCAGAGAGTGCTATAAAATTCTCAAATAAAAATTATAATTCATTTAGATCTTTTGAAAAATATTCCCCATAGTGCACTGCATATATGTAAAATTTAGGAAAAAATGATCAAATAGACAAAGTTACAAGAAGAGTTGGAAAATCAGCATTCTAGGTATTGGAGAGCAAAGTAAGATGCACGAGGCCATTGCCAGTTTGGTTCTGATTCTGGTTATCTATTGTTGCATAACAACCCATCCCAAACTTAGGTCCTTAGGAGAGAACAGCTATTATTTATTTAGCCTTCAAATTTGCAGGGGTCAGTGGGGAAAGCTCATGTTTTCGCTCCGCAGTGTCAGCTGGGGTGGTTTGATGTGGGGCTGGAGGATCACTTCCAACATGACTCACTTACATGGCTTTGACTCAAGTTGGCGGGGAACTCAGCTGGGGCCGAAGGCCAGGCACCTTGGTTCCTTTCCATGTGGGCCTCTCTGTCGGGTACTTGAACTTCCTCACAGAATGGTGGCTGACTTCCAAGAGAGAGTGTCCCAAGAGGCAGGAAGTGGAAGCTGCCAATTTTTTTTTTTAAACACTGGTGTGGAAACTGGCACTGCATTACTTGTATTCTGATGTGTTCTATTGGTCCATCAGTGACAGAGTCTAGATTTGAGGGAAGGAGACATTGACCTCACCTCTGATGGGAGAATATCAAAGTGGTTTGAAGGAATGTTTGAAAGCTGCCACATGTTTCTTCAACAAAAATAGTCTTTTGTCTTTATTCTGGTATTTATTTCCATTGTAAAAGAAGTCAAACAATACAGAAAAATTTCAGGGCTCGTTTGGTATGAAATTTGGGGAAACTCTAGGTCTGCTTTAGTGACATTATCCTCTGTCTAGCCATATGTACCTTAATGCAACCTTGAGTTAGCTAACCACACGTTTGTGTTTTATAAAGAAATTATTTATATTTGTTATTTAGCATATTAATTCTTTGTGCTTCCATTCAAGGCATTTATGTTGATTTAGGCTTGAAAGTGAATGTGTGTGTGTGTGTGTGTGTGTGTGTGTATGTGTATTTTGCTGATCTTTATGGAACATTTTCACTTTCGTTTTTAATGACCTTTTACTATCTTTAAATCAAGTCCTCTTTTCTACCAGGCTTACCATAGGTACTCCAAAGGAATCCCCTTTCAGGGAATATGGTGAAAGCTCTGAGAGTATAGCATTTCTGTTTTAGAATTCACAATCTTAATTTTGAAAAAGTACCTTGAAACTCATACAGTTCAGGTATTCATCAACCAATTTCTTGAATTCCCTCTGTAACATTTCTGCCAAGTAATTATCCAGCTTATACCAGAATGGCTCCATCAGTAGAAGGTCTACTAGTCTCTTGTGGTCGCCAGTTTCATCTTCAAAAATTTCTGCATTTTAAAATATTTTTCTTCGAATTGAGCTAAATTTGTATCCCTGTAACTTCCTAACATACCCCAAATTCTAAACAATGTTACCTATGAAAAGCTTTCAGAATTGAGAATACTTCTCATGGCTTTTTCTTGCTGTGCTGATTTTTCTTACTCCAAACTAAATAGTCTTATTTTCTTCAACTGCTCCTCTTGGCATAGTTTCAAATGACTTTCCATGTAACCACTTACCTCTGAATATGTCTGGTTTGTTGATGTTCTTAAATATTGTTTAGTATGTAAGAAGAACATAACACTGTTGTTAAATACTAAACAGTATTTAAGAACTGAACACACATTCCAGAAGCAGTCTGACAGGAAACCCTTCCCTGATGTTCTTAGCTGTTTATTTTCAATTAAGCACAGATTACGAGGTACCCGCTTGGAGTCCCAATAGTCTTAGCAAGATGTATGCTCAGTCTCTTCCTCACGTTCTATCTTCTTCAAGACTGGGCCTGGATTGTGGATTTTACACCTGGAAGAAGAAAATAAGTCTGCGTCATTTATTTCAAATGCAATAGACACCTAATTCCTTTGTCTTCTAGTCCATCCAGAATTTAGCAGTCTTGAAAGGTAGTGAAGCATTTAGTGGGCTAAATGGCTTTCCAAGTTGGTCATTCTTTTCTTTGTCAAGTTCTTTAAACATAACTGTTTTAAGGCATGTAGACATAACGTAACAACAAACATATTTTTTAAAAATGTAAAGCTAAATTATTGAAGGATCTCTTAGTGAATGTACATTTTATATATTTTCAAGTGAGCAGGTAATAAAAGTACTGCATAAAGAAAAAGGAAAGGAATGATTATCTGTTTGTTGGGGTCATATTTAATTATGTAAATAATTGGTACATGACTGGTTGGTCCCATGCTGGAATATTGAATCTGAATTTTCCTGATGTAAGAGAGGATGTGTATCGTTCATGCATTCAGGCTGCCTTCAATTCCCCAGGTCAATTAATTTCTAATTGTTTAAGCTAATGAGTTAAATCCCCTAAGTCAGTTGTGGGTGTGACCATGGAGACAGCATGGAGGCAAATTTTTCTTGCAGTTTTGTAATGAGTTTATTTCACTTCTTTGTAAAGTTTGACAATCCATGCTTGTGATAAGGAATGTGTTTGATATATGTATAGGTGGATTGTTGAAGTCTCTTTTTTATGTATTTTTAGTGAACACAGTAAACCTGAAGTTTTTTCTTAATGATTAATCCATTTTGAGGGATATTTTTAGTTATGTAAATGTTAAAATTGGTAAGAAGAGGGGAGGAAACAGAATGGTTAGGTTAGGACTGACATATCAAGAATAGCTGCTTAATGCTTGTCTCCTTTGCTACAGTAACATGCTCTAGCGGTAGCACTGATTCTTTATACATCACTAGGGCTTTTTGTGGAATGGATAGAAAAATATTACGGCACTGTAACAAGTTAAACTGTTGTTATAAAACAATTTTTCACTGTGCCCGTACTGCCCGCAGAATGCAGAGACTTACGTATATTACTTCATCAGTCCCTGATCTGGAAGTCCCTTCTTAGAAAACCTGCGTAAAACATGTGCCTATCCACCCTTTGTAAATACAATAGATGCAGAACTAAAATCTTCCATAATGGAAATGATGGTAGAAAATTTGGTTCATATTACTGACAAAACTTTAGCCAATAAACTGTTCCTGGTTTTCTGAGATGAGGCCATCTTGGATTTGCCAACCCAAAGTATAAGTACATCTGCTACTGGTTTGTCCTAGATGGCTTTTTTCCTACTTCAAAACGATGACTTATTTTGTAAATTATACATGAAAAATTAATTATATTTAACACATAAGGCTTGAATCCAAGGAGTACAGTTCTAGAAAGGAAATCAAAAGGCAAACTGTCTAACATTATGGGGTAACTTTCAGAAGTTCCTTTGTTTCTTTTTATACTTGGTTACCTACTGCATGAAACACATTTTAGTTGTAATAGATATTAAATAGCACTATTCTGTGAATATGAAGTAGAGTAACTGAAATTATACTTTTAGCTACATAGAAATATAGAATCTGGGAGTTGAATTCTCCAGCTTTTTATGCAAATGTCATTTATGCCTCTTCTTAAACATTTCCAGAGGTGAAAAACTTTGCGTCTACCTGTGTGGTTAGTTCCTTTGTTGGGAAATTGTAGTTGAAAGTCATTTCTCCGACTGAACTAAATATGGCATCCTATAGCATTTACCTTTGACTCTAGATTTTGACCTTCCTACATGATAGTTTTTTACATATTTGAAGATAACCATCATGCATTCTTAAATTTTCTTTTGCTTAAACAATTTTCCTTCAGCCCTTTTCTTAACAGTTTTTGATTTCTCTGGTCACTGTTCCTCCTCAAGTATTTTATTAATATTGCTGTGGGACATTTGGGATATTCCCATGAAGAGTCAGTGATTTTCCTAACAAAATAACTCTCATTCCAATTAAAATGAAAAACAAAATTCTAATTAATTTCATGGAGCTCAGTGTCTATCTTGCTAAGGTCAGAGGCTAGAAATAGATTAATACCAAAAAGAATTCAGGCTACGTGTAAGGGGGGATTTTAACTGGAAATGAAATACAAGCTCCATGCTTGTTTCTTCAAAATTTGCCTGCTGCAGAGATGGCACATGGAGGCGCCCACAGAGAGTGATTTTAGGTACCTGGTAAGGACCGCTCTGCATCCAAACTTCCTCCTCCTGTAAGTCTGAATTCTTTAGTCGCATGAGAAAGAGTCTTTGGCAAACAGTAAAAAATGAAATGTATTGGGCACCTGTAGATTCAGAACTGAAGGACACTAACACACAGGAACCAGAGAAACCCTAGAGGTCTGGGGCAGGAAGGAAAGCACGTCCCTTTTAGGGTGTTTCTGTCAGGGTTGGGATAGAAACCAAACATTGTCAGCCTTGGAGACAGTCTGTCGAAGGCTTCAAATATAGGGGAGCCAGAGTGATTGTGTTAGTCTCACCATACCTTAGTGCAAAGGATAAGGGTGACATTCCATGGGAAATCTGAGGATTGCACAGGGAGAAGCAACAGATGACCTCTCCACTCCACTAAGTCACTTCTGGATACTCCTGAACCACCAATAGGAACAAAACTTTTAATTTCAGACATCTGCATGGTATTTGAAAAGAAAATTCACAGAAGAAAGGTAATAGTGACACATTTAGTCTACGTTTTAAGTAAGAGTTAAAAGATCCTCTCCGATGAATTTTACTCCTGAGATGGAAGGAGAAACACGAATGCATTGAGTGCTTTCCATGGGATGCTATGGCCTTTCTGGAAGGGCTCTACTGTGGAGGTTTGAGTGTTCCAGAAAAAAGCCCCAGTTGTTCTAAAATTTTGCCTTGACCAGTCCTTCCCAAAGCAACTCTTTACTAAGATATTTGTATTAATTTATAGGGTGAACATTTAAAGGTATCTCTGAGGGATTTATCAATGTCACTGTCTTGATTCTACTTCTGCCTGCCAGTTTGTCTGGCTCAGGAGTCTGGGTTTCCTCTGCAATGAGAATTGTGCTAATTAGGAACAGAGAGAAGATTATGGGCCAGATGATGGGCCTTGGATTTCTGGCTGGGGATTTGCCATAGGAAGTAGTTCAAAGAGACTGTGTAAAGCTCAAGAATGGGCTGGGAGACTATTTCCAATGACTCCTGGTTAAAATAATTATGAGACATTAATGATCAAGGTATACAGAAGCAGTCGGGCAGAGAGATCTGAATTTATTCTAGTTTGAAACAGGCTACTGTCTTTAAGACAGTAAGGAAAACTGTGGACAGAGGATAAAGAAGCAGTGTTTTCAGTATTAATAGATTCAAGGTAAAAAGCAATTTTATTTTAGCAGCTAGTTTTGAAAATTAGGTTAAATAAAATAATGCTATGGATAGTGATGAATGAATTATAGAAAATAATCATTATCTACTTTCTGAATCCAGGGTAAAATTACGTGGCAGAACGTGAAGTTCCATGTGAGTTTAAGGAACTATAGAATAGCCACACAGGAAGCTTGTTGCTAGAACTGGTAAAGACACAAAAGATAAGTGTTCTTTCAGTAGTGTCAGAGAACTGGAAAAGTGCAATGATTTTTTACTTGCCTAGTAGCAGGTAACTGGCCTGGGGACAAATCTGCTATGTTCTCTGTTTACTGGTGCATTTCTTCTAGTGCATTGGACCCCAGGGGCCATTTTGCTTCAACATTCTTTGTTCCTGGGGAAGGAATGAGCTTTACTTTGAGGGAATATATGCATGCAGTCTCTCACGGTGTTCTCTTGAAATAAAAAGGGAAAGCTTACTTATGAAAATTTCTGACATCCAGTGTTCAGTCACTCGAAGACACTGTTAATGATCACTCCTAATGCTTTGCTAAGACCTTAGTAGATGATGTTCATCTTGCTGATCGGAGTCAGTATAATGTCCCCAAGTGCCTTCATAATAATAAAGAATGACTGAGTTGTATGCATCATAGTATTGGAGTTAACCCTAGTTATTATGTTCTCATTTCTTGATTATTATGTCGTGTGTGAAAGAGAGATGGTAAATGTCTTTTTATTTAATTAAAGTTTATTGGGGTGACAATTGGGGTAAAGTTACATACATTTCAGGTGTACAATTCTGTAATACATCATCTACATATGTAAACGTCTATTAAACTGAAAACTAGTCTTTGCCTATTTTTGGTAACAATCTTACTGGAAATGTAAGAGATCTAACTGAGCAAGCCGCTTCAAGTCCTGGGAGCTGGGCTTATCTGAGATTATACATAAATTGTATCTGATATAGATCTACATGTGCTCTCCCATGATATTTATCTCCCACATTATAACGTAGTATCTCTATTTTGAGGAGAACAAGATGTTTCTGTTTACCCTTACAAGGAGAGGTACAATTCCAATCAGTATAGCATCTTGAAGGCAATGGCCAGTTGCAATCATCTAAAAATCTTGAGTCAGGATCAGTAATGAAACAGGCTGGCATCCCGGGTACTTAAGCTGGTCTCAGGGCCATAATTGACATTCATCATTTCTTTTCTCCATTATGCAGTTTAGATTTCTCTTACGTTTGTCCAAAACTTTATTCTGGGTTGTTTTCCTGGTAGGATGACCTAGATCTTCATCCTTAAGTGGTCTACACCCTTAGTTAGTTTGCCTTTCTTGAGTTATGGTTACTGCAACGGTCACTGGATACAGATATATTAAAAAATGCAGCATATACAAAATAAATACACCTGGCAAAATTGTATCATAGTTGTCAGTCAATGTAGACAGTAGGAAAGTAATTTGGCTTCCCAATTTTGTAGCACAATGCAATGTAGCAGCAATTTAAACATATATTTGAATTGCCCTTATGTGCTACATCTTAATTTCAGATTTATTTTGTGTATTTTTTTTCAGAACAGTGGTCATTCTAGAATTCAAATTGTCTTTATAAGGAGGAAGGATACCACTACTTCGGAAACATATTGTGGAGGAAAGAATAAATCGAGGAACGCTGTGGCAGTCTCCTTGTTCATATCCTGCCCCAGCCATGCAGTTTAGTGGAATTGACTCTTGGGTTTGTTCAGACTGGCCTACGCCAGTCAGCATAATCCCACCTCTTTTGCTCCACTGATAGGTTCAGACTCAATTTAATCATCCCCAGGCATTTCCTGACAATTGTTTCTATGGTGGTTTAGCCAGTGTTGAGGACTTTTAGGATTTTTTATAATGCTGTAAAAGTGTCGCACTCTCCTTCCTGGGTGTGATGAGGAAGCATGTTGCTGGCATCTGTCTTTCAATACAGGTAAGCTAGCTTTAGGATGAAGCTTAAGCATGGAAAGGGCAGAATAGAGAACATCAAAAGAACTGGAGCTTTTGCCATGTGGCCAAAGCCTGATTACTTCTAGAATTTTCAGTTACATAAACCTATATATAAATTTCCTTTATTGTATAAACCAGCTTGGGTTGCGTGTACTTCTGCTTGTGACTTACAGCATTCTGTCTGATACAGTGGGGGAAGGTACAGAGATATTCTGAGCTGGAGAGAAGCCAAGGGTGTAAATGATGACTATCTTCTACCTTATCTTTAAACTGAAAGAAAGGTAATCCACAGAGATTTAGGGAACTGTACATAGAATTGCAGATATGAGAAAAGTGAAAAGGAACTGAAAGGGCCACTGAAGGGCATGTGTTAGGGAGCCACATTTGGATGGATCGCTGCATCTTGCTAACACTTACCATTACGTGACATCGTTACATATTGTTATTTTGTCTTTCGCATGCATGATAAGATTCATGGTGACAGGAATTTTGTCTGACTCATTTATTCATCGTACTTCCATTGCCTAGGATTAGGTTTGGCACATGGTAGGGGGCTGAACAGATATTGGTACACAGGAATGAAGGAATGAATTTCTGCACAAACTTAAGAGCTCAGGCAAGATTTGGATGACTGTATGTGGAACATACTGACCCAGTATCTTAACTCTTTCAGAGACCACTCTTTAGCCTGGGTACATAGAGGAGAAAAGGGATTGTGGCGGTTGTCCATGACTGTGGAATGGCACCTTGCCCAGTGCCTGGCACACTTAATGACGGTAAATGCAACTTGAATGCTGCACGATGTGAAAACAGTGGTTATGTCAGAGGATGAGTGGTGAGAAAACCACTAGTGTGCCAGCCAGGGGAGTGCTGACAGGACTCCCACTTGGTCCAAGCTGGACAGGGAAAGAGTCGATTAAAATGATTTGAAAGTCACGGGTAAAACTGCACCAAGCTAATGTGATGCTAAAGGCTTGGTTTTAGAGTTCATAGCATATTTGTTAAATATGCTGGAGAAAACATAAGTATCACTCGATGAACTACTTAAATGTAGCTTTCTTTAAGTAGTAATGACATGGCAAAGTAAAGTCATAAGGACATCGCCAGAAAAGAAAAAAAAAAAAAGGTAGCCCAGAGACCCCTAGAAACATAGCTGGACATATGTAAACATTGTCAGTCTTGGTGATGGACAGATCTGAGAAAATCTGTTATTAGGTCTTATATGAAAGATGGAGAAAAGGAACAGAGAAAGTTCCTATTTCAACCTGCATTAAAAAAACAGAAATAAAGAAGCAGTGGAAAGAATTTATGAAACTGGCTGTTGTGTTTAAATTTAGTAAGTAGGCTAACGAAGGTTCAAAACAATGGGCTACACTGTTGTAGCTGCTTATTTTTACTGGGTCTATTGGCAAAAAATCTCTCATTTCTTCACACTTACTTTTCAAAGACTCTGGAGTCCCAGGTTTCATTTAGCAGAGTAACAGCTTTCAAATAATAATAATCTGGTGTCTGTCTCAGCCTCTGGTTCTCCCTTTCTTTTTGTACCCTTGCCCTCTTGTTATTTTTCTTAATTTCCTCCCCCTGCTACTCCCCTTCCCCCCTGCCTTTTTTTTCTTTTCCTCTATTGCATTTCTTTCCAGATTACAGAAGACGTCAATAAAAATTGTCTCACGTGTGTGAAACGTGTGATATAAAGTCTGAATGTGTCACAGGGGATTCTGTTCCAGGGTGGTGATCCTGCCCCTGCTATAGCACATTGGTTTTGAGGGTTGGGATCAACTGGAAAGGACTGAGTGTAATTTGTCTCTTGGAACCACTGAAAACTAGCAGCTACTCCATCATTCCAGACAGTGTTGTAATAGAAAGAAGTCTTTGTGATTAGACAGACTTTGTTCAAATCCTACTTTCATTTTTTTATTAGCTGTGTGATATTGGATAAGTAGCCTCAACTGCATGGGTCTCAGTTTCCTCACCTGTAAGATGAGAACAATAATACGTACCTCAGAGCAGCTTGTGAAGAGTCAGTGAGTCAGGCCTGGACGGTGGTGAGTGTAGTCTAACTGGCAGGTGGTAAGCACTGACTGAGTGGTAACTACTCTCGTTCTCTTGCGTCAGTTCTAGTTCCACCCATTCTCCTGCCAGTGTCCACCTCAGGCCACAGAGTGGTACTACTCTTCTGGACTCTGAAGCAGGACTGAAGTACTAAACGTGTATGCTGCTGGCGCTTCTGGGCAGAGGAATGTGCTTTTTGTCATTACTAGATTTTGGTGCCGGAATGAGTGACCTTTGAGTCATAGGAGACATTTGTTTGCTCTTCAGATTGCTCCCTTTCACATTGTTAATTCATCTCTGCTCAGTCTGACCTGTTCATTTTTGCCTGAATTCATTTCCTCAGTGTACATTTATTGAGCACTTACTTGGTGTCAGGATTGGATTCACCGTGATGAGTAAGACCTAGTTCCTACTCTCACGGGCTAGAAAACTCCCCCTTTGGGTAATGTGGAGCTCCTATGTGGCTTCCCTGAGTGCATTGCGTCATAGACGCACCGCACAGCAGCACAGGGGCCTCTTTCCGGCCAGGGCTGGTGTGAATCAGTTTGCTGCGCATTATGCTGGAGTCTTCATGAGTGTCTCAGTTTCCTTTTCAGGCCCCTCTGTCCCTAAGGCTTTTCACAATCAGGTTAAAATCTCTCTGAACTCAGAGGGTTTAACTCCTAACCTTGCACAACTTACACTTGCAAGTAGCACATCTTATAGAATTAGTATCTCATTGCAGGACGCAGAGCTGTATGTATTTAGTGCAGTGTCACGTGCAAAAAACACACTATTATTCAAGTACGAGAAAACGTAAGACTGATGAGCTCCTTTGTTCCTTTAGTGTGCAGGCCTCATGGCATAAAACTTTATAAACATAAAACATTATAGTAGGTGTGGGTACACTTTCTCATTTCTAGGCTTCCCAAAAGATCAGACCTCAAACTGGAAACTGTAGAATGTGGGACACGGTGCATTTTGAATTCATATCAACAAGACACTGTACTGTTTTTCTTTCTTCCATGTTTTCCATGGTGTACTTTTTAGACAAAACAGGGCTAAGATTGTTGGTGAGGTGATCTGTTTTTAGCCTTGCTGATAGATAAATCGATTTTTATTGTTTTCTGTTTTTCCATAGGAAACTTCTCATGATGTCTGTTACCATATGTGTAGTCTTGCTTGAGGCTCAGTTTACCTCCCCAGGCCCCGTAGTTCAGGTGTCAGTACTGCTGGGGGTGGAGCACAAAGCAGTCTTGTTCCTTTTATAGACGCCGATGCTATTCTGGTTAGCGTTAAATGACAGGCGCACTCCAGAATCTTGAAATAATTGGCAATTTATTTGTTTTCAATACTCAATGTTTATTTTTGAAATGGAGTTTGACCTCTGAGTAAAGTTTTTTTGGTTTTAGAAATTCATGATGAATGAGAAGTGTGATAGTTTTCCTGGCTTCCAAAACTCATATTTTTCTTAATCTGCTAGTACTCTACCTCCCTTTAGTTTTAGGCTTAGCACTCGTTTACATTCTAGGTACAATTCTTGTATATATCAGAGGAGCTTAATAAAGCTCCAAAAATAACTCAATGGCTAAGGTTTGAATAAATATTGTCCTTTGTTTTTGGCACCCTGGTGTCCAAATGATTTGGTTTTCTTTTAAAAATTTCATCCTATAATAAAATATTTGGCTCCTGCGGTGTATTCTGTACCCTCCAAGGGCTGGACTCCTTAGTAGGTCCTGTAGCTCTGTGGTGTGAAGGTTCTTCCCTTATGCATTAGTGAGTTGACTTTCTTACCTTGAACCTAAGTCTCCCAGTGACTTAGTTTCGGGCATCTGTTATTGGCTATCAGCAGTGCCAACTGCCTTTCCTGTTTGGGTTTCTGCTCTCTATCACCTTTTGTGTGAGCTCTCACTGCCTGATCCACCGTGGTTTGGATAAGATGAGTATTTTGCTTAGCGGTATTTATATCCCATCTGTTCCCTTTTCTCTTTGAATTGGTGCCCAGAGCTTTGCCTTGCCATGTGGGCCTGGCCTGGTCTTCTCCTATATGAAATAAAAATATTCCCCCAGAGGCCAGGCTCAGCATTTTGTTGCATTGCCAAAAACTTCCATCAAAACAAATCAACAAATCCAATAAGCAACATTTTCCTCAAGCCCTGCCACAAAGCCAACTCTAAAAGTATTGTCAAGTGCTTGTAGCATTTCCTAAATTCTCATGAGATGACAGAAGAGCAGCAGTTCAATTGCATACCACAATGCAAAATTTCTTAAAATACTCTAATCATCTTTCTTCTCTCTCCTTTGTTTCTCTTGCTATCTGTCCTATCCCTCTTTCTTTCTCCACAAGCTACACCCCTAACCTCCCCCATGGAGTCCCTCTATTGCCCTAAGCATTGCGACTCTTTCCCTCAGTTGGAGTACTTCACTCAGTAAAGCAAGAACCAGCAACGTAGAACTTTTCTAGCATGTTCCTTGGGAACCTTAGTATGTCCTATTTTAAAGAAAATCCCAACTAGAACTGCAGAGATGCCAGTGACGCAGAGGTAGGTGGCTTTTGCAAAAGTGTATATTATTCAGTCTTTATAAGTGTGTGTCTGCATGTTTGGGTATGAATGTACATGCATGTGTGTATGTTTTAAAAATTGAGATCATACCACATACATTGTTTTATAATCTACCTTTTTACTTGACAAAATATCATAGACTTATTCTCATTCTTCAGTAGTCTTCTATTACGTATTTTTAATGGTTTAAAGAATTGCACTGTATGGATGGTTCAGGGTTTAATTCATATGCCATCCTGTTGGCTTGTTTAGGCTATCTACACTTTTTTTGTGTTATAAATTATTCTGCAATGAATCTGTGCTGTGTTATTTCCTTAAGATAAACTAATATAAGTAGAATTTCTAGGTGGAAATGTATGAGCATTGAAAAGTTTAATCCGTAGCCTGAAATTGACTCCAGACTGATTATGCCAATGAATGCCCTCCCAGCACGTGAGTGCCCACCCTCTGCACCCTCACCCATGATATGTATAATTCTTTTCTCATCCTTGTATCAGATGGGGGAGGAATGGACTATAATTAGTGCTTACATGTGCATTGATTCAATTACTCCCGAGGTCAAATATATTACAGGGTGTGTCAAGCGGCGCAATCATACAGAGCCATCTCGTACCCTCTTTTGCTCCCTGGCCAGCTCCCCCTGCTGGGACTTTCCTCCTTGTGCTTGCTGCTCTGGGCTCTTCCAGGTGACTTGTCATCTGACTCTACACCAGTCTTGGCTTTTGCTTTACTTACTGAGTTTCACAGAACTTTTCACACTCAGCTTATTTCTCTTTCCAGGTTTACTAGTCAACTACATCACCTAAAGCTTAAAGAACTTCCTGAGGATAATGTGAGAAAAATGGATTTGTTTTTATCCTTAGACTAAATTCATATCAAAACCACACATTTAAGATTCTGAGCCAGTGGGTGGACTGAGGATAACTAGGCTTTACTGAAAAGCTGGAGGCAGAGATGTGATCAAGGACCCCTGAGTGCTGACTCGGATTTCTTGCCCAGATGAGGTTGTGGTCTTGCTCATGCTGTTTAACGCAAGAACCGAAAGATCCTATGATTTGTTTTTTGTTTTTGTTTTTTTGAAATAAATAGGAGTAAGAGATGTTAGTTGAAGTTCCTTTGGCTTGTGAAAATGGTGGTGTAGCTAGCATTCAGTGTCTCAGAATCACTGCATATACTGTTGCTGACAGCTGCTGCTATGTTCCTCAACCCACCCCCAGGGCAGGTGAACTTTGAACTCTGCTGTGCTGCTTTGGGTCCTGCTCTCTGTGGCCGTCTTTATTCCAGTAAGATCTTAGGTCTCTGGCTTATTAGTCATGAATGTAATCTAACCTCATGTGGTGATTACATGTTGCCTTTTTCCACCAATCCACAGCTTATCAGGGTTGCAATCACTGCATAGCAGAAAATTCATTTTAATACAGATGAGAGTAACTGATAAAATGGTACTATTTGGGTAAAGTTTAATGTACAATGTGCTGATTACTTTGTTTTTCATTTTATAGATGGTTTCATGTTTGTTTCATATAAAAATCGGGCTATACTATTTTTTTACATTTTAATTTCAATTCATAGTTTACTCACACATATTGTTTATGTCTTTATATATTAGTCAAATAAACTAGTTATGCTCAATTAACAAAGAACTTCCAAATTACATTGCGTAATACAAATGTATTTCTCACTTATGTTGCAAGTTCAAAGTAGTTGTCTTTTTAAAGAAATACAATATTATAGATACAGGTAAAAACATTTTTCTACCCCTTTCTCCTCCATCCATCTCTAGAGGTGATCAGAAACAACTAAAGTTGGTAAAATTTATGAAAAACTTTGAATTTCTACAAAATTTGGGATTTTGATTAGAACTCTATTGATTCATAAGTTAATCAGGGGATAATTGCTACCTTTACAGCATCCATTCTTCCCATTCCTGAGTATTTCTCTCTCTGTAAGTCTTCTTTTATGTCTTTGAGTAAGTTATTATTTTCTCCATTAAGTTCTTGCATGTCTTGTATTAAATTTTATTCCTAGGTACCTTATATATTTTTGATGGGTTTTTAAGAAGAATATGTTACAGACTTTATGTATTGGCTAATCTAGTTGCAGTTCTTAATCTCTGCAGCATGAGGTGCCCGTATGATCTAGTTCTAGCCAGTGACACTTACAAAATCTTAAGGGGTGATTAGTAGGAAGATTTTATTTTTTTTCTGGAAAAAGACAGGTGTATTACTGGCGACGTGCTTTGCCTGTTCTTCCTGCTTTCAAAGCAGGTTTGAAGACATGGTGTTTAGAGCTACTTCAACTATTCTGTGAATGAGAAATGACAAAAGGTAAGTAAAAAACATGGCAGGCAGATAGATGGAAATAGTGCTTAGGTATTGCTGATTTTGTAGAGTAGCTGAATCAAGTGACTGCTCATCTGTTTCTTGCCATGTGAGGAAAACAAACTTTGATTAGTTTCATTCCCTGCAATTTTGTTTTCTGTTACTTTCAGACCAAACTAGTTCTGACAGAGTAGCTATTTTGGTACTAAATGTTTCGTTAGTTTGTTATGGTTAGGAATAAAACTAATTATTGTTTTCTGATCTTGTACCCAGCGATCCTCTTAAACTTTTATTATTATTTCTAACAAGATTTCTGTCAGTTCTCCTGAGTTTTTAATGTACCGAAACATATAAAGTATGGCGGTGGTTATAGGAATAGCCAGACAGGAAACAGGAAGTAGAAACTGAAAATGATTTTCTATTTCTTTGGATTGACCATATTAAGGCCGTCTGACTTTTGTTTAACTGTAATCAATGTAATGCAAGATTATATCATTTTTAAATTAAAGTATTGGGGTGACAATTGTTAGTAAAATTACATAGATTTCAGGTGTACAATTGTGTAATACATCATCTATATCTCACATTGTGTGTTCACCACCCAGAGTCAGTTCTCTTTCCATCATCATATATTAGACCGCGTTTACCCTCTTCTAGAAACCCCTCCCCCCTTACCCTCTGGTAACCCCTAAACTATTGTCATTTTGTTTGAATTTTGTCATTATTGCTGTGTAAACACGCAACAGATTCCACTGGTGAGAACAGTTCTATAATTTAGAAATTTTGTGACATTCATTAATAGTTTATCACTAAAAAAAAAATGTCTTTAAATAAAAAATCAGTACACTCATTAACAATTGTGCATGAGTTTTAAAAGGAATATTCCCCATACATCTGAAAACATGATATGGGGACAGATTTTTCAGATTCTTAAAAATCCAGATAGGCTTGGAGTATGGGTTTGCCAATAATAGTAAAAGAAAGGTGGTTGAAGAAAACAATATGAGGTATGGAATTATGGATACTAGTTACCAAAAGAATTCACTTTACTTCCTATTACTCAACATGCTTGATTTAATAGACCATAAAGATGTCTAAACAGTTTTATAGCATTAGATTTATTCGAAATACATTTACAAATAGTTAAAGGACAAATGTGAATTCTACTCTTTGGATACCCTATTATTTTGATCTTAAAATGTAGAGATTATCCGTAGTTCTGTTTTAATTGTAACTTTGGTTTTATGTCTGTAACCTTCTGAAAACCCAAGCTAAGATCAGCGTCAGAAGTTTTGTGTATGATGATGTTTTAAGGGTAGACATGTTTTTTGGAAATGTGAATGTCAAAGCACTTAAAGCATATCTTTTATGGCACTTTACTGGTAACCACTTTTCATGATCTAGATATTCTACTGGTAGTTAAAGGTCTGTATACTTGAAGCTCTCTATACTTGAAGCTCTTTGTATCTGGTTAGAAATTGTTATTCTTTCACACTTGGTTGCCAGTGGAGCACTTTGGAGACCATTGAGAAAATTAGAGCCTGAATGTTTTCTATTTGATGTTTAAACATTTCTACTGTTAATTTGACTCTGTCCACTTTGAGTATTATGAAAATGTCATTTTTTTCAGTTCTTATTTTTTTCTTTAAAATTCTGCACAAGTTTATAATATTGAAACTTGTACCATCCCTGAATCACTCTTCCACTAGCTTTTATGATGTTAAGATACTCTGTATTCCCTTTTATCTTTTGAACTATTCCTTCATTTCTGTTGCTTTTTATACTTTCTCCTCACCTTCTCTACCAATGATTTTTTTTTTTCAATAAAGATCTAGTACCTTGGCCTACTGTGATTTTCTCAGTAACTGATTTTTTTTATATATATAGAGAATTGATCGTTTATTATTATTTTTGTTCAACTGTGCTAATTGTGAGTAAATATAAAAGTTTCTAGGGTTGACATTATTTATATCCAATTTCTTCTAGATGCTTACACTTGTATAGTCTCCTATAATCAGTATAACATTAATTTCATTGTTGTCCTTACCTAAGCTGTAATTCTCCTAAATGATACCATCATTTTCCTGGTTGCCATAACTTTGAAACAATTTTATCTTGATTTGTCTCTCTTCCTGGTATCTTTACATACTCTACTAAATTTTACAAATTTCTCTTTGAAATATCTACTTTATGCTTCTCTTTCTTTCAGTTTCCTATGCCACCCCCATACACTCTTTGATATCTTTTTATTGATCTTTTGCTCTTTCTTGAGTTACTCTTTCATAAAAATGCTTTATATTTTGGGTATGTTAATTATTTACAGAAATGCTTTCTCTGTATTACTTTCCTACTCAATTTAATTTCTTTACAAAATAAATTCCATATCTGACCTTAGGAATAAAGATCAGTGAGTTTGCATATATACAATTGAAATGACCCAAAATGAAGATCAGGGCAGTATCATTTACCGAGCTACAGTGCCCTGTGGACAATACCAAACAGTTTCACATATTTATAATTGGATATCCCATATTACTTATTTATTTTTCTCTTTTCCTGGTTTATTTTGAATAAAATTTTTTTTAGGATTCCATTTTATCTTCATTGTTGGAGATATATATATATATATATATATATACACACACACACACACACACATATATATGTGTATATAAATATGTATATATATGTGTGTATATATATGTGTATACACACACACACACACATATATATATATAATATATATATATATTATATATATATATATATATACACATATATATACTTTTTTGGTTATTACTTAAACAGGTAGTAACAGCTGCTTCTGCTAAGAGAAAAAAAGATATCAACCTAAAATTCTATACCCAGTTAAAAATTTCTTCAAATATGGAAGTGAAATAAAAAATTTATAGATAAATAAAGGCTGAGAGAATTTTTTTAGTAGACTTGCACTTCAGGACTGTTAAGAGAAGTTTATAAGGCAGAAAACAAATTACATCACATGGAAACTTACCTGTACATAAAGGAATGGAGAGCACCAAATGGATAAAAAGTAAGTTTGTATAAAAATATGTTTTCTTATTTTTAAATCTCTTTCAAAGCTAATTGATTATTTAAAGCAAAAGTGATGAAAGTGTATATGGGGATTATAACTTCTTTAGAAGTAAAATGTGTGACAACAGTAGCAAAAAGAAAAGAAGAAGAAATAGGAGACATATTATTATAAGATTCTTATACTTTAAGTGGAGCTTGTTATGTAAATAATCCTAATATTATTTAAAGGTGTATTATGATATGAAAAAGTATGTGTTAAACTCTAGAGCAACAATAAAAATAACAAATCAAAGAGGTATAGCAAATTAGCCATGAGTAAAGAAATGGAATCCTAAAAAATACTCATTTTGTCCAAAATAAATCAGGAAAAGCTGAAAAGATAACACAAGACACACAGGTATAGCAAGATGACAGATTTTACTCCAGTCATAATTGATAATTACATTAAATGTAAATGGTCTAAACACTACAATTAAAGGGCAGATATTATCAGATTGGATAAAAAAGTAATACCCAACTATTTTCTATCCACAGGAAGCTCACTTTAGATATAAAGACACAGGTATATTAAAAATAAAATGATGGAAAAAGATATATCATGGAAACAGTGGAATGGCCATATTAAAATTAAAATAGACTCAGAGTAAGGAATATTACCAGGGATAATATAGAACCTTCCATAAAGACAAAATGATTAACTCATCAGGGGACAATACATTTCAAAATTAACGTTTATGTACTTAATAATAGAGCATGAAAATATGTGAAGCAAAAAATGACAAATAAAAGATTAAAAAAGAAAATAGACAAATCCATAATTATAGTCAAACATGTTTACAATTCTCTCAGTAATGCTTAGAACAAGTAGACATAAAATCAGTAAGGGTATAGAAAACTTGAAAAATGTTAACAACCAACTTGAATTAATTGACATAAAGCATCTCATCTAATAACAACAGAATACATATTCTTTTCAATGTACACAGAACATTTGTGAAGGTTGATCATATTTTGGCTACAAAGGAAGTCTCAATAAATTTTATGTATACTCTCTCACCATAACAGAATTAAACTAGAAATGAATATCAGAAAGATGTCTGGAATATCTCCAAATATTTACCAATCAAATAATACAGAGCTAAATAACTCATGAACTCAAGAAAGGACATGCTATATTAGAAAATATTTTGAAATGAATTAAAATTTACCAAAATTTGTGGGAAGCAGTTATAGCATTGATTTGGGGGAAATTTATAGTTTTAAATACTCATATTAGAAAAGAGAGGACCTCACATCAATGATCTAAACTTATATATTACAAAAACAAAACAAAACTGGGGAAAAAAGAAAAATTAAATGCAAAGCGAGGAGTGAAATAATTTTGAAAAAGAGCAAAACTTAATGAAATATAAAGCAAACTCTAGGGAATGTTAATAAAATCAAATGCTTTTTTTTTTTTTTGTAAAGTGTTAATATTCATAGCATTTATAATCCTCTAGATTGATTAGTAAAAAAAAGAAGACACAGATTACCACTATCAGGAACGTAAGAGGAGGCATCTTTACCAATATTACATGTATTAAATGGATAATAAAGTAATATTCTGAAGACCTAACTGTATGCTGTGCATTCTACAACTTAGAGATGAAACAGACAATTTTTTTTGAAAGGTATAAACTACCATTATTTTTAATTTATAAAAAGGCTTTTAGAACTAATACATGTGCCCAAAAAGGTTACAAATTAAAATGCCAGTATAAAAAAATTAATTGTGTTTCTATATTACCAATGAACAGTTATAAATAGAAATTAAACAATGCAGTACCATTTACAATAGCATAAAACCATGAAATAATTAGAAATAAGCATATGAAGATATGTGCAGTATTTGTATACCAAAAATTGCAAAATATTCCTGAGGCCAATTAAAGAACATCAAATATATACTCAGCTCACATATCAGAAGGTAATATATAAAGTGTCATTTATCCTCAAGTTGATGTCTTATTCAGTGCAATTCCAATAAAAAAATTCTATAAGATTAATTTTTTATATAGAATCTGGCAACCTGATTCTAAAATGTATATGGAAAGGCAAAGGAACTTGAGTTGCCAAAACAATATGGAAAAGAAGGTAAAAGTTAGAGGACTTATACTACCTAATTTAAAGGCTTACTATAAAGCTGTAGTAATTCTGTGTTATTGGTGTAAGGACATCTGTGGGTAAATAAAAGAGTCCAGAAATAGACCCTTATAAACGTGGCCAATTGGTTTTCAACAAAAAAGCCAAAGTAATTTAATGGGGAAAAAATATGCTATCCAATTGTTGGGGAGTGGGAGAACTCCCCTTGCTACTCATTTTAGTTTTATGGTTGGACTAGTTATAAAATAATAAAATTGACACAAAACTAGATTAACAGGAGAAAAGAAACAATTTAAGGCATGTGCATGGGAGAATCACTGTACGACACTCAGGTCACAAAATGAAACTAAAAGAAATGATCGAACTAGGAACCTTTTTATACAAAGGAACAATTTTTGAGAAATTGACAGGACAAAGAAAGTATTCATTAGAAGGGAATCTAAGCAAGCATTATGCTTATGTAGTAAATTGGTAAAGGTGTGTTTATGCACCATTTTATGACTCTGGATTTCATAACTCGTGATAAGGTTGTCTCTCAGTTCTGAGGAGTGGAGAGGGCACCTATCATGGAGATTTATTTCCTGCTTTTAGGGGGACAGAGGAGAGTTCAAAGAGCTCTTTCTGCTCCTGCTGCTTCTCAGGTAATTTTAATTTGAAATAATCAATATGCCATTGTGAGATCTTGGAGCAGCCTGCCCTGGGCTGAGACATAACAAATGACGCTAAAATAATTTGGTATGTATTTACAAAAGCAAACCTTTATGTGACCCTTCCCTCAAACCGTATAAAATTTTTTTCTTCAAACTGGATCATATGTCTAAATATAAGAGCTAAGAGCTAAAAATATAAACTTTCTAGAAGAAAATATAGGAAAAAGGTTTTGTGACCTAGTGTTAGGCAAATATATATATACATATATATATATATATACACATATATATACACATATATATACACATATATATGTGTATATATATGTGTATATATATATATATATATATATATTTAAGGACAGAAAATGCAAGAACCATAAAAAAAATTTTGGTAAATTGGAGTTAATTAAAAGTAAAAATCTTTGTTTATTTGAAAGACACTGTTAAGAAAATGAAAAGACAACCCACAGACTTAGGAGAAAATATTCACAATACATATGTCTAAGAAAGGACTTGAAATATAGTATATAAGACCTTTTACAATTCAAAAAGACAAAAAACTTGGATAAATAAATGGGCAAATATTTGGACAGACACTGTACCAAAGATCTGTATCAGTGGCAATCAAGCCATGGAAATATGACCAACATAATTAGTTATAAGAGAAATATGAAAACAAAATTAAATACCGTTTCCCACTCACTAGAATGACTAAGTTTAAAATGGCTAAAGTTACTATATGACTTGCTAATTCCTTTCCTAGATATTTACCCAAGAGAAATGAAAATATATGTCAATACAAAAACTCTTTTGTGAATGTTTATAGCTATTTTATTTATAATAGCTCCAAACTGGAAATAATCCCAATATCAATCAACTTGTCAACATATGTATAAATTGTGGCATATCTATACAATGAGTAGTAATTCAGCAATAAAATGGAAAATATCAATGTTGCACGTGTCAACATAAATCTCGAAAAAATTCTTGTATGTGAAAGAAGACAGGTATAAAAGACTAGGAAATTTGTGATTTTATTTACATGACATTTCAGAAAGGGAAAACAGTGACATAAAGAAGATTGGGGATTGCCAGGCAATGAATCTGTGATTTGACTGCAACAAGGCATGAGGGAATGTTTTTAGGGTGATGAAAATGTTATGTATCTTGATTTTGTTGGTTATTACATGACTATACATTTGTTAAAACATCAAATCACACCTTTAAAGTTGGTGAATTTTATTGTATGTAAATTGTACTTCAATAAAGTTGATTAAAAATACTGAGGGAGGTATTTTCAGAGTGTGTTTCTTTGAGACACTATTTTTTGAAAGCATGTTAAAGGATATTAAAATGCCTGTGTATGTAAAGGTTGGAATCTTATTATCCTGACGTAAGAAGTACATTTGCTTTGAAATCAGTGATACAGTTTCTATAAACACTGTATGACTGTATGATACTTTAATTAACTAGATTCTTTTACTTAGGTAGCACAAAGTCCCAGGCCAGAGAAAACTTGAAAAGTGATTAAAATGAAGACAATTTATGAATCAGCTCAAATGAGAGGGAGTAGGTCACAATTTAGGTATGACTACTAGAAAAAATAATTCTTCTATCAACAATTGGAAACACATTTTTGAAATACATGTGCTAAACCCCAATGAAATATTAGTAGAGACAAGCATGATGGGGGTCACTGAGCCTCTACAAGATGTGAAACCCCAATATGGGTAGGTCATCTAGTCTTAGGAGGAAATTCTTGAGATGGTTTGCCAAGGATGATTTGACAAGCTTCAGTTAGAAAATCTTGGTGAGGAAGCTGGAGAGAAGGCTGCCATGACAAAGGGAACTGTCATCTTTCTTTATTTCACACCAGCAGCTATGTCCAAGTTTCCAGCCACACTGTCTTGGGCTTTAGCCCAATTGCTGGCAACACCATTTTTCTTTGCTGATGTATAATCACTTCAAGTTATTTGTGTGGATATTATTTTCTTTTTCCTTTGGCATTTTTGAGTTTTAGATTATTAGATTCTATCTCTAAATGTGAGCTGCTTAGTGGTTTATTAGGGACAAGTGTGGCCACTGCCTCTGGAAGATGCCAGAGTGGTATATGTAGACCATGGTGAGGTTTTAGCTGAGGATGGATGGTATGTTAGCTTTGGCCTTGAGTTCTTCAGGGATCATGATTAAAAGTTGTTCAGGGAGACACATTGCTCTTTTTAGGTTGCCAGTTTTGTGGCTTTCCTGTGGAGTTGGACTAGTTTTCATTAACAGCTGTGGTTAATTTTCAGAAGCCAGGAGTAGTCACTTTGGGGGTGAATCTTCCCCTTTCTTTGAATGGTGAATGAAGTTTCTGACTCTTTGGTTGCTTTGGTGAGTGCTTTTTTGACTTCCTTAATTGAGGGCTGATTAGAAGTGATAGGCTAGGATTTTGTGTAAACTAAGCAGAGACCTGGGCACGTTTGCTGACTCTTTACATAACTGATGAGGATTCTCACATTAATGATGGGGAAGAGGCCATTTGGATGAAATGCAGAGAAAGAATGGATAACTTTTGATTGATATTTAGTATTTGTCCACAGCTGCCATTTACCACAGCTTTGGATGTTGGTTTTAGAGTATATGTGGCACAATTCCTTACATATGAGGCATAAAGTGGCTGGTTAGATTTTTCCATTTATTTTAGGTACAATTTAATACAGTAGAATTCACCCTGTTTAGTGAGTGTACATTCCTGAGTTCTCACAAACACATACAGTCATGTAAGCACCCCCATAATCAAGCTACAAAACCATTCCATTACCTCCCCGAATTCTCCTGTTCCCCATTAGAGTTAACTCTTCCTCAGTTAACTAATTCCTCAGATTTTTTTGTTATGTGTCCCTCTAGTTTTGCCTTTTTCCAATGTCATATCAATTCAATCACATAGCATATAGATTTTTGAGTTGGCTTCTTTCACTTAGCATATGCATTTGAAATTCATTTATGTTGTTACATATATCAGTAATTAATCCATTTATATTTGTAAATGGTATTCCATTAAATAGATGTACCACAGTTTGTTTATTCATCAGTTGAAGGATATTTGGGTGTTTCTAGATTTTGGAGATTATGAATAAAGTTGTTATAAGTACTCATATGGTTGTTAATTTTAGGTGTTAACTTGGCTGGGCCATGAAGTGCCCAGATATTTGGTCAGATGTTATTCTGGATGTTTTTATGAGGGTGATTTTGATGAGATTAACATTTAACATAGGTGGATTCTCTCTCTCTATACACACACACACACACACACACACACACACATACACACACACATTCTATTGGTTCTGTTTCTCTGGAGAACCTGAATACAACCCACATAGTAGTTTTCATGTGAACATAAATTTTTATTTCACTTGCTCGATCGTATGGTAATGCATGTTTAACTTCATAAGAAACTGTCAGGCCGTTTTCATAAGTGGCTATACTATTTTGCATTCTCACCAGCAATATATGAGAGTTACCATAGATCTGCATCCTTTCAAGCATTGGAATTGTCAACATTTCATTTAAAAATTTTTTTTAGTCATTCTAAATTTGGGTGTAGTAGTATCTTATTGTGGTTTGGAGTAAGGGTATGTTGAACTTGCAGCTGATCTGGGAGAGCTCTATCTTTATTCGCTGTGATATCTTAACATATGGTACTGACCCTTGGTCAAGATAAGGGTGAAATCACTAAATAATGATTTATGAGTTGCTGTCTTAAACCTAATCCTCCCCTGGAGTGGTTAAAGTATATTCACAAATTATTTTACATGCCTCCTTTCAAGAGCTAAAGCTTAATTCCTCCCCCCACCCTCACCCCTCCAAAAGTAGGCTGGCCTTAGTGATTCACTTAATGAACAACATATAATGGAATTGATGGTGTGACACTTTAAAGACTAAAAGGCCTGTGGCTTCCTCCTTGCTTCAGTTTCTCTGGGATTTTTCCCCCTGGGGAAAGCCAGTCAGCTGCCATGTTGTGAAAACACTCAAGAAGCCCTATGGGGAGACCCGCTAGGGAGGAACTGAGGCCTATTTCTGAGAACCAGTAAGGACCTGAAGCCTCTTACTGGGAGTCATGTGAAGGAGCCGTTTTGGAAGTGGATCCTCTAGCCCCAGTCAAGCCTTCAGGTTACTGCATCCCCAGCCAACATCTGAGTGCGACCTCATGAGAGACCCTGAGGCAGCTCTACCAGGTGAGCTACTCCTGAATAACATCCATAGAGACTATGACATAATACATGTTTGCTTTTTAATATACTAAGTAGTGGGGCAATTTGCTACACAGCATTGGATACTAATACAGATTTTGGTACTGGATTTGGGGTGCTATTATAACAAATATCTAACAATGTGGATATGGCTTTGGAATTAGGCAGTGAATAGAAATTAGAGAGACTTTGTTATTAATGATTCTGGTAGAATCTGGGGTACTCCCCAAATTATTGTTCTTGCTTTTAGCTATGGTATAAATATCAGGCTCTACCTGATTTTACTTTCTTATAAATAGATTTTACAATGGCTGACTCAAATTATGTACAGAGAGGACCATTTGTTTTAGGACTTTAAAAATGTCATATACTTACCAAGGAAAATGATAAATCATGAAACACCCTTATCCAATTTCTTAAATATCTCCCTTTTTAGTGATTACCATAACAGTAGGAAGTCCTTGTCTCAATTTTTGTTTTACATTTTAATCTCAGTATGAGGTTTTAAAGTAAAAAGTTTGGATGGAAATAACTGATTATTTGGTTCCAAAGGACATTCCCAAAAGAGATCTCTTGGGCATAAGCCATGTACCCAAGTTCTCACAGAGTAGGAGATTTACCACTTAAGGAGTTCAGTATCATTGGTGGATATTTTACATGTACATTCTTTAAGCTTCAAATTTAATTTCTTTGGCAATCCAAGCTATTCTTTGTATAGAAGAAGCCAGATTCTCCTTCAATCTGGAGACCCTAGGCTATACTAATATATCATACCAGCCTTCCTTCAATTCCATAGTGCTACATAAATTGTTGAGTTCTGCTTTTTGGCTTTTTCCTAGCCAAGGTGTGAAGAGGCCCAGGAGAGAGAGGAAAGTAAATCAGAACATGTATTCTCTCTTTTCTTCTCAGCAGCCATGTCTGACTCAGTCCTTGGCAGAGCTGAGTCACCCTTTTTCCCATGGTTGAGTCTTATTTCTTTCTGTTCTGGAGGTCATGATACATATATTTAAACTTATATTGAATCATTAATATCCAAAATTGACAAGGAAAAGGAAAAAAGTACTGTGGAGCAGCTACCATATACCATTTGTGTTACCCAATAGCTTAAATGTGTATCGGGGACTGGCACCTTTTGGCCACTCTTGTGTTAACTATTGATCAGGGTCTCAGTCAGTTCAGCTATAACTATCAGCATTTCTCAACTCAACTTGGAAGAAATTGTTAAGGGTTATTCCCATGGAATATATGAAACTGATCCTTTGTACTTGGATAGAAAATCTGGCTTGTTTCCTGAAAATCTTCTGGCAGGACATGGTATACAATATTCAATACAGTTTGAAGACTAGCTCAGGACCCCTGGCAATCTATGGAGGTAGGCATCCAAGGCATGTTGGCTAGACTGGAACTCCGCTTTTGTGGGAAGTCAGTAACCTTGCTCCTTTATTGTCATGAACTCACTGTCCCTTAATGCCCTTTTCCAGTGGTAGCTTCAGTCAGTGGTGAGAAAACCTGGCATAAATTAAGCCAATAGGTACAAGTGTGGAATATTCTGTTAGTTGTGCCATTATATAGTGTGCTCATTTGGTCTGCCAGGAAGTATACTTTAAGATGGAGTTAGGAGTGCAAAAGGTTTATTTGGGTCTAACACTCATGAAAGAAAAAGGAAGGAAGAATTGGGCAGCGTGAGTCATCAGACTGTGAAACAGGCCTGTTAAAGTGTCTGCCAGCCTGCTGGGGAGCTCTAGCACGAGTCATCTGCTGGAGTAGTTCTGCATTGGGCTAAAATGCCTAGGTCCTCGTGCCACATTCTCGACCAGTCTGCAGTTGCATGCCACCTGGAGAAGAATGTGGCCTTGGTTCTAAAGCTGAGGAAGACCCTCAAGAGCTAACTGCTGAAGGCTGCCAGCCAACAGCTTTCTTTGCCCCGAGCACTCAGTCCTTTCTAGAGGAGGGATCTGAGCAGCATAGCTCTGCGTCCGCTGCATCTGGCTAAAGGCAAGGCTTGTTTTGGCTGTTTACTGTGCCATCTTTACCTCAGTTAGGTCCCAGAGACATTATCTAGAAATATATAGATGGACACAGATTTAGAGATACAATTAAGCCTTCTTGTCTGAAATAGTTTATTAATAAAAATAAAAGTCAAAGTAGAAAATGATAAAATGTTTAAAATAAAGCATATCTATTTTAAACATTTTATTTTAACTTAGTATTATTTTATCTATCAAACTTTTATGTAGGGACCAAACCTTTTTCTGTGAGGATGTCTTCTGATTAGAATTCCATTTTATATTTTATGCACAGGGAATACCAATAGAAGATGATCTAGAATTTCAGTTTTTTTTCTTAAAGCAGAGCACAACTTTACACATTGTGAAACAATCTGTGTACAGGATTCCCTAGATTTTCATGATTTTCTACCAATATTTCATAGTTGTTCTTATACCAGTTTAATTCAATAGTGTTTTAAAACTGTTCGCCTTTATTTACGTTAATTTTTATTGAAACAACCTCTCTTTTTGCACTCATTTTTATTCAGTTTAGATTATGTTTAATAAAATTCATTGCACAAGGTATAAATAGGTTACAGAACAAGCATATTGCACTTTGATGTGTGTAAGACTTAATAGGTGAGAGTAGAAGTATTCTGGCTTCCTAGAGTGGGGTGGGAAGAGTAGTGCTGAGCCTTCAGTTAATGGTGAACATTTGCCAGTATCTTTAGTAGAGAGGAAAGAGACTGTCAGTTAATCAGGGAAATCCAAAGAGAGCTTTTACAGATGTGTCTATTGCTATATCTCCAATTACATCTGTAATTATAGCTATATCTGTTAAAGGACATTCCAGAACAATAAACATTCCATTACTAAAGAGGGATATGGGCCCAAGTTACTGCCTGGTGTCTTGCCTGGTGAAGTGTGCTGGACTGTGCGACAGCCTCAGGATGCCTTTTGACCTATTAGCGTAAAGCCTGGAGTAGATGGCAATAATCAGGCTGTTAGATTCTTTTTCCCCAGGCCCTAAGCCCCTCTCTCTATGCGTGTTTCTGGTTGGCCATCCAAGGTCCTCTCTCTAAGTGGGAGTCTTCCCTGGGCTCGTTTTATAGTGCCAACTGCCCAAGATGAAGTGAGCCTAGAGAGAACTTTAGAAAAGGCAGAGTTCAACAAGAATCAATCTTGAGCAAAATAAGTCAGACAGAAAAAGTCAAGAACTATATGATTTTGCTCATATGTGGAATATAAAACTGAAAGCAACAAACAAGATAAACAAACACAGATAACAGTTTAGTGGTTACCAGAGGGCAAGGGGGGGTGGTAGAAGAGAGAAAAGGGGGCCAAATATATGGTGATGGAAGGAAAACTGACTGGGTGGTGAACACACAATGCAGTATGTAGATGATGTATCATAGAAATGTACCCTTGAAGCCTATATAATTTTTCTAACCAATGTCACCCCAACACATTTAACAAAAATAAATAATAAAAAAAAAGGAGAAGAAAACCTTTCTCTCAGATCAGTTCTATTTATAATCACTTTACTCCTCTACCTAAAAGCTCCATCTTCAACTTTTTTCCATTAGTTTTTGTGGATGGCTTGAATCTGGGTTCTTTGAATAATGCTTACAAACATTTCGCTGGAACATTCCGTCAACCTGGAATAACCATGTAGTTTTCATATTTAGAGGAAAGAACTATGGAGAGCCGGTAGCTAATAATATGATTCAAAATTTCTGAATAATGATTAGTTAAGCTGAAAACCCTAATAAGAGTCTGTATAGTCCTGCTTCACTCAAAGATGCAACAGACATAAAAGCTACTGTGGCTTGATGCCCCCTTTCTATCCCAGAAGTGATTTCTGGGAAGAAATGTATTCTCTGTGCCAAGATTTCATAGCCTCCACTGTTCCTCCTCACATAGTGATCACTGCAATTTACCTTTTCCCCTTAATTTACAAATATGTGAGTATCCCATGGGGTGGCTATTGGTATCAAAGAGAATGTTGCAGTAGGAAAAGGAGATTAACAGATGTTTTAAAAAAGAAAATGGGAATTTTCCTTACTAACATCTTTATTCTTAACCTTTGAACTGATATTTAGATAAAACATGGAGACTGTGATGATTAGGTGGAAAGATTTTATGTTAATAGTATCACATTGGTCAAAATGATCACCTGTTGTGTAATGTTCCTGTATTTATGTTTAGTCACGAGGGTTTCAAGACATTTAAGTAAGAATACAGTTGTAGAGTCCGAGTAATTCCTAGGGTCCACTTGTGTGTCCCTGATGGACCTTCAGCAGGTGTTCTTTGGATAGGGAAGAGAAGAAAGCAGTTTATCAAGATGGCTGTTGTGTTGCTATCATGGTTGTTGCTGTAGCTTCTTTTGAAAGAGGTTTAGAAAACCGACCAGCAGTTTAAACCAATCCACAGATTGGGGTTTTTCAATAAGATTTACTCTTTAGAGAGAAATAATTTTTCTTTTATGCCTTAAAAAGTGAGTGTTCCATAAACCACAGTTAATCAGTAGACCTTTTTTGTTTTGTCAGGGGTAAAGGGCTTTTGCAAAGTTACCAAAGAAAGCAAAAGCTTGTGTTTGGAGGAAAGGGCCAGGAGCCACAGCCTGTTACGGGGACTTCTGCGTCTAAGTGGCAGCCAGACCCCCTCCTCACAGGAGCCGCCATCTTTCTGGATGTGTCCAGATGTCCTTGGAAGGCCTTTCAATCCTGCCTTAGGTCTGGAGGCAAGACAGCACTTTCAGGGGACTCCTTCCTTCTTCCTATAAAATACTTTGATTTTCTGCCTCATTTTCTTTTTAGTCAGTATTTCCTTTTTACTTTGGGTTGCAGATTAATGACTTACATGTACCTGCATAGGGATAGGTCCATAACTAAGGTTTAGAAGCCGAGTGTAGTTAAAGTGAAATAATCTTTATGTCTTATGAAAATACACAAGTGAGTCATTCTTTATTGGAACTGAAGGCTCAAGTTAAATTTTTTTTGTCCTATAATCTTTTAAACATATGTTCAGCAGAGAGAAAAAAAAATCTGTTCAGGCTGGAATCCTCTACGAAGTTAATAAAATGTTAATATTTACCCGCGTTACGAGTTCAGACATTTCTCGGATCCTAAAGTCACAGTGGTTAAAACTCTAATGAGACAACACTACCAGTGGAGAGGGGATTTTGGAAGGAGGAGAGGCACTCAAAGTTTCCTTTTTATCCCCATTCTCACTTTCTCACATTGGATTGGGCAGGGCAGTTTCAGTTGCATAGCTAGAGTCTCCTCTCCAGAGTGTGTGCTTTACTCATTACACAGAAGAAGACTGAACAAATTGGTGTGTGGTATGGGGACATGCTGTGTGTGTGTGTGTCAAAGGAGCTCACAGACTTGGGAGTAAGAGCAAGTTGACTCTATATTTATTTTCTAGGAGGGCATGAGAATACAATAATGCCCCTAGAGTTAAAATCCTCTAAGTTTTAGAAGAAGTGAAAATTTGGAATTCTTTATTTTGTAAAGAAAAATGGTAAGATGTCATTTCTTATGTTTCCTTTCTTTGTTGAACAGCAAAGCAGTTTTAAAAAAATGCAACACATTTTTTATGCTGGTAGTGGAATTTTTTTCCCCTCTCTTTAAATGTGAAAAATTTTGATAGTTAAGAACATCCATCTTTCATCCCAAGTAGACGTGATCGACACCTTTGAGGTCTCAGGCACACCTAAACCCCCAAATCTGTACGAATAGCTTTTGGGGCCCTTCTGTCACCGGGACACCTTCTTTCAAGAGAAATGGATGAGATAATGTCTGTAAGAAACTTTGAGAAGGCTAAGCACCAAAACCAAAATATTTTTCACAAGTTATTACTTTGGATCCAGGAGACCTAAAGTGGAATGAGAAGCCAAGTGAGAAGAACACAGAATTGCCTTGCTGGTCAGAAGCAGCACCATGACCATGGAGGGGTGCTGGGACCTGAGGAATGAAAAGCTGGCACGGAAGGCACAGAAAGAGACAGAGCAAAAGAGGATCAAGGACTAGATGAAATGGCCAAAAAGACCAAAAAAGCCCAGGGAGGTAGAAGATCCTGGGGATAACACAGGAAGTAGGGGCTGGGCTTCTTATTAGCTCACTTTGAACTCCTGCTTCCACCAAAATAGTTGAATTTACGGATTGTTCCCAAACCTACGGGTTTTCAACTGATTTACCTAACTAAAGCCAGTTCTCTGCTGTGTTGGTTAGTTTTTGCTGCATAAACAAATCACCTCCAAATTGGGTGGCTTACAACAAAAACCATTTTATTCAGTTCAGAATTTTGTTGGTCAGCTGGATTGTTTTAAGTCTGGGCTGGCTTGGATAACCTCTCCTGGGCTCTCATGTGTCTGTGGTCACATGGAGGTTGGGTGGTGGCTGAATGATCTGGGACGGCTGCATTCATTTGTCAAGAATGGGTAGGCTGGTTGGTTTTTTTGGGGTGAGCGGGACTAACAGCTTGAATATGCTTTATTTAGCCTCTCATCCTACAGGTAGCTAGTCTATGGCAGTCTCAGCGTTCCAAAAAATCACAATGCATGAGTGACTTTTTAATCTTCTGCTTGTGTCACATTTGCTAATGTCTCATTGGCCAAACTGCTCACAGGGCCAAGGGCAAAGCCTTTGTGGGAAGGGACAATTTTAAGAGCATGAAACAGTGAGGGAAACTGTTGTGGTCATTTTTGTAAACACTTTACCATACTTTCCTAAGAGGAAATTTAATGTCAGCTTTTAAATGCATACATTTTAAACTCTGATCCTTACTTTCCCCTAAAAACTCAATTTTTCATTAGATCAGGGAAGTATTTTCTAATTCTTTTGTTTCTCCTTTGAAACAATAACAAAAATAAAAACCAAAAATGTGGGAATGGGCTTTGGGACATAGAAGGGGACTTTTTCTGTTAATACAGTGACTGGGGTGCTAATGGCATTTAATGGACAGGGACCAGGAATGCTGAACATTCTTCAAGATGTGGACAGTTTGGCACCCACCACACCACACAGCTTGTCTTGCCCCTGTTGAGAAACCCTGAGCTATATGCACCAAGGGGATATTTTTCCCTTTGAATGAATTTTCTTCTTCATTCATTGCCTAGGGAGGCAATTTTATAGTGGAGGAACAGGAACAGTAGACTGAGTGAGAGGAAACTGATTTTCTAAACTCATCTGTGCCACACTCTGACTGCCTAACCTGCAGCACATCCCTTAAGTTCCCAGCCTCGAAGTACCAGGGTTCGATGAGATGATGTACGCTGTACACCTACGTACTTGTTTCCTTCATCGTTCCACAGGAATCTGAGATGGCATGCAAAATGCACTAAACACTAAATATTTGAGAAAATATCTATGGAAGGAAACGAGAAGGAGAGAATAGATGGGAAAATTGGTTCACACAAAACGTACTTTGAGAACCTATAGAATTTGTAGAAACAGACCTCAAGGTTGGCGCTAAGCTTCCTGGTAACTGAAGTACAGGAAGTACAGGAAGAGAGAAACATGATCGTCAAACGAGTCACCGACACTGTAAAATGAACAGAGAAGTTATTTAGGTGGATGAAATTATTCTGTTATTGAGACCCGAGAGAATGTTGTCCCTTAAGATATCATAATGACAAGTACAAGACCATATTCTTGAAAGTCTACAATAGAGATGTTAAACAATTTCACACACTGCACTTATTTCCCTCATTCCCTGATATGATTTCTTATCCTATTCCTCAGTGCAAATTAATGCCATAACTCTAAAGGGACCAAAACAATGATTCTAAATGTACACCTCGGTTCACTTGTCTCAACAGTAATATAAACACTATTTTCTAGAAGAATGTTCCTGGCGGAGGTCCTTCAGGATGCCCTGCATGAATATTATTTTTCACAACTGAATTTCATTGATCTCAAGACTCTTTCTACCTCTGTGATGATAACATGTTTTGGGAAGTTAAAAAGACTTCTGGTTTGTATTATTAGGGTAGTGCTGCTGTAATGAAATACCACAGACTGGGTGGCTTACCAGAAATGTATTTTCTCACTGCTCTGGAGCCTAGAAGTACCAGATCAAGGTGCCATCAGGGTTGGTTTCTAGTGAGGCCTCTCCTTTTGGCTTAGAGATGGTGACCTTCTCACGGTGTCTCACATGGCCTTTCTTCTGTGTGCATGTAGAGAGACAGAAACATCTTTGCGTTCTCTCCCTCTTCTAATAAGGACACCCATCCTCTCAGATTAGGTCCCACTTAGGACCTTATTTAACCTTTCTTGTCTCCTTAAGGGCCCATCTCTAAGTACAGTCACACTCGGGGTTGGGGCTTCAGCATGTGAATTTTGGAAGATACAACTCAGTTTATAATATGGTTTCTTAATAATCAGTTGGCTGACTTACTAAGGCTAAGGATGCACTTATTGTAGATTTTATTTTACTTCTTTGGTTTTTTTGGAATTTCAAGTTTGAAGCTAACTTAATCATTTCATTTTTCCCACAAACATGCTCTGTTTTGTGTGCACATGAAAGAACTCCAGAGATTTGACATCTGTATTTAAAAATAATAAATGCAAATTATTGTAATCTGATGAACCCCACCTCTGGGAATGTCAGCTGAGGTAGTTTCACCAGTTATAGATGAAAGTCTATAACTGTGGCTTGAATTGAGCGGGTTTCTTGGCATTATATGACTTAGGGAATACTTGGGAGAGATTCATATCTTGAGAAGCGTATAAGTGTGTAAGCGTGTGTGCATAATTATGTTCAAACACTAATGCTAAAAATATAAAGTGGAATAAGCGGACATAAATAATGTATTGTTTATTGAGGGCTGATGTATACCTTCTGCAATACTGTTTGGCAAAGGGCAGAATCTACTTCATGGTGTCATCTTTATTTAATAACAAAGTATGTTATAGGGCATCTAACATGCTTTCTAGTTTATCCCAGTGGCAAACTCATATTCTATTCCCCCAGCAACAGCTGTATCAAATGAAATCTAAGTAGAGAAGAAGAGAAAGAGGGGAAGAGTTAGGATGGAGCTTGAGGTGGGAGTAGCAGTAAAAAGAGAGAGAGCAGAGTTGCAAAGAAAATTGACTTAGGGTGGTATTTTCCTGAATCTTTATTATATTTATGTTAGAGTACATTTTATCGGCTCATAAAATTCAGTCACATGAATAGATTCAAAAGTAAAGCAGCAAGCCTCAGCCTATTTGTTATCATTATAATAGTGTGAAAACCATTTCCATCGCAGGTGTTTCAAAGACCCATAGGGGTTACATGACTTAAACATTAACATATTATTCTAATAATATGAAGCCGCTACCCTTTGACCCATAAGCTTTTGACTTTAATAATTTCCAGGTTATCCCTTAGCCAAAATATGTTTTCCCTTCAATTTTCACACTGGTGCACTTTCTTTAATATAAAGTACTGATATAATAAATAAATTATATCCAGATGAAAGCCTGTCATCTGATACCTCAGCCCAGCGCAGTGCCTGCAGATGCTGGGGTGAGCATTTCCCAACAACGTGCTGCCTGTGTCAGAGGCAGAGACCTGCGAGTCGGGCCGAGGAGGCATTTTGTCAGAGGAAGAATGAAACAAATGGAGGAGGTCAAGGAAAGATCACCTTGGACAAAAGTCTCAGGGGTTAATACTAGATTTTTATTCCTCCATAAAATGGGGGAGGGGGTTGGGATGGAGAGGAAAAAAGAATTCATCACAGATTGAAAACCTTTGTGTCAGATGTGGAGAAAAGCTCACCAAAGCAAAGTCTCCATCATGGAATGCACCATGCGTGCTGGAGAATGCACGGGTGTGAGAAGCATCTGGGAGTGATCCAGGGTCATATGACTTAGCTTCCTGCGCACTACATGGGTGGATGCAGTCAGGTTTTCTGTTTTCTTACCCAGGGAGCCAGTGATTTCTTCAAGTTGTTACCCTGAAAGCACCATGCATATCTAATGAGCCAGTAATTACTTGGGTTTAGCAACTATGCAGTCAGTGGTTTCTAAGAAAGAATGGTGACATGTATCTGAACATTACATAATAATACTCTGAATGCGTATCCTGCCCATATCTAGTAGTTAATATGTGCTTTCCTTTTTTTCTAGTGAGACAACCACTCTTTTCTCTGCTCGCCTCCGTCCCTCCTTCCTTCCCTTGTTTCTCCCTCCCTCCCTCTTTCTATCCTTCCCTCCTTTCCTTCCTTCCTTCCTTAGTTTTTTCCTTCCTTTCTCCCTTCATCTCCCCTCCCTCTACTTTTTAATTCCTTTTTGGTCAGATTGCAAGCGTGGGAGCTAAGGGAAGAATAGAAGTTATGTCCTTGGAAAGTGAAGAGAATTATAGGAGGAAATACAGATAGTCCTTTGGTGGTAATGTCTTTTGAGTGGATTAGGCTTTCTACACACACGGGCGTGCATCTGTGATGCTACTGTAAGAATATGCATTGTCAGGGAGGGAGAGGAAAAGTAAGAGTATTAGCATTTACTGAACTTCTGTGGACCAAGCTCTATTAGACTGTTTTATTCAATCCTCATAGCAACACTAAGAAGTTCTGAGGAGAAAAGCAAACCTCAGAAAGTAACATGTCTCTGATATCTAGTGTCTGTATCTTTTAGTTATCAGCATTTTGATAGTACCTTGTTATCAGCAGTTTGATAGTACCTGTCTATAAAATACATTTTATTTTCACTATACCAAACTTCTCTTCAGCGTATAATTAAAAAATATGTACTAGCATAAATATATTGATATCAGGAATTCACTGTTCAGTAACTCATTTATTAAAATATTTCTGGCTTACCTACTGTCCAGGAGATATTTTAGGCATTAGAAACACTATGATGAGAGGATAGTCAAAATTATTAAATGAGTATTATTTGTGTGTGTGCATGTGTGCACATGTGTGTGCATTTACTTGGCTTATGAATACTACTATGAAATGAAAATGGAATTATGTAATAAATAACATTAATTGGGCACTTTCTATATGTCAGGAGCTCTAGTTGGCTAAATGTTGACTGCCTGTTAAATTCCTTAAAAGTGGGAATTTCTGTGTCATTTTTCATTTCATTTTTTATTTTTTAAAAATGTAGCTAACATACAATATTATATTTGTTCCAGGGGTACACCATAATCATTTGACATTTATATGTGGGCAGCATATGCAAGGGTTTTGTTTTATTATCTATTCAGCCCTCCTGTGTCTTTTGATTGGAGCATTTAATACATTTACATTGAAAGTAAATGTTGATAGATATGTAGCTATTGCCATTTTATTATTCATAATTTTGTGCTTTTTTTTTTTTCTGTCTTAAAGAAGTCCCCCTAATATTCCTTGTATTACTGGTTTGGTGGTGATGAACTCCTTTAGCTTTTTCTTGTCTGGGAAGCTCTTTATTTGTCCTTCAATTCTAAATGATAGCTTTGCTAGGTAGAGCATCCTTGGTTGTAGGTCCTTGGTTGTAAGTCCTTTATTTTCATCACATTGAATATTTCCTGCCAATCCTTTCTGGCTTGCAAAGTTTCTGTTGAGAAATCAGCTGACAGTCTTATGGGAGCTCCCTTATAAGTTACTAGTTGTCTTTCTCTTGCTGCTTTTAGGATTCTCTCTTTGACATTTTAATTATAATGTGTCTTGGTGTGGACCTGTTTGGATTCACCTTGTTTGGGGCTCTCTATGTTTCCTGGACTTGTATGTCTATTTCCTTTGCCAGGTTAGAAAAGTTTTTAGTCATTATTTCTTCAAATAGGTTCTCAACCCTTTGCTTTCTCTCTTCTCCTTCTGGTACACCTATGATGTAAATGTTGTTACACTTATGTTGTCCCAAAGGTCTCTTAAATTATCCTCTTTTTTTTTTTTTTCCTGATTCTTTTTTCTTTTTGCTGTTCTGGTTGGGTGTATTCTGGTGCCGTGTCTTCCAAATTGCTGATTCGATCCTCTGCTTCATCTAGTCTGCTGGTGATTCCTTCTAGTGCAGCCTTTTCAGTTATTGTATTCTTCACTTCTGAGTGCTTCTTTTTTATGGCTTCTATGTCCTATTTATGCTTGCTATCTTTCTGTTGAAGTTCTCACTAAGTTCCTTGAGCATCCTTATAACCATTGTTTTGAAGTCTTTCTCTAGTAGATTGCTTGCCTCCATTTTGTTTAGTTCTATTTCTGGAGTTTTCTCCTGCACTTTCATTTGGGATGTATTTCATTGTTTCCTCATTTTTGGCTGCCTCTCTGTGTTTGTTTCTATGTAATACATAGATTTGCTATGTCCCCCAGTCTTGGCCAGATATCCTTATATAGTAGGTGTCCTGTGGCCCCCTGGCACAGTCTCCCTGGTCACCTGTTCTGGGTGTATCCCTTGTGTAGCTTGTGTGTGCCCTCTTGTTATAGTTGAGCCTTGATTGCTATTGGCATATCAGTGGGTGGGATTGACCCTCAGGCTGACTGGCTGTGGGGTTTGGCCTTGTCTACCGCTTATGGGTTGCTGTGCAGGAGGCTTACCCCACTGAGTTGGATTCATCCCAGTGGGCTCTGGTGCCTGTGAAGACTACCCTTTCAATATGCTGCTTGTAGGGCTAATTGGGCAGTGTTCTGAAGCCCACCTCCAAGTATGTTGATTCTGGGGTCTCTTGGGAGGTGCTCCAGTTCAAGCCCAGGTCACCCACTCCTGTGACTGACCAGGGACTACCTGGTAGGAGCTATAAAGCAATCTGCGATTGTTTGCTGCCTGTGCTAAAGTTGGAGGCACATAGGACAGGACACACTATGAACCAAGGACAGCTGCCACCAGCATCCAGGCCTGGGGTAACTATGCAAAAAGCTAGGATACCCCAAGGCCATCTGCCACCTGCCACCTGCTGGCTCTCTTAAAGTTCAGCTGCTGATAAAGCCTCATATGGTATGAGAGTTGGGTGAAGCAGGGTCTCAGGTAGTCACTATAGTGCTGAGTATTGTTGTCACTAGGTTACTGTGGACTATAGTTTCATGCCAGTGCTGAGTCTGGAGCTACTCAGCAAAAGTCTCAGAGCACACCGAGCCAATCACCACCCACCTGGGGCCCTCAGACTGATAGTTTTCCAAGAAAGAGTGCAATGTGGGCAGGGCTGGCTGCTCAGGAGAAAGTGCCTCAGGCATTGAGGGAGTTGGGTGGGGTGGGTTCCCAGTGAGTCAGCAAGTTGGAGCAGTGGAACTCACCAGACCAATCAGATTCAGATTTAGCCGTATCAGGGGAGGGCTCTACAGAGGAAAATTCGTGTCTGTCTGCTGGCTGCACAGGAGAAGGACCCCACAGAGGGAAAATGGCTACTGTCCTCAAGCCCTGACCAGAAGCCACACCCCTCACTTTGCTTTCTGTATGCCTCCTACACCTCCCAAGTCACTGTCCATCCACTGGAGCCAAGGATAAGTGCCTGGGGGTGAGAGAGTCTGTGCGCAGGCCATTTAAGAGGACATCTGGGTGTCCTGCAGCCTTCTGTCCCAACTGGATGGTCAGAATCCCCACTGTTTTTCATAGCCAAATGTTGTGGAGGCTCCTCTTCCTGGCACCAGTAGTCTAGGCTGGGGAGTCTGATGTTGGGGGTTGGGGCCCCTCACTCCTTCAGGGGGGAACTTCCATGGCTGAGGTATCCCTCCTGATTGTCAACTGCCACACAGAGATTTGGAATCCATTTCATGTCTCTGTCCCTCTAGCAGTCTCCACATGGCTTCTTCTTTATATCCTTGATTATAAAACTTCTGTTCAGTCACCTTCAGATGGTTCCCCAGATTGATTGTTCTGTAATTTAATTGTAATTTTAATGTGTTCACAAAAGGAAGCAGGCATAGTGTTTATTTATTCTGTCATCTTGGATCTCTCCTGTAATTTTTCATTTTAATTAATTAAGTAACTAAGCACATATTACCTTATTCCAAAGGCAACTTAAAAAGATTCAAATGATATGGCAAAAGAAAATAATTAAAAATAAACAAGAAATATGAGGAAATGGAAAAACAAGATGAAGAAAGTATATAGAGCAGGAATGAAGCTGTGAAACAAATTACAGGACACAAATTTCTATGTACTTTATACCAGGGACAGGGAAATCATGGTCACAGACCCACAAGGTAAAAATTAACTAGTTGTTGAGGAAAAACATAATTTCTGATACTGAGACTGAGATAAAGTTCTGTTGTTGGCCCTCATGCATGATGCTGCATAACGAACAATATCCTTACTGGGAACACAGTTCATCTTTCATTATAGGCTGATAGCTTCAGTATATTTAATTCAAGAGCCATTCAGTAAATGCAGTTCTAACAGGATAGAAGGAGGGGTTGAATGTAGGAATAGATGGAGTTGAAAAGGTGGACCATATGATGTCCACTTTTCTGATTTTTCTGGCTTAATCCAAGGAAAGATTATTTCAGAGGAATGTATAGTCTCCATACCGTCATGTGATCCTTTATAAAAATTATATCTCTCAGCTCAGCTTTTAAAATGCATCCACAATGAGTTCATGATAAATTCCAGTGTCAAATATTTGGAATGCAGATATTCTGGATTAGCTCAGCCTTATATTTTAAGGATTAGTCAAACTGGGGATAGAGCTGACATTCTACAAGAGGGCCTTGTTTATTAATTCTAAAAGGTCCATATTATAATATCCTAATTCTTGTGACAACACATATCAAGTTGCTTATGTACTTTAACATCTGAATTTGTGTTTGTATTTTGTGACCCTGTCACCCCTTTAAAGTTACGTATCCTTTAGTGATTCTAGTCATGAATCTTGAACAAGACAATATTCTTTTTTAATCAAACTTATTATCAATATATATTTTTTATATTAGTGAATCAATACATTTTACATTTAGAAGATAAGGACTAATTTACTCATTGTCACGCAAAGTTAGCATTTAGATAGCTATCTTTCTGCATATTTCTAGGAATAAGTATAAAAATAACTCGTGTATTATTTTGTTTCTTACATTTTTTTACTTAGTTTATCCAGTCTTTTCCCCTGATACAGCATGGTGTTTGCAACAGTCTTTTAGAGTTGTGTAGTATTATATCCAGTTGATGCATTATAGTTTAGTTAACTATATAGTTAACCAGTTCTAGGTGTTGTAGTGTTAGGGAGAGAAGAGACAGAAAAGAAAAGGAGCAGAAGAAGAGCTAAGGTGGGTTTTTGCAGAGTTATGCCAATAGATGCCCAGAGACTTCTCTGCTTTTTAAGAGGTCAGAAACCCAGAGTGTCACAAAGAGCTTTGTATGAATAAACTAAATTAGGTACAAAAATGTGAAAAAGTTTCTCCCTCAGTATCCTATCTCTTTCATGTTTTCTGCTTTACCAGTAGACATGATAGAAATATTTTATGTAAAAAATGGAAAGTGAGCACAAAAAAGGTGACAGAAATTTGAGCCAATTGACTGATCTGATGTAATCTGCGGTAAAATCCTAAACTCTTTATCTGTCTGACTTACTTCACTTAGTATAATAACCTCTAGGTCTACCCACGTGGTTGCAAATGGCAAGATTTCATTCTTTTTTATGGACAAAATTCTGAAGAAAAAAGTATATATATCTCACAGCTTCTTATCCATCCATCTATCAATGGACACCTAGGTTGCAAATGAACAAAAAACACAAAACAGGAATAGACTTATAGCTACAGAGAATAAACTGATAGTTGCCAGAAGGGAGAGGGGTATGGGGCATGGCAAAAAAGGTGAAGTGGATTAAGAGGTATCAACTTTTAGTTTAAAATAAATCATGGAGATGTAATGTATAGCATAGGATATATAGTCAGTAATATTGTAATAACTTGGAATGGTGGCAGATGGTTACTAAACTTATTGTGGTGATCAACTAATGTATAGTTGGCCCCTGAATAACACAGGTTTGAACTGTGTGGGTCCACTTATATGCGGATTTTTTTTGATAAATACTGTAAATGTATTTTCTCTTATGATTTTCTTAATACCATTTTTTTCTCTATTTTATTGTAAGAATACAGTATGTAATATTTAGAACATACAAAATATGTGTTAATTGTTTATGTTATCAGTAAGGCTTCCAGTCCACAGTAGGCTGCTGGTGGCTAAGTTTTGGGGTAGTCTAAAGTTATATGCAGTTTTCGACTGCGTATGAATTTGAACCCATAACCCCTACATTGTTCAGGGGCCAACTGTATATAAATGTTGAATCACTGTGTTGTACACCTGAAACTATTATAATATTGTATGTCAATTATAAGTAAAAGATAAATTAATTAATTAAAAAATCCTAAACTCAGATCAAATATTATCTAACTCAGTAAGGTCTGGACTTGTTTTTAGTGCAGTTGGAAATTTTTCCAAAATTTCTAAATGTTGCTTTACTTAAACCAATTAAATTTATTAGTATTTGCAAAGAACCTCTGTCTTGGAGGATATGTGTTGAATGTTATTATTAATAATAGAACTGAACTTACAAGGCACTTGAAGAAATTATACTGAAATCCATAGGCTTGGAGAGGGTCTGCCTGGTCAGCCACATTTCTTTTATGACCTCTTGCTTAATAGATTTATAGCAGCATAAAATAACTAGTAGATCGGAAATGTTATCTAAATTCAGAACTCAGTTTTCTCTAGGCTGCAGTGAACCCTTAAAGGTATGGGATAGAACAACACATTTTTCTCTGATAACTGCTTAAGCTTCATCCCACAGATTCTGACATGTCATCAAGGTTACACTTAGGGTTAGAGTTAGGTTTAGAAGGATCAAATGATCTGATTTATGTTTCAAAATGATATTCTGGCTTCAGTGGAAAGGCAAAGCCTCGGCAGGAAAACTGCTTGTGGTAGCTCATTCAGATAAGTGATGATAAGGACCTGAGTTCAAGGCATTGGAATAAGTGATGGAGAAGAAGAAATACTATTACTATTTTAGAGGTAGACTTTATAGGATGCAGTTACTAATTAGATGAGAGAAGGACAGAAGGAGTAAAAATATAATTATTACATAATTCCGATTTCAATTCGAACATATGGGAGTTTCCCACACCACCAAACAATTATCCTGTACCATCTAGGTTTCCTACAATTCCGCTCAATTCTGACACTATCTACCTGGTGATAGCCTCAGATTCCACAGGTTAAGGGTTTAGTCCTACTGGCCCCCTTCCCCTCCCACTAATCACAAGTCCAGGTTGTCACCTATGCTTCTGATGGGATATAGATTGGAGGTTCTCTCTCCTTGGACTTTATTAATTTGCTAGAGCAGCTAACAAGAATGCAGAGAAACATTTTACTTACTAGGTGACTGGTTTATTGTAAAAAAGATATAACTCAGGAACAGCCAGATAGAAGAGATGCACCGAGTAAGGTATGGGAAAAGGGCACACAGCTTTCATGCTCTCTCCGAGTGCACCACTCTCCCCAAATCTCCCTGTGTTCATCAACCTGCAAGCTCTCTGAACCCCCTCCGAGTGGGTTTTTACGGCGGCTTCATTACATCGGCATGATTAATTAACTCATTGGCTATTGGTGATGGATTCCACCTCCAGACCCTCTCCCCTCCCCCGTTGTCAGGAGTTGGGATTAAAAGTTCCCCTCTCATCACATGGATCACATAGTTGGTTCTCCTGGCAGCCAAACTTCATCCTTAGGTGTGGTCCAAAAGTCACCTCATTCACATAACAAAAGACACCTTTGTTGCTCTCATCACTTAGGAAATTCCAAGGGTTTTAGGAGGTCTGTGCCAGGAATAGTGGACAAAGACCAGATTGTGATTTCTTATTATAAATCACAATATCACATCTTAGAATTCTAGATCTGAGTTCTATTATCCCACCTGGGGAAGTCAGCAGAAGAAGCAAGTTTGAGGGTCAAGAAGTGATGGGTGGGAAACAGTAAGTTTGGTTTTGAGCGTGCTGAATTTGAAATGCCTGTGGAACATCCAGTTGGAAACTGTATTCTAGAGCCCAGGAGATAGGTGTGAACTGGACGTGTGGTTTTGGACAGAATAGCTGCAGCTGTGCCTGTTCATGAGCGCTTTCAGGCCGTGGTTGGAAACAGGGCTCTCAGCCCAAATGTGAATTTTTCTGAGAATGACCCTGTCAGGATCACAGGCCCCCAGAACACAAAGACAAATGCTGTCATCTCTGCGTCTTCTGAGAAAAGGTGATCTGTTTAGTGTCTAAGGCAGAAGAGCTTACTTTGAATGCACTAATTAAGTTAGGAGATGTAAATAAGATTTAATTGGTCGAACCTCAGAGGAATCTTTATCCTAAATAAATCTTGATTTCTTGATGAATAGGCTTGGTGGGATAAAAAGGGAAGAGTAAATAGGATTTAGGTTCAGATTCCTTTGGATTAGTTCTGCCGGGATGTAATACTTATTCAAATGTGTAAGTTGAGAGAGTGTGTCACTCGGAGAGACTATGATTTGGGGACAGAACATTTGGGAGGGTTGAGCAGTGGTGGTGAACGAACATTTAATGTATCCCTTATTATTTGGAGCTTTTGTTGGACATGTTTTGATTTGGGATTAAACTCCAAAAGAGGTTCATGGCCACTTAGTGACTGGGTATCTGGTCTGAACTGCCTCCTCTGATGTCACGAAGCTCAAGGGATGGGGACACAGCCTGGCAGCCTAGTGGCTGCAGCATGGCTCTCATGTCACGGAGTGAGGGGGCCTGGGAGGCATGCTTTTTACTATGGTGCGAAATAGGGACCTCTGGTTGTTGTGGGCAGCATTCTCAAGTGTTCTCCTCTCTCAGCATTTCTTACCCTGTTTCTCTTTTCTTCTTTCATCTGGTAGCCACGAGAAACTCATTTTCGCAAACTTTGGTCTTTTTGAATCTTTGGTCCATGAGTTAACAAACTCATTTGTGTGCTTACTATTTCCTTCTCCAGCTAATTTCATCTTCACACTCACCCTATGAGGAGGGATTATTAGTCTCATTTAATATCTAAGGAGCCAAGGCGTACGAGATTTTAATGACTTCAGTTAGTGCTCGTGGTGACTCGGACAGAGCTGGAACCTGCATTCTGATCTTCTGATTTGAAGATGGCACTCTGTACTTGACTGCATCTACCTTTGTATATCATGGAAGAAAAGGTGAAGAAGATAGTGGAAGGGTAACACATTACTCCAAAGGAGTTTCTAAGAGCCCAAAAATAATTCCTGAACTGCCAGACACTACCATGAGTTTTTTTTAGAAGAACAAAAATGCTTCTGTGATTTCTAGGGCCTTATTATTTAGGGAAATCACATCATAATGTTCTGTTACAACGTAAAATCCTTAATAGCCGAAAATAAAGGGATGCTCTTTGGGGTAGGATCAATGAATTCCTTTTAACTTTTTATGTCCCCTTAAAGGGGCTATAGCTACAACTATGGAGCCATAAATCATGGATGTTGAAATACTGAAAGCTGTGAACATAAATGTTTCGATAAATACCAAGTGGTATCAAATTCTGCTGTGAAATTCCAAAGTGTAATATAATCCTTTAGTTTTGAGGAAAGAAGTCTCCAAGTGAACAAGTTAAAGGTGGTCGGCTTGGCTTCTATATTTTGCAGAGAGCAAAGCCTTAAGACGGCTGCGTGTCTGTCAGTCCAGAGACAGCAAGGGAATGGCTGCTTCATGCCGATGGTTTGTTTGTCCTTTTTTCTACTTTATGACTTTTTTTGGGTCGTGTGTGTGTGTGTGTGTGTGTGTGTATGTGTATACATATATACGCATACATACACATATGTACACTATATACCTATTACATATACAGAGGCCTTTTTGACATCAAAGATTCTGGTTCTGCAGCTTGGATAATCTATAAGATTATACCGACCATAACATAGCAGGCACATGCCAGACACTTGACCCCTAAAAGAGAGTCACAGGCCGTGGCATATTTAAACACAGTGAGAAGTGAAGTTAACAGCCAGCATACACTTGAACAAATGTGCATTGTTGTTACAATTGAAACCACATGCTGAGTAATATAACATAGGTGCAACCTAACTGAGAATGTGTGGACAGTTGGAACCCTGGATGTATTATTATTATTTTTTATTTATATTATGTCTGTGAGTCTTCGGGCCCCTGACTCTGTTTTCTTAGGGGAAGTCAGCAACACAAGCCAGCTGCATGGATGGAGCTGGGCTCTCTGAAGGACCAGGTCCTCTCTAGCTGTTGGGGCCGTGGAAAGATTTCAGTCGCTGCAACAAGAGCTGAAGGACCTGATCTTTCTGAACCATGTCAAACCTGAACTTACCTAAGGGGCTGCATAACAGCTTGCTGAGCCAGACATTTCTGAACACAGAACTATTTCAGTGGCTGTTTCTTACTTATGGAAAATTCAGCCCTAGACAATTGTATGAAGAGATACTCACCAAACTAAATGTCTCAAGCTTCATTTAGTTTGAAATAACACATGTTTCTTCTCCTGAGCTCCAATGTTTAGCGCTAGTGCATCCATTTTTTTGTTTATTAGCAACCTAAATTAAGCCAGGTTAGAGATGTTGAATTTTCTCTCCAGGCAGATGAGAATGATGAAATAATGATTTATTTGTGTGTTCTTTGTGCAGTAACAGAGTGGTCTGGAAATCCCATTGGTAATTTCTTTTTGCTTCTGTTCGATGTCTGTTCTTGTAGTCAATGATAGAAAGCTTCAGGGGAAAGAGGAAGAGAGAAGGTAGGGGAGTGTCTCCTATTTATTGGCGGCATTCTCCTCCTCTTGGAGGGAGGGGCCTGTGGGGAGTATGAATTCCTGCCTGGGAAAGGAACCACTTACCACTGGTTCCCATGCAGTATACTTTCTGCTCACACGTTTCTAGGATTACCATTTTCTCCAGGTAAGAGCAAAGGCTGACATTAAATAACCAGTCTCCCTGGTAATAAAGTACTCTGACTTGATTTCACACCCACAGATAATACTTAACAGTTCATTTTTTAATCTTCTAGTAGGGCCTCTTCCTACTTTCTAAGTATTCATTTATTTATTTATTCAACACATATTTAAGGATCTACATTGTTTACACTGTTTACAATAGTGCTTTTGGGGTGGGGGCAGGAGATAAGGAATTATATGCAGCACACAGTACTTTGATTCATGTATCATTAACTTAGAGGTGAAAAAAACAAAAACAAACAAAAACCCCCAAACACCTATAAGGATAAATTACACGCCAAAATATGAGTTCACAAAGCAGCATTAGATGAAGGGCATAGAAAATCTGTTACGTGAATTCAGAGACAAAGGAGAGTCGGCGTCTCACCATAGACAGAGATGATTCTTGGAGCGTGATGGACCTGGTGCTGAGTCTTAGTGGCTCGGTAGGGGTTGGATGGGAAGAAGAGATGGAAGTTCTTCCCAGGAATGCGGTAGCGGCAAAATGAGCACCGCACAGTCAGGAAGTGTGAGTAGACGAGTGTGGCTACATTGGAAGTTTCACCAAGGAGAATACCTACTTATTCTCTAATTTCAACAAGTATTTCCTTAGTTCTTACCACTCTTTGCCAGGTGCTTTGGACATAAAGAAAAAGACAGGTGTGGTTTCAGCCATCAAAGAGGTACAGTCCAGTAGATGATGTGGATGATAAATATGGGAACAGATAAATTTATGAAATAATGATAGGTATGAATTAGGTAAGAATTATAGGAATCACATAAGGCTCTATGAGTGAAAACGGGAAAACAACTGGAAAATGAAAATCTAATGAAATAACATATACAAAACAGCGTGTAGCTTTTGGCACATAGGAGATAGTAAGTATTAAAACCCATCCCTCATCCATGCCTCAGGCACCAGAGAACTAAAGAAATGCTATATTTTTTTTTTTTCAGAAAAAGGCTCTGGCATCTTTATAATGAATATGTGTTAACGGTGTTAGTTAGAGAGTCACGGACCAGGCCTCCTCATCGCTGATTGTACCTGTCGGGACGGCGGTGGCTTGGCTAATAGACAAGTCTTAGTCAACAGCTTTAGAATCTGAACACTTTTCTCAGACGCCACACACATGCTTGTGGGTTTGTCTTCTCTACTATTAGTTTGGTTGTGAGAAATATATGCTTTTTTTCATGGGGGCATATAAGATATTTTAGCTTAATGACTGGAAAGTGGCAATGGGTACAGCAGGTGCAATTTTCCTTTTGATCAAAATGTTAACAGTGTACAAAACCCGCATCCTACCCACAGAAGTCCTTTCTGTGTTTCAGGAGTTGTGGAATCAAGTCCAAGTGTCCCAACCCGCGGGACACTACACGAGGGACCCCGAAGCACCTAGAAGGGAGGAAAATGGGAGACACAAAGACCGGAGACAAGACAGGAGTTCTGATCAAGTCTCTCTTTATTGCAGCTCAATCATGGGTTATATACATTTTTGTGCTGGGTGGAGGGGCATTAACATAAGCAGGGTTGCCGCAGGCTGATGGTCTTAAGCCCTCTGGACATACCCTACAGAATGTGAGTGTTATCTAAAGACCCAAGTAACTTCCTCTATCTCATGCTTCTCAGTCATGTGATGGTGCCTTACAGGCACCCGCCCACTACAGGTCCCCCTTTTCTGTTTTATAAAAAAGAGCTCTGAGCCCCTAGGGAACTGTGCCTGTCTTAGGTTGGGACAGTCCATCTCTGTGAAACCTGGTACAGCGACAGGTTTTTGATTTTTTATGTTACTTAGAGAGCTGTCCTCTTACCCGTCATTGGCTATCCAGTTCATCTCACAGGGGAGGAGTCCTGTTTTATGACTCCTGTTATTGGAGATAGGGATCTCCTCGCTCTTGCATCTCCAGTCGGGTGTAACGGACCTGTATGGGCTTGGCCTGCAAGGCCTCTATTTGTTGTCTGAGAAAGCGCATGAGTTTATTGAGGAGGATGGGTCCCAGTGATAGTAGGATAAAGCACCCGAGTATGGGGCCAAGCAGGGGTAGTAAGTAGGGTAAAAGTCCATTGAATCCGGTCCAGAGAGGGTTGGAAAGGAGGTCTCTTCTTCTTTTTTCAAGGTCTTCTTGTAATTTTTTGACTCTGTCACGAACAATTCCAGATTTGTTAGCATAAAAACAGCATTTTTCTCCGAGGGCCAGACAGATGCCCCCTTTTTCTGCAGTAAGTAAATCTAATCCCCTCCTGTTTTGGAGGACAACTTCTGCTAGGGAATCAACCTGATCTTGAAGATCTTGGATAGTTTCTGAGAGTACCTGGACATCTGATATGAGTTGTCCAGATAATTTATGGTATTGTACTAGGGAATGTCCTATCCCCGTGGACCCGGTGGCAAGTGCGGTGGTGATGCCTAGACCCGCTAATAAGGGAATAAAATGGACTGCACGTTTAGTGCGTCCTGCAATATGTTCGAAAGTCGGGATAGGGACTGGCTCATCTCCTGGAATGATGGATACATCTGGGAGGAGGGAGCCTAGGGTACAAACTCCTGTCCAGTTTTGTGGTAAATAGGTGTAGGCATAATTATTTCCACAAATATATACCGATCCATTGGGTGCACATATAGGAGAGGACATATAGGAAGGAGGAGCAAATTGTAAAGGAGAGGCTTCCTAAATTAACCTCTGTAGTATCGTTTTGAGTGGGAGAGAGGATGCACGGGGTATTGTTAAAGCCAAGGGGTTGGACTAAAAACGGGAGAGCTATGTTGCATGAATTATTGGTAGTAGAGGTGACAAAGGGGTAGGGTATAGCTAATGGTAAAGGGGTGCCTTGTAGTAAACACAGCCAGCAGTCGGTGGCGTAGGATGAATTAACAGAAAGCAATAACTTGTGGGTAGAACTAAGAATGTCAAAAGTCTGAGGATCAATGTCCACGTGACCCGGTTTTTTAGGGTGGGCCAAAGGGTGATAGGTAAGTTTAGGGTTAAGGGTCTTTTGTATTTCAGCAAATTTTTTAATGCGTTTTTCATTGGATTGGAGATCGGCTGGACCCCCGCCGTCAGAAACATATGGTATAGGGGATTCGATCTGCCAGCAAATATTTTTTCCTAACATATTAGATGCCGTGCAGGGTGAGGGTTTATAGGAGCCAATGCCAACTGCAGCAGGGGTGTTAGACCAGTCAGAATGAGGGACAGCGGGAGCGGTGCTTGTCATGACAGCCGTGTAATAAGAGGAGTTATCTTTTGTACATGTTTTATAGGTATTGTAACAAGAACTATGAATAATAGGGTAAATAGTAGAGCATTCAGCGGGACAAGGCTGAGGTTTTTCTTGTTTATATTGGGGAGAGGAAGTACAGACCCATTTGGTCGTGGATACAGTCTCAGATGTGATGAGGTATGCTATTTTGTCTTGACAACTTACAGTTTTGAGGACCGAGGTATATCTTATATTAAGACCCTGAAGTTCCTTTCTTTTTTCATTAAAATGGGGGCTCTGAAAATTTGGTGGAAATACTTCATCTCCTTGTCCAACCTGACCTGTTGTGTTCTACTAGTCTATTGATGCCAGCAGGTCACTCAGAGGGATGGGTAGTAAGTATTAGGAACGGATGTGGTTTCTGATGCACTTGGAGCAATAACTTTACCCATGAAGGCAAAACTCATATTTTCCTATGCGAATATTCATGGTCCATTATTTTTCTTTGGTGGTATCTGACAGGAAGTAACTGTGTCTTGGCAAACATGGTTCTGTTGTTGTTGGAGGTACCAAGTAATTGGAGAGGCGATTTCATAAAATAGTGGAGAATTTAAAGAGCAATTGACCTTTAAGAATCCCTGAACTCACAAATCTGAGAAAAGGTATTATGGTTTCCAACTGCTCTGGACCAGAGTTCTCAAACTGGATGTCAAAACTCAAAATACTAAATCAACAAAATATTAAGTCAGAGCCATTTTATTGTTAAAAGAAACTTTCATTTGTCCTTCACACAGTTAAGGTTTTAGTCTTTGCTGATGACTGCTCTTCTGTTTTGATTTAGTTCGCATGTGGGCATAGCAACTTCTCATTCCAGAAAAGATTCAAGGTAGACAGTGGACATAGATTTTTCAGGCTGTTACCCAGGAAAGGACAGTTCAGAACTTCCAAAATATTTTGTGACACTGGATATCAAGCCTTAGTCATATTCTTACTTTTATTCCTCATGCTTTTATTTCTATAGCTTTCTTCAATGGTTTCCAGCTGTTTCTTGGCCCTTTGGCTGCTTCTCTTGTCCTTTCCATTCCATGCGGTCACTAACCACGGTCCCTGCGCTCAGGAAAGGCTTTGTTCTGAGGAAATGAGAAGTGCTCTGAAGTGGACATTGACACTAGACTGAAATGGAAATGAGCAGGCTGCTGTTCCTGCTGAAACCAGGAGAAATAAAACCAGCAAAATAAATGGGAAAAAATAAACATAAAGTTCGTACTTAACCTGACCAATAATATCTATAATAATTATACTGCTGAAATCCAAATCCAACAGGAAAATGTGCCCTACCCTGTACTTGCCAGGAAATCGATATTATTCACCATCAGTAAATGAAAGCGCTGCCCCAGGGCTCAGTCCTGAATTAAGGCACATGTTGATTTTCACTGACTGCCTGTCATGAAATGCTTCAGTTCAAGATGGTAGATGATGTCCATCCATTTGAACACATCTCCTTCCCATGCAAACGTTAAAATGAAAATTATGTAATGGTCATGAAATAAGCACATCGTGAGACGAATGGGAATGGGTTTCTTGAACAAACAAAATATTGTAACAAGTATCTGGAAGGCAGAAAGCAGACAGAAGAGTAATGATTAGGGAAATGGAATGGAGGGACTTCATCTTGAAAGATAAGCCAAGGGGCTGCAGCTTCTCTCTCTATGTCCAAGTAGTACATACCTGGAAGTCTTCCTTGATGCATCTCCCCACAGTCCATAAAGAACCCACGCTTACTAATTTTAGCTGCTAAGCGTCATCCAGGTTCTGTCCTCAAACATCTCCTGAACTTCTTTCTCTCCTCTATCATTTAGTTCAAACTTCTGTTGTCTCTAGTTTTCACTATTGCGGCAGCTTCTGTCTGGTCCCCCATCTCGAGACTTGGCTTACACTAAACTTTCAAAATGCAAACCTTACCAACTAAGCCACCCTCTGATTAAAGTAATACCTCCCAGTGGTTTTCAGGAGTAGCACCTCAGCAGAGAAGGCATGTCCTTATAGTCCTCACCTTTACTCTAGTGTCATTAACTGCATGTCCCATCTCCCATCACTGCTACTGTGTGTGCTCCAGCAGTGCCCCGCTTGCCCTGCCTCAAGCACTGTGCAGCTTCACAGCGCAGGCTTTTGTGGATGCCACTTATTTTGATTGGAATGTCCTTTCTTGGGCCACTCACCCATCTCTGTGACTTCTTTTCCTTTCAAATTTCAGTTTATCTTTAAAAATCCTGTTTATCAGTCACCTTCTCTGTGAAATCTTACTTCCGTGTACATATTTCTATTATTGCTGATGTCATATTTTGTTGTGTTTATTTGTTTTAAATAAGTGTTTCTTTTATTAGACTGCAAGCTCTTAGAGCAGGGCTATGTCGTTGCTCCAAGGACCTAGGTTTTTGTTTTTGTTTCCTTCAAAATTGAGAAAAATTTAAACTTATTTCATCAAATTTTTTTCTATTCTCTCCCTTTACAGAGACTCTTGTTAAACCTATATTAGGTCACCTGAAGCTATCCACAGCTCACTGATGTTGTATTTTATTTATTTACATGATTCTTTTTTATTTCTGTGTTTCATTTCACATATCTTCTATTGCTATGTCTTGAAGTTCATTATTTTTTTATTTTGCAAAATCTAATATTTAATTAGGCCCATTTAGTGTATTTTCATCTCAGATATCATGATTGTCATCTCTAGAAGTTCAATTTGCATTGTTTTACTTCCATGTCTGCACTGAACTTTCTAAACACATGGAATGATACTATAACTGTATTAATGTTTTTATCTGTAATTCCAATATCTGTGTCTGTAGTGTTTTGGATTCAGTTGACTGGTTTTTTTCCCCTTCATTTTGGGTTGTATTTTGTTGCTTTTTTTGCATGCTTGTTAATTTTTGATTGGATGTACAAATTTATTAAAAAATCATTGTGGATTTTTACTTTATTGAGTGCTAGATATATTTCTTTTTTTTCTTAAACCAATTTTATTGAAGTATAATTGATATACAAGAAAACTGCACGTATTTAATGTGTACAATTTGTGGAGTTTGGACACATACATGCATATACTCATGATACCATCACCACAATCAAGGTAATATACGTATCTGTTGCCTCCAAAGTTTTCTTTTTTCTTTCAGCACTCGGACAATATCATGCCACTTTCTTCTGGCCTGCAAAGTTTCCGCTGAAAAATCTGCAAGTTTTTATTTTATCTTGCTGCTTTTAAGATTCTCTCTTTATCTTTATTTAGCATTTGATATTTTAAATTATTACGGGTCTTAGTGTGGATCTCTGTATTTTCCACTCAATTTTGCTATGTACTTGACGATGGTCTAAAAAATAAAGTCCATTTAAAAATTAATACAAGATCATCAAGCAAAGAAATTTCGAAGCATTTTAGAGAACCATTATTCCAATTCGATTTTATGATTTTAAAAAAATATCCTTCCCCATTTCATCCTGTCACAACTGTCCACTTACTTCCCTTTCCCAAACCTATTACGACAAGAAATATTTTCTTTGTCTGTATCGACACACAAAAAGTACAGAATATTTTTCATTTATGTTGAAATCTGATGAAAGGGATCAATTATTGGTTTTGCCAGTTTGTCATCTTATCATTTGGTACAGGTTTTAGAGGATGTGGCAGTTTTTATGAATAATGTTTAATAGGCACTCTAAAGTGAAGGTGTACATAAAGCACTTTGATGTATCGTGTGTGAATACTAATTGTGTGGTGCTGAGGTAGCTTAGTTGTGAACCACCAGCCTTTGCATGATGAATATTGTACAGTGAGTTTGAGGGAGTTTTTTGGTTCATCTTCAGCTCAGTAGCTTGGCCCAGTTTTATGCATGAATGTGACAGCTGCATTTCTTCTAGATACAAGACCAGAGTTCTGCCTTGCCTCTATTTGGTTTTCTATTAGCAACTAAAGACAGACAAGTTGCTGTGAATGAAAGGAGAAAATAAATACAAGCATACCATATTTTATTGCATTTTACTTTACTGCACTTCACAGATATTACAGTTTTACATATTGAAGGTAAGACCCTCCTCCAGCAAAAAATTACGACTCACTGAAGTCTTAGATGACGGTTAGCATTTTTCAGCAGCAAAGTATTTTGAAATTAAGGTACATACATTGTTTTTTTAGACATAATGATATTGCACACTTAACAGATTAAAGTACAGTGTAAACATAACTTTTATATGCACTAGGAAACCAAAAAAATCTGTGTGACTGGCTTTTTTGTGATATTTGCTTTATTGTGATGGTCTGGAACTGAGCCTGCAACATCTCTGATGTTGTGAAGAGAAGTAAATGTTTTAGCCAGTAAATCAATTTAGAAATGACTTTGTGCTGACAGCCAGCTTCCACGTGCTCTTCTAAGAAGGAGATAACTCGTCCTCCCTATTCAGAATGAGCTACCTGCCTCCAAATCTATAATTCTTGTGACCTAGGAGAAAATTTAGGCTGTGTTAAAGATAACCACTCAGTTCCACTTTGATTTTTTAAGGAATACATGAGATTAGTTTGGGAGTTTTTCTGATCTGGTTATTCTGTTGGAGAACTATTTCTGCATGTGTAAGGTTAGGTGAGTTTCGGAGTTTGCAAGATTCTGAAATAGGTTTTAGACCACTACTGAAATGACTATAATTTGGGACATTACATCATCTGATTTAGTCTGTTGCTGAATTCTTATAAAAAAGTTCCTAAAGTTTGTGAAAAGTAATAATTATCAGAATCTATAACCAGAATAACACAGGAAGATAATTTATGCATTACTTTGTATAATTGTTAAAATTTTGTGATGCTGATCACCAACTACTCAACAAAGTACTGGATGACAGGGACATGAACTAAATTTCTTATTGACTAATATAATTAGGGTTCTAGATTATAGAGTTTAGTCTGTTTTATGCTTGAATTTACTAAAATTCATTTCATGGTCTATAATTTTTCTAATGCAAGTGAATCATGAACCTAATGTAAATGGATCTCTAAAATAATGGCATTTTTTTTTCAGACCAAAAATCTCTATTATATAATTTATCCATGTGGGCACCAGAATATTTTTAGCAATTTCAACTATGGACGGTAAGATCTAGAGGATATTAATTCAGAACTTCAGAAATGTGTCTGACTCTCTTTTGAAAGACAGCAGAAAAGATCAATGAAACTAACAGCTGGGTCTTTGAAAAGATAAATAAAATTGTCAAACCGTTAGCTAAATTCACCATTAAAAAAAGAGGACTCAAATAAATAAAATCAGAAATGAAAGAGGAGACGTTACATCTGATACCACAGAAAATAGAGGATTATAAGAGACTGCTATGAACAACTAAATGCCAACAAATTGGACAACCTTAGAAGAAATGGATAAGTTCCTAGAAACAAACATACAATGTACCAAGAATGAATCATGCATATCGTATCTTCCACAATGTCACCGTCATTAACATTTAATCACCATACCCTAACTTTCTGGCCTCATACGCATATAGATGAACAGTGGATGGTGTTTCCAGAAGTCATTGATTGCATTTCTGGGGCATTATGGAATTAGAATAATCATCATCTATAAATAAATAATTATAAACTTCAGAGGCTTTAATGAGATAACCTAATTTCACAGCACTTATTTCCCATTTTACAGTTATTTATTGTTGCATGTATTTTTTTCAACTGATATTCAAAGGCCGGTGGCAAATCTCCCCATTCTCCCCAGTTCAGGAAGTATTCAGGTTTATGGCTTAGTATCCGAATACCTGTGTAGAAATAGTTTGGTGTAAAGCAGTTTATTCTTCCTGTACTGTACAGATAGATCAATGAGCCTGAGAAAACTAATTTGGGTTCTGTATTTTGGAAAATGAAATGTAATAAACAATGACTGGGGTCAGTGATTTAGATTAACGGAATGAATCACTTGGGGAGGAAAAATGGGGAAGTCATATTGACTTTTTTTATTATTTGTTTCAGGTGTAGTCATATTGACTTTTAATGTAGGAAGATGGAGGATAACTTGATTTTGGGTTTGGAAAGCTGTTTGCACATTAAGACAGTCTTATAGTAATCTATTTTAAAAATTTTAATTTCAGAAATTATTAGAACTTTTTGATGCTATAATATGCTGTTTTCATTTTGTAGTATCCTTTAACAAGTCTGACCTATTTTCATTATACATAAGCTATTTTGAGACACTCAGGACCATTGCTGACAATTCTGTGTGTGTGTGAGTGTGAGAGAGAGAGAGAGAGAGAGAGAGAGAGAGAGAGAGAGAGAGAGAGAGAGAGAGAGAGAGAGAGAGAATACATATGATTAGAGTTCCCTTGTAGAAAGGAAATGTTTAGATATGTGACTGACTACAGGCTAGAGTGAAAGGAAATGTGGAGAGAAGGAGAGTAAGAAATTAGAGATGAATAAAGTAGAGAGATGAAAAAGAAAGGAATAACTTGCTTTGCTGTATACCAAGATTTAGAGCAATTGGCTTTTGTTAAGTTATTTGAAGTTTCAGTTGTGTAGAAACTGCACAAAGGAGTGTGGGAAGGTGAGCTATATGGCAAAGTTCCTCTGAAATGACACAGCCATGTAATCCGAAGGGTGGTCTTATTAAGGTCCTTTTTCATTTGCTATAGAAACATTCAAATGATTTGAGAGGTAAAATGTCAGATGTTCCCATGAAAGGGTAGAATTTACTCATTCTTTGTTACTCATGATGATGACGGTGGTGGTGGCGGCGGCGATGGTGGTGGTGGTGGTGGTGTGTGAGTGAGTGTGTGTGTGGTGGAGAGGACAAGGAAAAAACAGGATGAGAAAATGTGGCAGGATGATTGGTTGTTTAAGTGCTACTGTATCTTGGTTGTATCACTTCAGATTTAGAGTTTGGCCTCCAGGTTTTCAGGCTCAAATCTTAAGACCAACGTTAATTGATGTTTGCTAATTGTAAATAAATTGTAAATTTATTTTGGAGTACAGCATTTCTCAGTGACTGAAATTGGGAATTACTTTGAATGCCAGGAACGCTATTATGTGCCTTGGAAACTATTAAATATTTTCTCTGTAGGTTCGTGGAATAATGAGAATATATTTGTTATTTCTTTTTTTCAAAATCAAGTATAGCCATTGGTCAACAAATTTTTGACTGTATAGGCTATGCAGAGTACTTGCTTATTTTATTCAGAATAAAGATATTATTTTGGTATGTGAGGTTAAATTCAGTCCTTTTAAAACTTCCAAAGTCCATCAGGAGCTTTTTTCTTAGGTTTCAGTGAAGGAGACTATATACATGAATTTTTAAAAAGAATCTTAGATATATTTGACAATTTTTGTCCTGTCACTGTGTTTACATTTGGGATATTAATCACAGAGTTAGTAATAACCTTATGTTCCATTTCATGGAGGAATAATAGTAACTCTGTAAAGAGCTAAAATCTTTAGGAATTAAACTAAATGAATGTTAAAGAGCTCAAATTAATATCCTTTCCTTCTTTCTATGGACTGGCATTCTTTCATTTGAAGCCTGAGCATATGCTGTCTTTTTTACTAATAAATGCTAAGGATTGCCTTTTTGATATTTTCTCTTGGAGTTTTTAGGTCTCAGAATTTAAAATAAGCTGGAATTGATGTGCTTATTTAATTTCTGCATATTAAGAAATCTTTAAATTTCTACTCTTTCCTAAACATTCTAAAGTCGACACTATATTAATAAACAATAACAAGGATGCAAATTGAAAAAGGTTGGGATAAGTAATGACCAAAATTGAGAATGGCCTCTTGGAGAGTAAGGCATATGATACTGCTGACAGGGAAATGGGAATACAATTGTGCTTTAAAATGATGCTTTCATACTTCCTTGTAATTAAAAAAAAATGTTTTTCCATTTATAAGAATAGCCCATGCTCATTGTAAACAGTTGGGATAATATAGAGAAGTATAAGGATTATTCAGAGATAACTATTGCTAGTATTGTCGTATATTTTGTTTTTTGTTTATTATTTTTATAAACATATGACTAAATTGCATCACATTGTATTATCATTTGATACCTAGCTTTTAAATTTTATTATAGTATTGTGAGTCTCTATTTTCATGTCAGTAAAAATTATTCAAAAAACAATTTTTAGTGATTACCTAATGTTCTATCAAATTATTCATGACTCTTCCATACTTGGTTGCGCCATTTCTTTTTTGATGGTCATTTCCAATTTTTAATTTTTTTGCTGTGATATATATGATGAACATTTTTGTAGGTGATTATTGGTCAGGTCCTCTCATTTCCTGAGGGATAAGAGCTATGAATTTTTGAAATTCATGTATTTAAATATGGCATTTGATATGGTTTTAAAAAGGATTTCAAGAAAAAGTTGTTCTGAAGCATGAATCTCTGTCCCCTCCCACCTTGTTCTCAAAAATATGGAAAGGACATCTCATCTTACTCTTGTCAGCATTTTTGAAAAAAACCTATAATTATTTTATTACATTTATTTAAATGTCTTTGTGCATGTTTTTGTTAGTAATATTCAGTTGTGTGATTTTGAAAATAATTTTGAAGATCACTGTTAATCAAATGAGCTATGTGCTTAGTATTCCCAAGCAAAAAAAAATTTAATTCAGAAATATGTGATCTTAAAGAGTTTCAGGTAAGATTGTGGTTAATCTCTGGATCCAGGAACTAGTTCTAGGTAATAGTTCTGGTTTTCTAAGTATAACTAGTTTTTTAACATTAAGGAAATCAGTCATCTTCTTTAGGCTTTCCTTTTTCATCTGTAATATGAGAAATGGGACCAGAATATTTAAAGATATATTTTAGCTCTGTAATTGTATGACTGCAAGATTTTCAGGGAGTGACTTCAAAATAATCATGATTAGATTTCTGTTGGGTAGTGAATTCTCATGTTTCTTATTTTGGCAGGAATCTTTATAGGAGTCTTGTGGAGGGTGTGGGTTGGGGGCTTCACAAGGGGTTCGGGTTCACTGAAATGGCTCTAGCTGCCATTAGAACAGATCATTGTTAGACTAGAATGTTGTGGGCTGGTTTGGTTGCTGACTATGCCAAAGCTACTTACTGCTTCCAGGGATGACTGGATCCCTGGAATAAAGTAGATTGACTATATACCAGGATGTGCCAGAATAGAGAATAGAGAAAATTGGGTCTCTGGCATAAATTTATGTAAGATGCATAAGCAACTTTGGGATCTCCTGGGTATGGTTTAGAAGAAACAATAACTAAAAGTCAAGAAAACAGACAACAGTTGTAGAGTCTGCTTTAAGACAGTAATAAAAAACCAAATGTGGAAATAAAAACATTAAGAAAAGTATTAAGTAAAAGTGGTGTTATTGGGTCTTAAATCCTAAATTGATGAAAAAAAATCATAAAAATAGTTGTACACTGGCTGTTTTGTGCATTAGGTAATAATTACCCTATAATTGAAGTTAAATAAGTTCATCTCTTTAAAAACAGCAATGAAGATTGACATAAACTTTGGGTTTTAAGATTTAAACTGGGCATGGTCTCATAGAATGTCAGACAGAGAGCCTCATTTTGGAGAAATGATTAATAAGAGTTTAGGAAATTTTCTGGTAGCTGCCATGAATCCAGAAGTCTGTTTCTTAAACCATTTTTCTGAAGTCCTGATTAATACTAGATGTGTTTTATTTACTCTTTTAGGCTGAATTACATAAGTAAGGTTGTCTTAGGAAAATTAAAAATTTTAATTTACCATTTTCATGTGTTTATATATGAAATGTAGGCAATGATAGCTCAACTAATTGGAGCTTGGCAAAGCCATAATATGTGTATAGAGAGATTGTTCAACTTATTAAAATTTAATTTTTATCTTTTTTTTTCCTGCTTGCTAAAAATAAACCCCATCTCTGTAAGACTAAAAGTAACTGTTACTGATCAGGATTATCTAAAATCATGTAAAGTAACAAGATATCTTCAAATTGGAAATGGAGGAACCGAGATGAGGTGGACCAAGAAAAGGCGTGAAAGGAGAATTTATAATCACTCAGTAGTGAGAAGAAGGTAGACAAAAAGGTATCTTCAAGTCAGTTGGCCATGACCAACAACCACACAGTAGGAAGAAAAACCAGGAGTCATAGAATAATTGGGGAAAAACAAAGGAGGAGTGGAGCTGCGTGTGCAAAGCAAATAAGGGAGTGGATATGGGATTACTAAGGCTAGTTCTCAAGCTGATGCCTGTTGACTTGGTTCTTTGACAGCAGAGATGCAGAAGTCCATGTAAAAAACATCAATCGTGGTGGAGATTATTGAATGTTTCTAATTTATATAAAATAAAAATATCACATGACGCCCATTAAAAAAATCTGAACATATAAGCCAATAATAATAAACAAAAGAACAGATCTATGGGTTAACATAAAAGTTAGAATGACAATAAAATGTTAAGACAAAAAGGGTATGTTTAAATGCAAATATGGACCCCATATGACTCTAGTACTTTTACAGGAAAAAAAAAAGAATGCTTTTATGAGTATTTTTTTTTCTATAAAATATATGACAGGAAGAAAAGAGATTTAAAATTTTGATTCTAGACCAGAGCTCATTGGAGTAGTTAACAGAACTCTCAAAACTGAAAAGCTTTGTTTCTTCAAGCAGTCATTGTTTCTGGTTCATTGACTAGAGAGGAATTTTTTTTCAGACAACTGAAAATTTATTTTATTTATTCAGACGCATCTGTGAAATCACTTTTCTCTTGAAAGACTTTCCAGGTTAGTGTGTAGAAGAGAGTTCTTTTAAATGGAGTACAGAATTTACTATTCTACATGTGCTTTCATGTCAATTTTAAAACATGAGAAATCAATAGAATGTATGCGTGCTGTTTATTAAGTGTTAAAAAAGGAACTTTTATCTCTTGCTGATTTTCCATGATGAATAACAGATCTGTAGATGAAGTGGTAGATTCTAGGGCTTGGATCTGATTAACTTTAGCATGGTAAAGCACAAGTACTCTTAGCTTTGTTAACTTAAAAATTCTACCTGAAAGGAGGTTAGAGAACTACCAGAATTTCCCAAGTATTATAATTTTATAATGCCTTCATAATTTCAACATTTTTTTGGGGGGATATGGGTTAAACATAAAATTTAACTCATTCTAAATATTACAGATGTAAATTGCATTCCATTTTTGTTGAAGCCCTACAAATTTATGAATGAGAGAACAATTTAAAAGCAGGTGTCTGTAGTCCTTGTTTTCAGAACGACAACATGCACACAAAAGCTGTTTAAATCCCTTCTGTTATATGAAGTCCAACTATCTTAAATCCAGGAGATTGAAGAAAAAAGACTTCCTATTTTAGACCCAATAATTTTGACAAATTGGCTGAGCCTTGTTTTCCAGGGAAACGATACATTTATCTACGATCCAAAAGGAAATCTGTTCCTTTCATTTTTCAATGTGTGGTACAAATGTGTTTCGAGTATGCATTATGTATTTATTTTTGGGAATACTTATTACTGTGCCAGTGGGCAGGCCTTATATCAAAGATGGGTGTGTCAGCAGCAGATGTTTAAGTTATACTTTCGCTCTGTAGCAAGGAAAATCATTTGTGAGTGTCAAAAGAAATAAATACAAGAGTTTGAATGATATTTCCCAACTAGAATCTAACCTGAAGAACTTTAACAAGACAGAAAGAAACTTAACATGTTTTTTGGCAAGTATTGTAGGAAGGAATTGCCTAAGACACGTAAAGAATGGCCTTCCTCAGCCAATCTGAGTAGGATGGATGCATATGATCTTGAGGGCATTTGGTGAGTGATAATCTGAAGTTAGGGGGAAATTTGTGGAACAAGATGAGGGTAGGACACTAGAGATAGATTTAAAAAAATATTGGAGTCATTTTTATGGACTGGTCACTGTTCTTGTTGTATCCAACATGTAAGTTTTCCCATTGCTAGTGGGTACTATGTACAAGGATTATTAAGCTGGATAAATAAATCATTTCTACATTATGAGTACAATTAGCTCTCTATTGTTCATCTGGGGATTATCCACATTGGTATTACTTGTGACCATTTTTCACTTCTGGATGTAATTGGTCCCAGTGCTTAACATGCCCCCGGCCACACTCACCTGCTCAGAATACATTGTGTACTATATTGGATCAACTGTTTTCTGCCAGGACTTCATCCTTGTCTTCCCTTCCAGACTATGCAAGTTGAAGACTATGCAATATGAGTGCTTTTCCTTGGTACCAGAAATACTTATATTTAGACCTGTCAGAAAATTGACTTCAGCAAATTCATTCAATTTAATTCATTTATGGTTGCCGTGAGTTGGGTAGGTTTGGATTCACTTGTAAAAACAAAAAGCCAGAGAAACCTAACTGAGCTCTGCTTCGATCCTGACATTTCCAGGAGGGAATCGGACATTATGGATATAGGATATATATATAGAGAGAGCGTGTGGGGGAGTGGTAAGATTCAGGGCTTAATTCTACTTCTCCAGCAAAAAGGTCCCATTTCTCTTTGATCACAGATCATCGCTAACGCTTTTATAATAAAATCATATGATGAATACAAACTTATAGGAGAAAAAAAATGCTACTTTTCAAAGACAATGTAGAAGTGATATGATCTTCTCTCTGAGCCCTCTGACTGAGGCTAGATATCATAAACATGCAAACAAAGGAATTGTTCTCAAAGATTATTAAATTATAATCCATAGTGGTAATAGTTGAAGTACAATTCAGGGTGTGTGCCCATGATGAACTGTAATTGTGTAAATATATGTGTATATGTTATGTGTATGTATATTTCTTAATTCATTTAATGGAATAGAAATCAAGAGACTGCATCTAGAAGATGTTGGAGAGCAATCATATTGCAAATATTATCGATGTCTAAACTCAGGAGATCTGGTGATCTTGAATAAGTTAGGTTCTGAAAATCCTGGGTAAATGATCTGTATAATATTGGAACCTAGAGTTTCCAGTGGATAGCATCCAGTTGGTGTTAGTAAATCCAGTTGGATAGTTCTATCCTCAGATCCATATCCCTTGTATTAATAGCACAAATCTCCTTTGGTGACCAGTGTATGAATAGTTTCCTTGATATTTCTTAGTTTCTGCATGTTCTGTCTTTCAGGGAGTTTGCCCTGTGCACATGGCTCTCAGTCACCCATCCCATGTCTTTGCTTCTTACTTTGAATTGTGGAGTTATTAAAAATTTTTAATACTTCCTCTTGTGATACACTATGAAATTTTCTCAACAAGGAGGACTTTGTCCTCTAGATATTTGGAAAAATGTTTTGAGGTTAGGTAAATGTAGAGGCAGTAAAATATATTCTGTCCTTCACTTGTGATAATTTTAAGTTGGGAATGTTTTGCCTTGTGAATATAATTCATTCAGTATCAGGGAATAGTAGCTATGTGCAGCTGGCTGATTGTCGCTTGGTAGGATATATGGTTAAATCTTATTCCAGGGGAGTAGTTACATCCCTCATTTAGCTAGCCATCTTCTAGTGTGCATGTGTTCATAACGAGAGACCATGAGAGAAGGTACAGGGACCGCAAGTCAAACTGTACTTATGACTATAAAGACAACAGTGTAGTATATTGGAAGGAAGATTGGATAAGGACAATCTGTATTTGATTTCTGATTTTGTTGTTAGCCAGGGCAAGTCACTTAACCTCCCTATTTTTTTTTCCTCATGTGTGCAATGAGGGGGTTGAGTTTAGAAAACCTCTAAAATTCCCTCTCGTTTTAATATTCTATTATTCTGTATTATTAAATACCACACTGTCATTTAATTGGCCTCTTGCCATCCTGCAAATTATTTAAATACCAAGATTTTTATGCAAGTAAATTAATTTCCTAATATATTGGATGATTGCTTACTCAAGAAGTCAGCTATGGAAGTTTTCAGAATTCTGTTTGGGACTTGTATAGTCAGAATTCTCTAGAGAAAACAGAACCAAAAGGAGATATCTATATATGTATATCTATATCTGTATTGTATCTGTATCATTTATATATATACACACACACACACACACACACACACACACATATACATGTACATATATATACACACATATATAAAGTGAGCCAAGTCTTTATTATTATAGATAATAGTTGGCTCACAGGATTATGGACGCTGAATAGTCCAGACCCAGGAGAGCCAATGATACAGTTCTAGTCAAGTCCCAAGGACCGACAACCAGGAGAGCTGATGGCGTAAGTTCTAGTCAGAATCTGAGTTTGAAGGCAAGACAAGATTAATATCCCAACTCAGAGACACTCAGGCAGAGAGTTTCTTTCTTACTCAGGCTTTTATTCTGTTCAAGCCTTTAATGAATTGGATGAGGTCCACACATATTGGGGAGGGCAACCTGCTTTTCTCAGTCCACTGATTCAAATGTTGATCTCATCCAGAAACACCCTCGTAGACACACCCAGAAAAAATGTTTAACTAAATATTTGGGCACTCTGTAGTCCAGTTAAGTTGACACAAAAAATTACCATCACAGGACTGAAAGTTTCAATTATATTAGAAAGATTTTCTTTAAAATTATTTACTTCATGAGATGACTACAACTGGTGTTTTTCCCACCTGAATTATTAGAAATAGTACTAAAAAATATACTGAAATAAATATTGGGATGCTCTCAGACAACAGAAACAGTATGGCACAGAGGGAAAGCAGCAGATAACATGAATACCGGGGGTGCCAAAAAACGTATACACATGACTTGTATTCATCTTTTGTTATCGGTGTATATTGAGTATTACAATTTTCATACTGTTTTTTCCTTCCTTAAAATGTGTGTACATTTTTTTGGCACCTTCTGTATTTATGGAAATAAGATGATTAAATAAACATTAGAGATGGATTTGGGTGAGACATAAATTTTTGGTAAAAATAAATGTCAAGTAGAAAAAAATTATGTAAAGATTAAAATAACTCAAGTAAAGGCTTTTGGAAAATTAAGAATCTGAGAGGTGGAGCTAGAAATATTTGAGGAGGGAGACTCTGGTCTCTTCTGTCATGCTTATTCAGACATAGCCGTCATCTTTTACTGTTATCTTCTTGGACTAAGGAAGAGAAATGCATATTCATCTATTGTCACAGCTTGATATTGTGGAACGAGCCCTGGGAGAGAAGACAAAATACCCTTATGCAAGGCCTGATGTTTCCACTCAAAAATTTTCCTTTAGCTGCCCTCAAATACTCTTTTAACCTCTATGTATCTCAAATCCTCATCTATAAAATGATAGTAAATTAAAAACTGCTCACCTGACAAGTCATACAAACATAAGGTATTAGTGTTCTTTATTTTCTTAATTACAGACTGTTTTACTTATTGGTTTACCTTCAACTTTTTTTTTCTTTTCAGTTTTATACTCCCTTTACTTATTTACTTATCTTTGATAATTTAAAAAAAAATTTCCAATTACAGTTGACGTACAGCATTATATTAGTTTCAGGTGCTCTGGTTTCTCTTCAGATCATATGTACCTTTTGCCTTTTACTTTGAACTTTGTATAGTGAGAACAAGAAGCAATGGAGTTATGCTTGTTTGCTCCTTACTGTATTTATCCTATGTTCCCATGATAATTCAATTAGAAACATAATGGAATTTAAAATAAATTTGATTCTGCAGCATTTAAAACTGAATAAGGGGAAAGGAAATATGGCTATTTTCATATATTTTCTTTTGGAAATAAGTAATTATGAAAAAAGTGACTATGTTTGAATTACATTCAGTATTAATTACCATCTGAAGAATCTCTTTATAACTTTTAGAAACTTAAACCTTAATGCCGAAAGGCCTTTCAGTTCTATTTTAGGAAGAAATTATATGTTAATAAGTTTAAGACCAAAAAGAGAGAGGAAGGGATGGGTGAACACAGTGGAAGTACATTGAAAGAATTTATACAAAAAGTAGGGTGCTGGTCCATCTTTCCCACTCTTTGAAGGTGGGCTTGGTCACGAGACTTGCTTTGTCCAACCAAATTCAGTTGAGTGACTACTGGCCAGTTACAAGCCGAGGCTTCAAGATACCTTATGTGTTTCTGTTTCTCTCAGCACCACTGCCATCACCAGGAGCAGGACATGCCCTGAGATCCCTGGGGAGCAGAGTAGATTCTCCCCAGAAGTGCAGCTTTAATCTGCAGATCTTCAGCTGTTCTCAGATCAGGACAATAAATGAGAAATTTTTTTTTAAAGCCAAAACTCAGAAATTGTTCTGAGTTTTAAGGTGGCTCCTTATGCGATGAAAGCTCGTACGTTATATATAAGGGTGTACGTTCCTTCCAAAAAACGAGCGTGTCTTACTCAAATTTAGGTTCTCAGGTGCCCAGTTTCTTGGGGAAGTACTTCGGGGAAGTATTGTACTTCCCTGAAAAAAAGACGTAGCCGGACCGTCAGCTCTGTAGCATCTTTTGGAGCAAAAATTAATATAAGACCCGGTCTTACATTAATTTTTGCTCCAAAAGATGCTACAGAGCTGACGGTCCGGCTAGGTCTTATTTTCGGGAAACATGGTAGCATATTTTGTGAAAAATTCAATAACTACAGAAAATTGCAAGAATAATATAACGCCATGTAGAATTAACAAATATTGTTTTCATTTTTTTCCAGTTTTATTATTAAAATAATGCCCTTTTGTTTTTCTTCCCAGAGTCAACACTGTCATTAATTTAGAATGTATCCTTATGATTCATGTTTTTATACTTTTACTCTTTTTATTCATCTGTAAATAGTATAGTTAAAGATCAATCATTTTATTGGTTGTATAATACTCATTTGTATAACTAATTTATCCATTCCCCTATTGATAAATGTTTAAGAGGTTTCTAGAATTTTGTAAAAACAAACAAGGCTGCAGTGAGTATTCTTTTTTCTTTTCATTCAAAGCTTATTCATAGATACAAGTGCTTTGTGACCAAACCAAAATAGTTCCTATAATACCTATGCATCTGTTCCTTTTGAACATATCTGGTAGCCCGACAAAGTTCTACACATCCTTCAAAGCCCACTGTAAATGCCACCTCCTCTCTTAAGACTCTACCTATTTTCCTTGATCAGCGAGGCACCCACCTTCTTTGAACAGAGATACCGTTGTCTCTGGTGGCAGTTAATCTCTTTTTGCTTATGTGAAGGTTAGTTGTACACATACCTTGATACTCCTCTCTGGCGTAATAAGGATTCATTTCTGCATCTCCTGTACGCCTTAGCAAAGTCCTCTGTACTTACTATTCCTGTACAGCACAATATAACCTTTACTTGTCTGGAGACGACTGTTGTCTGGGACACATGTATAGGAGTTTCTCTAGTGTATGTATCTGATTAGAATTGCTGGGCCATAGGGTATTTTCATTGACAAGTCTATTATACGTTGCAAGACAGCTTTCCAAAGTGATTTTACACTCCTACCTGAATGTATGAGATAGTCTATGGCTCCCCCATCCTTACCAAATATTGATAGGCTTTATAATTTTGCTAATATAATGGGTATGAAATAATATATGTTTTATTTTATTTCACATTATTTCTGATTATTAGTAACGTCAAGCAACTTTCCAGATAAATATTTGCCAGATATATTTGGTCTCTTCTTTAGTTTGTTCATTTCTCATTTGGATGCTTTGCCCTTTTCTTTTTGCTTTCTTGAAATGTTTTATGTGTTCCGCATGCTGTTTCTTTGTTTGCTATGTGTATTGCAAATATTTTCTCCTTGTCAATGTCTTCTCTTTTAATTTTGTACTGGTGTCTCTGGTGTGCAGCCTCTGAGATGACCCATGATACGTATCTCTTGGTATTCCTGACCTAGTATAATCTGTTCCCCTTGAGTTAATGGTTTACTTCTAACAAACAGACCATGGAAAGAAAAAGTCATGGGATCTCACTTTTGAGAGTATGTTATGACACAACTGTGACTTCCATCTTGGGTTTTCTAACTTTATCTCATGCATGCATATTTTACTTGTTCTGGTGGAAATCATGTCATGCATAGTCCTATGCAGGGAACCCTGTGGTGAGGAATTGAAGCCTTTTGCCAAGTATCCATGTGAATGAACCTGGAAGCAGATCCTGATCCTTTAGCTCCAGTTGAGTTTTCAGAGACTATATACATCCTGTCTATCACATTGACTGCAAACTTATGAGAAGTCCGGAGCCAGCATCAGAGAGCTAAGCCATCCCAGATTCCTGATCCTGAGAAACTGTGTAAGATAATAAATGTGTGTGGTTTAACCCTCAAAGTTTTGGGGGTAATTTGTTATAAACAGCAGTATTTTTTTGTCACAGGAATTTTAAGTTTTGGTGTAATGAAAGAAATCAATATTTAATTTATAACATTTTTGTCAGATAAATAGATTCTAGCATTAAATTTATGATGATTTTTTTTGAAAGTTTTTTTCATGGATTTCTTTGTTGTATTGCATTTTCAAATTGATTATGGTATAACAAGGTTTTATATTTTTGTCAGATAATCTTGTTGAATTGTCAACAGCGATGTTGACATTATTTTTTATTTTAATACCATCTTGATAGTTTCTCTTGGAGTTTCTATGTAAACAAACGTGTAATCAGAATGTAATGACTATTGAGATTTGAAATCCATTCTGATATATTTTAAAAATCAGCTCTATCGAGATATGCTTTATATTATAAATTAATCATTTTTAAAGTTTTGATGAGTTTTGACATATGTGCACAGCATGTGATCATTGCTATAATAGTGATCTAGGACATTTACATAACCCCTAAAAGGTCTGTCATTCCCCTTTGCAGTTAATTGTCTCCCACTGCCCTTGGCTCCTGGCAACCACTGATTTATACTTGAACACTATAGATTTAAGTTTTCTAAAATTTCATAAAAATGAACATATAACACGTGGTCTTTTGTGTCTGACTTATGTCACTTAGCATAGTATTTTGAGATTCCCATGTAAGTTGAGTTTATCAGTAGATGGTTTCTTTTTATTACTCATTAATATTCCATTTACTGGGTATCCTACAATCGGTTTATTCACAGAAGACTGACAGTTGAATTGTTTCCAGTTGGTGGTTTTATGAATAAATCACCTATGATGATTCAAAGTCAAATCTTGATGTGGACATATATTTTTCTGTCTCTGAGTAAATACCTAGGAATAGAATTTCTGGGTCAAATGGTAAGTGTATGTTTAACTTGATAAAATACTGCCAAACTGTTGTCCAAAATGGGTGTGTATTTTGCATCTCCACCAGCACTTTGAGTCCCAGGTGTCCCACATCCTTGCCAAAATTTGTTTTTGTCAATTGTTTGAATTTTATCCACTCTAACGGGTGTATAGTGGTATCTCTTTGTGGTTTTATTTGCATTTCCCTATTGACTAATGATGGTGAGTGTCTCTTCATGGTTTATTTGCCTTGTGTTTATTTTCTTTGGTACATTGCCTATTCTAATCCATTGCTCATTAAAAAATTGTGTTGCCTATTCATATTATTGAGTGGTAAGAGGTTTTTATATTTTATATTTACAAGTCTTTTGTCAAATATATGCTTTGCAGGTATTTTGCCCAGCCTGTGGCTTGCTTTTTCATTTTCTTAACAGTATCTTAATGGTGTCTGTAAAAGAGCAAGACATTTAATTTTGGTATAGTCCACTTTATCAATCTTACATAATTTGTGCTTTTTGTGTCCCATGTAAGAAATCTTTGACACACCCAAAGTTACTAAGATTTCCCCTATGTCTTCTGGAAGTTTCATAATTTCAGTTACACTTATGTTATTTCCATTTCAAATTAATTTTTGTTAATGGTGGATACTATGAATTGAAGTATGTTATTTGCGTATATATACTTGTGCCAGTACCATTTGTTGAAAAGACTCTCCTTTGAATTGCCTTGGCACTTGTCAAAAATAAATGGACCATAGAAGTATGGGTCTATTTCAGGACTTCCTATTCTGCTCCATTGATATGAGAACAAATATATATTCTTTAAACTGTCAAAGTATAAGAAAAAGACTATAGAAGTCCCTTTAAATCTCTACTCTCCAACTTACAAAAACATTTTCTTTTTAATCTTTTCTGCAAATCATAGTTGTCTATAATGCAATGTGAAACTCTAAAACTTTATTTCTTCTAAATGTATATGCAATTTGCACTTACCATTTATTGACTGGTTTCAACTCTGATTTCAAATGTCACCCTAACCAAACATTTATATCTATATCTATCACACATCACACACACACATACAACATGTATTTCTGTTCCTAGGCTGTCAGTTTTGTTCTGTTGCACTAATTTTCTATTTCTGTACCAATATCGCACTGTTTTCATGTACATTACTGTAGTTCTGATTATGGTAGAGCAAATGTTCTTTAACTGTTACTCTTTTTCAAAAAGGGTTTTGCTGTTGCTTCACATTTACTCTTCCAGCTGATCTTTCTACATCTTGAAAAGAATATATTGCTCTATAATTTTGTTCCTCAGTAGAGAATTGCTAACACTTTTCCTTTGAGAAAGTGTATGACTGATTTTTTTCAGCTTATGCACATCGAGAGAGAGCGACTCCACAGGCTATAAAGGAGTCAGGCAGAAGAGGTTTGGGCATGCCTTCAGAGTGTAAACACATCTGTCTACAGATGTGGTTCTGAAATAATGCATTTAGTAATAATGCACTGTAATGTGGGGTCCTATGGCCCCTAGGCATCCAAGGAACCATAACTCAAAGTGTGTTTTTCAAAGCAAAGGGCAGAGGGTTAATAAAGACCAGACTGGAGAACAGCTTGATTTCCTACATCTCCTACCACATGATTCAGAAATATTGTGTAAAGTATATGAAACCAAAAGATATTTATATCTAACCAGAATTTCCTGATCGTCTTTTGAATGTAGGAGCTTCAGTGTCAATAGCCACAAATCGATTTTCATTAGTCCTTTTTCCTCATTCCCCAGTGATAGGTCTCCAGACTGATAGGAATTCTGATTGGTGCACTGAGTCTTAAACACTGTGCTACCCCTGATAGCAGTGGTTTTTCTGCCTTGAGATTCCAGGCTATTCAATATGGATGTACATCTTTTGGCAGGATGGATGTCCACCATCGTACACTGATCACCATGATGCATCTGCTGAGGTTGTCCACCGTTAGGGAAGGAGACAGCTGTGCTGCACCAGCTCTGTAAGGCTGTCATGCTGCTGGGGCCTGTTGAAGTCAGGGGGGACTTTGTGGAGAAATGATAATGGGGGGCCTCATAAGGCCCTGGATTCAGAGGTCGTGACAGAATAATTCACAAACTCCAAGTAGAGTCTGGGTCCAGGAGGGCATTTTTTTCTGCTTAATATATCTTTTACTCTTCTTTTCATTTTACAACATTATCTCCATAAGCATATTTTAAATATCAAAATAATACTCTTTTGTATACATATCATAACAAATCATTAACAAATACATACCAGTTTCCTATTTAACTATTTCTAATATTTTGCTCTTTTCAAAAAACTAATGAGTATATTCAAACATATTACTAGATTGCTTACCAAAAGTGTTTTACAATTTTCAATTCCACTAGAAAATAATATTTGAGAATATCAGTTTTAATATCTCTCTCTCATCAGCATCAGATTTTGGGTAGTTTAATTTAATGAATGAAAGTTCTTTGTTTCATTTTATTCTACATTTCTATTACTAGGAAGTTCAAACACATTCATATATGTTTCTCATTGTATGTCTTCTTTTGTTCGAGATATCACAGAGAAGTATTATTTAATCCAGATTTAGAAGGATTGGTTGAGAGTTTGCAAGATAAAGAAGAAAGAACGGATATTCTTGGCAGAGTTAAGCACTTGAAAAGTTCATAAAGTGTGTAGAATATAGGAAAAGTGTCAGTGAATATGGTATTTTAGGAGTTATTCTGGTCTTCATATTTTTCTTATTGATTTATAGGAACTCTTTATATAGAAAATATATTGATACTTTATATTTTAGCTGCTGCACAGTTTTCTCATTCTTTTTTTCTTTTTTATGTTTCTCAAAAAATTTATGTTCAAAACACAATAATTTGTGAGATAGAAGTCATTTTATGTATTTATTTATTTTACAATAGTTTTTGATGATGTGTATTTCTGGACGATATTATTATCTGTGAAGTTATAGCCATATACAAAATGAACAAAACCCTTGACTCTGAAGAGGAAGAGCAAAAGCCACAAATAAATATATATGTCACATAGTGATAACTGTTATACAGAAAATGAATCAGGATATGGGGCCCTCTGGCTTGAATACATACACTAAGTGGAGAACTGTAACTGGTGAGGTGCAAGAGGGACAAGACGCCAAGATCAGTGAATTAGAGCCTACAGGCACGAACTGGTTATACCTGAGATTTGAAGTTACTGGATGGTTCTGAGCAGAGGACTCATGTGATCCATCTTCTATGATTAAAGGGTCCCTCTGGCTGCTGTGTGGAGAAAAAGTCTTCAGAGGAATCAAGAGTAGAAGTAAACTAGTAGGAGAGTATTTTACTAGTCTAGGCAAAGAGATGCTACCTTGGTTCAGGGTAGTAGCTGTGGAGGTAGTAAGAAGTGGTCAGATTTTGTATATATTTCAAAGGAGAAGCTAAAAAGATTTGTTTGCATGTGGGTGTAAGATGAAGAGGAGTGTCAGGAATATAGCGGAAGTTGTGAATTATTTTAAATAATAGACTTGCCAAATTTATTGGGATGGAGCAAACATTCATACCAGCATATTTGTGGTGTTAGGGAGGAAAGGTGGAAGTTTGGTTTCGAATATGCACATTATATTTTAAATGCTTATTAGATATTACAGGCAATATTAAATAGAAAATGGAATGAGTCTGGAGCTCAGGGGAGAGGTCTGGACTGGAGATCGTTCATATATAGATAGCATATAAAGGTATCCCAGACATGCCAGCAACTAGGTCACCTTCCCAGTTTGAAAAATAACTTCATACCTGTGGTAGAAAATGTGTTTTGTTCACTGTATTAGGAAGAGAAACTAAGGTATATAATAGATATCAGTGTCTAGTTATAGTCCATGTTGGGTAAAGAGTGCAACATATGTCATAAAAATCTATACATAAAACAGGATAGATCTTTGGACAACAAAATGTACTGAGGAAAATTAAGTCTGAAACTGATGTTGGTATCAAACTCTCTAATCTTACTGAAGAATATTAAAATATTTTTTATTGTTTATTCTGCTTTTCTGTAAGGAGAGACCATACCTCACATTTCTCTGCAAGGACTTTCTCTCCACTCTCAAAGAGGTAGTAGTGTTGGTATAAACCTCCAGCTTCCACTCTGTTCATTCGTTTCTCTAGGAAAAGCCCCGTGTCCATGGTCCCTCTATTGGCTGGGTTGATGGTGCTGGGAGATGCAAGCATTGCCTTTCTCTCTCTCCAGGTGGCAAACAGATGGTTCCAAGGTCACGATCTGGAGGATCATGATGGGAGAACTGAGTGTATTGGAAGTCATGTATTGGGGTGAGTGATCTTTTCCCCCCTTCAGATTCTTTGTCCATCTCAGAAATGGGGTAGAATCCCTAAGGTAAGAGTTGTGATTAATTATACCCTACACTGCTAACACCATTTCACATTATCCATGTATGTGCTAAATATGACACTTTCCTTGGAAATTCTGTAAGTGTGATATTATTATTTAGTGGCTGGGCCAAGAAGACCCAGGCAAATCATCCTCCTTGTAAGTCCTGGAGGAAAGGATGAAGCCTTATGGAGCAGCCAGAGTTTGCAGAAAGTCATGACCAAAAAATTTCTTCTTAATGAACATTATAGACTTACTGAGCACATTCTTTATATTAATGTTGACTTTCTTGATTTCTGTGTGAAATATAAAAAAAATGTATAATTTTAGGAACTTAGAACAATATTTGGAGGGGCAAGAGAGCCAAGAGGATAGAATATTTGGTGACATTCATGGCAACATCTACAAGCAAATTTAAATAAAATAAAAAGAAATAGAAATATTTTCTATTACTCCTACACAGACACAAAATTTCAAACCACTTCTAGTTGAGAAAAATATTACTCCTGTTGGACTTGATAGAGGGTGAAATTGCCAAAAATGTACTTTATAGATAGCTCTAGTGGTTTTGCGTTCAAGTACACAAAAAAAGGGTTTTGAATATTTTCTTGTGTTAGAGCATTATCTTTCCCTTTTCCGTATTTTTATTACTTGAAAATGTCAACTATCAGGCCTAAACTATACAGTTTTGTGGTACCATGAGTACAGGAGCAGTTTGCCTAGGTGTGAGGAAGTTGTTTTTACTTTATGATTCCCTACCTCAAAAATATCAAGGACATTGCCGTATGGCATGTAGGCTTTGAGTTTAGAAATTTCAGAGATTTTTGAGTTTACTGCCTTCATATCTTTGTTGAATTCAGTGGGCTGTGCCTTGGAGGTGCTGAGCAGGCAATCAAAGGTCTTGGAACTTTAGTATATTGTTATGTCAATAATGGAGCTCTACTCTCTTTTTGTGGGAACAACCACTGTACAGCTTTTCTCCAAAATGGCTATGTAATACATCAAGATACATCATGAATGGTGTAGTATAGCAAACTATTGTTAAAAGTCTTAGTATGTTGAGAAGAGTGTAAGAGTATACATACATGCAACATTTCCTCTGGAAACACAGAGACTCTAATTTGTGTGAGTTAGTACTGTTCTTTTTTGGAGGTGGGGGGAAGAAATCAGCACACAGGAAAGGATTTGCCTTATAAGGGGAATCAAAATGATCAAAAATGCAACATTATATATTACTATCTTGGCAGAAATTTCTTACTATTGGTGTTATTGGCTAGTAGGTAATAATGGATAGTATAAAATATTAGGAGGTGCAAAGCATCCAAAAAGGAAAAGAAAAAAAAAGTCTGGGTGAAGAGAGGTCATGTCCAACAAATGAATTAAAAATGAAAACTAATAAACAGGGTTCGTTCTTTTCTGGTTTGGATAATAGTAGGAAAAATGAGACATGAATCTGGGTTTCATAATAATATTATAATAGTGATTAGTTATACTTAAAAGGTGGTTTCTATTGCTTAGTCATCAGTCAACTGTTGCTTTGAATTTGACAAATGGAAACTGAGTTTTAGACATTTATTTTAGAATAAGTATTTGCTTTTGTTATATTTAAGTTTCATATAATGAACTTTCATATGATTTAGTGAAAATAAATAGCATGAATGAATGATGTTGTGAAATCTCCTTGCATTCCTTGGACTAAAACTGCATTATGAAGATAGGATTATAGAAGTTGTCTGGATATTTATTTAGTTATAATTGAAAAATTATCGGACTCATGATTGATGCATAGTCTGGCATTAGGACTCAAAATGAAGTTAACATTTTTTTTTTAAGTTTGAAGAAAATATTTACTTGGTTTTGAGATATGTGAATTTGGAAAGATTACATATTTTCCGTTTTAAAGTAATCACATATATATTTTTTTATTTTGTTCTTTTGTACACTATACCAAAAAGAACTCAATTTTAGGATTTAGAGTTTTTTGGGGGCTTGGTGTTCATCAAGGGAAATTTTTTCTGGGTAACTTCAAGGGTAATGATATTATAGGAGAGTAAAAATTGATTTTATTTTTTATAAAATGCATAACATAATTTCACATGACTAGACTTCCATACCTTTTAATAACTGTAGAGTTTCAAAAAGATATAGCGTTACTTGATATTTGTGGTTTTGTGCTACATTTTCCCACAGAAGTGGGTAACTCTCAACTCTTTTTGGGAATTGTTTTTTCCCTCATCTATTTTTCATGAAGAAAATATCATCTTTTTAAATTAGCTGGAGGCAATGCTCTCACTGCTCTAGGAAAGTGACATATATTATCACTCCAAAGCCATGGAACACTGAAGGTAAGGGTTTTCTGAGTAGAACACACTCTGACAAAATCTGTGTATCTTAAACAATTATAATATAGTTCTCAGACTTAACCTAAAATGTCAGACATTCTGTAGAACCAGCTTTAAATGTACTCACTAGCAGAGTAGATCCTATCATTAAGAGCGATTAATTATTGCCTCATCAATTAATCATTTCACCATCGTTTTCATTCAGCAGCTACTTACTGAGTACTGACTGCTTAGTCAGCACTGTTCTAGGAGCTGAGTACGTAGTGGAGAACAAAACACACTCCCTGTCCTCATTAGAGTTAGAAGAGTTTCAGATAAAAAGTTACTCCCCCACATTTCATATCGACTGTTCACAGTTGTTTGTTTAACATAATGGAATGGATGGCAACAGGACATAGTCACAAAGAGAAATGACTCTCGAATCAGCAGATCTGGGTCTGAGTCCTAGATGTATCATTTACTACCTTTCTGATGTGAGCAAATTACTTAATCTCTTGAGTCTCCATCTTGTTATCACAGTGCCCAATGGTAGCCCCAGAATTTATATAGAAAGAGACCAGAGATCAACATTTGGTTGGAAGAGGGGCCTGTGGTGCTTATCTTGGGACTGCATTGACACAGTAAGCACACTTACTTTTACTTAGGTGATATGTTTGTTTGGGAAGGACTGATGGAGATTATGGGGTGCCTAATCTCTCTTAACTGACCCCTGGGCACAGCCACCATCAAGACCTGGCCCAGCGCGCAGAGCTCTGGTTAACTCACCGAGAGTGGTGTGTCCAGGATCACGTGAGCTGTGCATGGAAAATGTCTGGGATATTCTAGTACTACTTTTCTATTATTCTACTATTACTTATTTCTAGACAATTTAAACCATTGTCTAGAAGGACAATTCAGTTGAGACCTTGGAGGAAGGTTATCCTCCTACGCCTAAACACAGTATATAGTTTTCCAGGAATCAGCTTTGCGAATCAATAAGCCTCAGTGTCTTCTCAAATGGGGAGTAACTGTATAACTCTAGGGACAAACTCTGAACACATCACACTTGGCTCCTGCTCGCCTCTCTCAAAGAGGGAGAGATTTGTGAGAGATTTCACAGAAGGCAATTCATTGTTTGAACGAGGTCACTCAGGAAGTCGTTTTTGCAGATCTGTATCTCATTTTTCGTTGAATCCTCTTTCTGATCACTCTACCATGTCTCCTTTTCTGTGTCACTAAAAGGGAGCATATAATGGTTTAATTAGTCATAACGTGGAATCGCAGATTTAAAATACATACATTATAACTCAGATGTGCAGAGATACAACTTCATTTTTCTGTAGCTGAGTCTAGGGCACTCCTTATGATGAAGGCAGAAAATGCTTAATCTCGGTCACTTCCTCTTTGGTATGATAGTGAAATTTGGTAGAGAAATTCAGAACATAATCAGACGGCCGGTTGTGTCTCTGTTCTTCAAGGGCAGTGGGTATGTGTTGGGTCTGTATCTCCAGCACTTTGGAAATTATCTGAGAAAAGGAAGCTTTTCAATAAACGTTCATTAGTCTTCATTTTACGTTTTTGGGGTAGTCAATGTGACACCCTAATTCACGATTAGGAAAATTTGCTAGAGGTAAGAGGCAAATTCTTCTGTGTGAGATGTAAATGGCAGTGTCTCAGGGCTAGGCTCCTAGGCCCTCTTCCCTTCTCATTCTAATACCTTTCTCCTAAGTGATCTTCTTCATTCCTCTGCTTCCATTACCTTTCAGACTCCACCAAAGTCCAAATGAGTATCTCCAGGCAAGATCTCTCTTTTGAGCTGCAGACTAACATATTAAGTATCTGCAGTTCTTTTTACTGAATGAGACAGGCATGTCAAACTCCCTGAGTCCAAAACTGAATTCATGGTATTAACTTCTGAATCTGCCTCTTCTCCAGTGTTTCCCAGGTCAGTAAAAGCACAACACCCCATTCCATTTGCACACCTACTCAGTCAGCAAATATCTATAGAGTGTCTTCAATGTGTCAGGAACTGTGCTAGATGCCAAGAGTACAACAATGAATAGAAAGGTCATGGGTGCTGCCCTCACTATTCTTTCAAATCTGTGTCTCATCCTTTACCCCTTACATCCAATCTGTTACTGAGTCCTGTGCTTCCGCTAGGAAACACTCTTCCCTCCACTTCCACGACCACCACCCAAGTCCAAACTACCGTTATCTGCTGGTTGAACTTGGACAGCATCCCTATAAAGTGGTTTTCATTGTACCTATTCTTAACTCCTTTTCTATTTGTTTTCCCCACTGCAGTCATGGTAACATGCTTTTAATTCATTTCTTGTAGCATCGTTCTCTGGGTGAATGTGATCCAGGGGCTTCTCATCACTCAGAGGAGTCTGTAAAATCCTTAGCGTGACCCAGGAGGCCATGGACAATAGAGTCACTGCTTACCTCTCCACTTCCATCTTCTGCCATGCCCCCTTCCCTGTGAGGACACATCTGCATGCACGCTTTCGGTTCCTCCAGGGCTCATACTCACCTGTGCCTTCGCAATGCCTGCTGGGCCTTCACCCATGTTGTTTCCTGCCTGGAAAGCTAACTGCCCACTCCGCTTGCTTCCAGTGGGGTCATTGTCACATACCCTCAGGCTTTTATTCAGTATGTTTCCTCTGACATACTGTCACTTCTATGATGGCAGCGTGATTATCTACACCATATTTTCAGCACTAGCACAGCTCCTGTCTCATAGCAAGTATGTAATAAATATCTGTTGAATGGATAAATGAATTAATATTAAATATTCAGATTCCTAATTCTTAGCACATGAGTCCTGTTTAAATCCCAGAGTTCACTAAATCCTCTATTTAGTAGTATTGCATTAAGGAAAAGACTTCCCATAATTCCTAATGCTTTTCAAATGATGCTAGAAAAGGAAGATGGTGGGAAAAGTTGAACAAATTCACATTTACAGCAGTTCATTCTAATTTAAACATTTTCAGTTTTGTGTTAGCAAAGCATATGAAGTGTCTTGTGTCAGAAGTGTCCTCCACTGGCTAAGGTGATCCCGAGAGGTATTTCTCAATTCTGTAATGTCTTGCTGCTTCTACCTATTGAGACTGAGACACCCAGTGCTTCAGAGGAAAGGAAACACCCTGACCTTGACAAAGGAGTCATTTTTCAGCTTCTGGCAACTGAAATCGGTTTGGTTTTTTTATTTTTAAAGCTCTGTTCCAGTGAAAAACATTGAGAAACCCCAAATTTTCATTTGAAAAACCCAAAATGTGTTGAGAGAAAAGATATCAAAGCAGGAAAGCTAGGAATGGAGTACTATAAACTCATGGTGAGAAAGACACAGGAGATGATGGAAGGGTAGTTTTCTATTATCCAGGAATGAGGCAAGCCCTTCCTGAACTGGGGAAAAGAATTCTGCAGAGGGGAGGAGAGCAGGAGAGATGGAATGCAGGGGCCTGATCCCTGGCCCAGCCCTCACCCTGACAATGCACACTCCCCCTCCTGGTGTTACAACCTACGGGGCTGGGTAGGGGTCAGCAAGCATATATTTGAATCCCACGGGAGAGGGAGTTGTCACCACTTCCTGCATGGAACTCTGGGAAGAGGAAGTCTCCAGAGGGCCTTATGCCAACATGGAGCAGCCATAGTAGAGCAGGAATGGCAGTAAACAGGTTTGGGCAGGTGGAGGAACTGAGTTACAGCCCAACTTTCTATGGCCAAATATGGCAAATAGGAGATCCAGAATTTCACACGTGCTTTAGTGGAAGAAGGCTGAGTTCTGATGGACTGGAATAGACCTGGGTCAAGTTTGGAGAGCGCAGAGTATGGGTATCATCACAACAGGAGCCCATGACGGGACTATATCATCCAATGCTAGCATTCGTTGTAGGAATATGGGTAACTGCATTATATCAGGAGGCACATACAGGAAGGAAAAGCCAACACTCAGAGACTAAGCAGGGTGAGACAATATAGTCAAGGCCAATACAAATCTAGAAAATGGGAATCTATTCCTTTACTGCCAGGATGCTATGTAGTGTTCTGTTTTTGCCCAGATACCATCCCAGGGAAGAGGAGAAGAGAAAGAGCCACAACAAGGTAGCATAGCATTGAGGGAAGGTTAGAACTTTGAACTGGCTGAGTTTATGTCCTGAGTTAACTGGTACACCAAACCAGAAGTGAAGGGGCTGCCTTGTCTCGTATAATGACCAATATCTTGGTTCTGGAGCCAACTTGCCTGGGCTCTGGTCCCAGATCTGGCCCTTCCTAGCAATGTGGCTTTGCACAAGAGGATTTTTCTGTGCCTCAGTTTTCCCACTTGTTTTGAGGATTATATGTATTAAAGTTGTAAAATGCTCAGAACAATGCCTTCCACGTGGTTAGCACTTAGTGTCAGGTTACCTCAAGGACATACAGGAAAACTGTTTGTAGAGGGAAGATGGAAGGTTTTCAGTCCAGATCAGTTTTCTGTACCCAGATTGATTATTTCTATAACATTTGGCTAGGTCACTTTTCAGTCTGCCACGGGCTAAGCACTCTTTCCAGAGGTCACTGTTCTTCCTGTGAAAAGTGAATGTGAAACAGATAACTGTGAATGCAACTGACCAAATTTCTAGTTAATCTCTTTCTGATTTATGCATCTGTGGAACAGCAAAATCTAAACACTGAATTAGAAATCCAAGAACAACAGTGTTTCCTCTAACAGTTTTACCATTAACTCCCTTAGAAGATGGACATTCGTTATGTATTTGAGGCGACGGCTATAGGACCCACTCATGCACCATGACACTCCGTTGTGGTTCCCTTTCTTAAAATTACTGTCTTTGGTCAAATGAAATGACATGGTGTTCTGGGGGGATTGTTCTGTTGAATCAGCATCACTGAGCAGCTACAAGTGTGTCAGGTGTTGTTCAAACCGTGACGTGGGCCCTGGGTATATCACAATGAGGAGGAAATGACGCTTGCCCGAGTAGCTCGCCTGCTCAAGCACAGTCCTTATGTCTGATAACATGGTGCCGAGTTGGGTGGGGCAGAATGCGTATGTGTGTGGCTTGGTGTGGCTTGGCTCTCTCTGTTTTATCTCATTGTGTGCAATCAACTATCCATGTTTCTCCATAGTCACCGATTGTTTTTTTTCTGTTTTAGAATCAAATTTTCCAAGGTTTCCCCTAAAGTTTCTAAGTTATCTAAAGTTCTTAAAGTTTCCTATAATTTGACCGATAGAAATAACCATAAAGAAACTCCATTCTTGTCTACTAAGTTGGAGAGTTCCTTTTCATCCCTGTTCTGTTTCATTTCCCACCATTTCACCCAATTCCTGAGAATCTGCAATGTGCTGAGGGCCAAGATATTGAAGAAGTTTTGGCATAGTCTTTAACATAGCAGAAATTAAATGCCCCAAATAGTTTCTTTTTCTTTAGTTGACTCTTGCTTCTTTTAAAACAGATGGATCAGGAACGTAATTCCCCAAACCTTCCCTATGCAGAGATGAACATGTGCCTCTACCTGATGCTTTCCCAGGGAGACTTGGGCCAGGTCTTTGAGACCCAGGATGGGCCCTCATTTCCTTTGTGCCCATCTTCTGCTATCGCTGAAGGCTCGTTATACATAAAATGGATTCACATTGACTAGTGGCCAGGACACCCTCTCCTTTCCTTGCCACCAGGCTTTATCTAAGTCCTTGCAGGGTCATAGCTGTGTTGGATGCCACTGTGTTCTCTTCAGATGCTCACAAAACAGATGACTTCTGCTGGTTGTGAAAGGGGCAGCCTCGATCCTCGGTGTAGTATCTCAGGTTGGTCAACTCCTAACAACCGGAGGCTTATTCTCACCGATCTGGTCAGATACTGAGATCTGGTTTTCAGGTAGAAAGACCTATTTCTTTCTTGAAGTGAGCAAAAGTAATAAGCAGTTTCACTCAGTTTTTCAACAATTTGAATCAATCTGTTTCTTTTAATGGAAGCAAAAATGTGTTTTTTCAATTCTTTTTCTTTTTTTTCATGGCACTTACATTGAGAAATTTTATGATATTACCACAAGGGAAAATGATTTCAAAATCTATTTTGGTAACTATGAGGGCCCAAATGAGAGAAGAAAAATTCAACTTCTGCATTTTTGTTTCAGTGGAAAGCAGGGAGTTCTATTCATAAGCACCTCAAGAAATCTGTTCAGTTAAAGAATACAGGTGTGTGATGACATGCCCCTGTCTTGCGCAGCTATGATGTCTGAACAGATCGAATCTGAAAGTCTTGGAGACTGGGTCAAACGAAATGGAAATGTGAGATGGTTAAAGATCTGCCCATTAATTTAACTGGGAATGTGGGAGTGGGAACTATATTTAGATTTCTCTTCCCACAGCTCTTTGTTTCAGTTCCATATTGCATAATGTAACATTGCATATCTACCAAATGAGGGAGACTAGATCTTTGAAGATTTAGGTTAAGATGCTATAATTCCATGATTCTTTAACCTTTGAATGAATTAGAGAAACAAAACAGCTGTGATGCAAATTGCACTCTTGCTGCTATACACTCGCAGAATGTTAGAGCTTGAAGTAATTTTTATATCTGCTACCATGTTTTCCCGAAAATAAGACCTAGCAGGACTATAAGCTCTAATATGTCTTTTGGAACAAAAATTAATGTAAGACTGGTTTCATTTTACTATAAGACTGGGTCTAATATAATATAATATAATATAATATAATATAATATAATATAATACCGGGTCTTATATTAATTTTTGCTCCAAAAGACGCATTAAAGCTGATTGTCCAGCTAGGTCTTATTTTCAGGGAAACATGGTATCTCCTTTTCGGCCTAGGGTGAGTTGTTGTCTAAATGACCCTGGATTCATGGGTTATACTCTACTGATAAAATTGTGTATCAGTTGAGACTTCCCAGCTCTTCCTGGCAACACAACCTAGTGCCTCCTAACTCTTAAGGTAAGGAATCTTCCTTCCGGCCCACTTACCTGCCCTTAGGGCATTGCCACTACCTACACTTTACAGAAGTCCCCAAATCTAGAAAAAGTATAGAACTCTCCCCCCCATTATTGTTGTGCCAGTTCTATTAAGATACACAGTTCACTTCATAGCATTAAAATATATTGTTAAACTTCTGTATCTTAACATTTTATACTAATTTGCTAAATGACCAGAAGCTATCTTCACTTCCTATTTTGTTTTTCAAATGTTCAGTTTTCTTTTTGGATCTCCTTTTGAACTCCTATGTGCCTAACTGAACGTGAAGTTAACCGTCACTTCAGAACCAAGGCAGCTGTTAGGAATAGACAGATGAACAAAGATACTGAGAAGAAATTTGTTATCACTTACATTTGAAAGCCTGTGGGGTTTTTCTGTTGGTTCATTGGAGCCTATTTTACATTGACCGGAATTATAAATAATGATTTTTCCTGTGAAATCAAGGACGATATGCTTTTGATGGGCTTGTTAGGTGACACCTTGCAAAGGCAGCTCTCACTGTGACATACCCATTTCCATGACATAGCCCATTACATCCACCCCTTTCCTTGCTGGAGTGCAGGATTGCTCTCATACCATTTCCTCCTCTTTCCGATAATGAATAACATATGGCACATATCAGCCTCCCTCAGGCGTCCGTGTTTCAGTGCAGCCGAAATGACTTGCTAGATTTTCTTGCTTGTCTGTCTTCCTTACAGTTTCCTTACTGCTTCCCAAGTAGGAAAGACGCACCAGCGGACACCAACATAGGTGCCCATGGATCATGTGTTGGGCTAGTGCCCTATATGGTGAGCCATTTGCACTCCCCTCTTTCCTGACTCAGTGCAGGCACAGGAACTTGAGCCAGAGCCAGGCCATGTGGCAGCCCTTAAGTTTCTTCCAAATTATGAGCTCAGAATCTATAATAATGTGGAGCCCACCCTTCTATCACTGGCCTTGACATCATAGAATTTACACCACCACGCTGCTCTTGAAACTTGGAAATTTCCTATTATCCAGGTCATTGGAGGAATTTGCTTATTGATTCCGAAGCTATTTGGTACCAATTCCAAGTGCAATGTGGAGACCCCCATCTCCCAAATCCTGTCTCTTGTGCTCTCTCCTCCACAGCAGGGTGTGATTTTGCTGTAGTAGACGCAAACCCCTTTTCCTAGCATGCCCTCATCTGAGCATGTCTTTCCTTACGCCAGACACTGTTATGCTCTATCGATTTAATATTCCCAAGCCTTTAGTCATGTGGCTGTGTCAGGTATGCCTAATTTTTCTGTTCATCTAAAAAATAGCTTTATGTTATTATAAATAGAATGCACATTTGGAGATGGAAGTACACTGCTCATTAGGTATAGCAGTACAAACCACTGGCCTCTGGCCATGCTTCTCTAATAGTGTAATTTCCATACCCCCAGGGATATGATTATGTATCCTCTCTTTATTTTGAGGGCTATAATTGTAAGCACATGTCATTGACTGGATACCTTATATCAATAGCCTTCATCCACTCTGCCAGAAGACGTGCACAGTGCAATGCAACATCAAAGGAAACCCAACGAATGTTGGTTTATTATTTAAGATGTATTTGGGCTTGGCTCATACGAGCTTATTGCTGGATTTGAAAATCAAACCTTAAGTTAAGCCTGAGAGGTTTTAGAGGAGCAACGTTAGTACCCAACAGATGAGATAAAAAAAGATATAGAGTAAAAAGAGTTCATTATAGTCATCTGCATGGCAAAACCACCAAATCTACCGTACATAAGCCAGAGTCTATTATCAGTCACATGCATGTAGTTTATTTACATTATAAATTCCCAGATCTGTCTGAACTACTTTTTGAATTTTCAGTGAAAAGTTCCTCTGGTTTCTCTACTTTCATTTCGAAGGCATCGTTTGTGAACCTGTGGCCTGGTTATGTTCAATAAGAGTTAGTTACAAGTAAACAGACAAACACCAAATTTTCTTGTGGTCACTTGGCTTGGAGCATACATTTTAAAAGTTTATTGATGATCGATCACTCTGGATATTGTTAGTCCTTTTTTATGTAAAAATATACTCCTAAAACAACCCCCTAATAAATTACTTTCTTAAGAGAAAATAATCTATGAATAGTGAGTAGTGAAAACGGAAATATATGTTTCGCATTTACATAAACATCAATGCTTCTGCTTTCTCTTTTTTGTATTATAAATTCTTACATTAGCTAATGAGGTTGTATGTACCAAAACAGTTCAAAATTTGTTATTTTTTTTGTTTTTCTGAATGTTAATAGTTCTCATAAAAACTAAAGCACTTCTGATTTTGGAGTTGCATTCATTTTTATAGAATGTTCTTGTAGAATTCTGGGGAATCTGCAATACCCGATGGAAGTCCCCTGTCTGACGTTAGTGTCCCATGCTGTAAGGAGGAGCTGTGGGAAGCTTCCCAACAGTGAAGGGGAAGTTAGGGTTGAATGGCGGGCGGACAGTCACGTGGAAGAAGGTGGGTGTGTTGCCTTTATGCTCAGGGCCAGAACGGCAGGTGTCAGGAGCCTTTGTTCATGGGACACATTTGTGTCAGATGGCCATACTATGTTATGTGAAGGAAGCTGAGTTCTTATTCCTCAGCCCACCCTGCCCCGCAGGGCCAGCACATATGATTTAAAACAGGTCTCTTTGAACCAAAAGAAAGCTTTTTTTTTTTTTTAATGGGAAATGACTTCAGAATGATTGGCATTCACTAATGAAAATGCTGTATTTTCCCAAATGCTTAATGCACTTTTTACTATTATGAAATCAGGCTGAGTGAGAAAAGCTTCTTTAAGGATTTAATCATAATGTGTCTAAAAAAAGAGTATGCACACGTAATTTAGTTATAACAGAGAATCAATACAGTTGGCCTTCTGTATCTGTGGGTTCTGTATGCATGAATTCAACAAACCAGAGATGAAAAATATTTTTTAAAATGTTATATTGCTGCTGATGTGTACTATATAGTTAGGACTACGATGGTTGCCTCTGTACTGACCTTATACAGACTTTTTTTTTTTTTTACTATTATCCCCTAAACAATGCGGTATAATAATTTATATAGCGTTGACACTGTATTAGATATTATAAATAATCTAGAGATGATTTAATGTATAAGGGAGGATGTGCCTGGGTTCTATGTAAATACTATGCCGTTTTATATAAGGGATTTGAGCATCCTCAGGTTTTGGTATTCGTAGGGGTCCTGGAACCAATCCCCTGCCGATACCT